>NC_089221.1:48196039-48517005 GCF_963924675.1 Phocoena phocoena
GGCTGACTCCTATATGTCCTTAGAAACTATAACTCTTTCTGAAAGTTTCCTTAACTGCTCATTATATAGTCGTCTCTCTCCTCAGTACTCCCCTAAATTTTTCCTTCTTTAATGTACCAGTGTACAGTACTTATTTCACTATGTTTTAATAAATGATCTTCTTCTCTCTCAACTCGACTAACTTCTTGAGGCAAAGAACTGTGGTCTGCACATCTCTTTGTCCCCATGGCCTAGTAAAAATTACCTGGCACATAGGAGATGGTCAATAAATGTTTGTTGAAAGAATGAATGATTAATTCATTACTTGTTTTACAGATCACCCATAAGGTTTGCATACTGCGATGTCCTGTTGAATTTTTACTTTATTTTATTTAAAAAAATTTTTGGTATTTTTCTAGTAAACGTGTATTTTATTGACTATAAACTCACATGTAACTTTTAACATTTTCACTCTTGTTGAACTTTTAAATAGTGCTATGAATTATTTTGTTAGTGACATTAATGAAAAGATGTTTGTAAGAACAAGAAGTTGCTCTCTTGGAATGCGAGTCAATTAATGGGTTTCTTGAGATATCTTTTTTAAACACATGATATTTTTGCTTATTTAGTTGTAAAATAATATAGGTTCCTTAATGGTGAATTATTTAAAAGCAATTATGTTTAGCTACTCAGTTGAAAGTGATTCTCTGGTGAAAAAGTTAACTCACTTATAAGTATGTATTAAGAAGAATGCCTAGGGACTTCCCTGGTGGTCCAGTGGTTAGCATTCCAGGCTTCCTCTGAAGGCGGAGTGGGTTCGATCCCTGTTGGGGGAACTAAGATCCAGCAGCATGCTGTGCGGCACAGCCAAAAAAAAAAGAAAAAGAATGCTTAGTCTAACTGGTATAGTTCTTTGCTTTAATATTTTTACTCTTGTCAATACTTAATGAAAATATATCTCATTAAACTTGAAGTTACTAGTAATTATTCTGTGACTGCATTTCATTTATGTACTATCTTGACACTGTATATAGAAATATTAATTTTATGAAAGCTCATAGCATTATTCACCACCAAAAGCAATAGAAAGATAACCATATATAACAAATAAATCTCTTGAGAAAAAAAATCTCTTTTAAAACATATAAAATATATTAATGGTTTTTATATCCTCATTTTATATAATTGTATGGAAAATTCAATTCTTTAATTTGGGAGGAAATATTTTGTTTCATGGCTTTTAAAAATATTTAACTCTTTTAACAGGCATGAAGGGGTAAGAAAAGAAAATTACTTGTTTCAGCCTGGTCGGCAGTATATCTGGGCTAGTTCTATTTTGCTGCAGCTGAAATTCAAACATGAGGAAATTGGAGAAATTTACAATTCAATGTGTGTTTCATCAGGGAGAAATCCACAGATTGTTTTGACACTCAGTTAGAAATTCAGCATGAAGATGGACGTCTCATGAAATTTGCAGCTGCTGATTGAATTTATATTTCCATAAAGGCCATCAACAGTAGCAGCCTGCAGGGGAAGAGGGGGAGAGAAATGACAAAAATTGTGAGGCTAGCATTTTTCCTCAGCGTTATAGTGGCAAATTACTGGTAATAAGGGTTTACACTGACCAGGATTAAAGAAAAATATGGACAGCCAGAAGGGAAGGACTTCTCAGTTTAATTGATTTTAACTAAATATGTCTACATTTGATATCTAAATATGTGTTTAGTCATACGTAGAAAATGTAATATGTACCTAAAAGTCAGTTTATTCGTCTTTACTATTTAAATAGGAAAAATAAGGTATTTCTTGAAGTTATAGAAGGTTTTATTGTGTGGGTTATTTTCATAAGAGCTTTTCAAGATAAAAGATGAGTATTGTAGGAACAGAGTACAAGCTTGTTTTTTATATGATTGAAAAATCATTTCATGTTCTTGTAAGTAACACACACAATTCACTTTTTGAGAATATCAACTCATTATTTTAAATATTAAAAAAATGTTTTGAACAGACAGCCAAGTAACAATCACAGATAACAAGTTGCCTTTTCAAGGAAATTATTTCATTCTCATTTTAAAGTGGGGTTTTTTTTGAGCAAAATTGGCAAAAAGTTAATTCTTTTGTTTAATGCTTGTCTGGTAGAGATTTCATATTGTACATGATTTTAAAATATTCATGGATTGTAGGTGAACTAAACGACTCAAGAATGTGTTCATTGTTCCCGCAGAGTTCTTTGTCTCTGTGGACAGTGTGTGTTTTAACCATAACGGGGTGCCCTCAGATGGCTTTATTGGAAGATTAGTATTTGCACAATTGTATGTAGAAATGTATCCTTTCTGTGAAAAAAATTACATTTTGTTTTAAAATTATGTAGTCTAAATATAAAAGTGAGATTGTTACCCAGAAAATATATACATAATTGTTAGCTTTTATTTTTTTTAATGTACTAGATTATTTAAGAATATAAGAACATAGAAACTGATTCCATTAGTTTTGTTATATTTAATTATATTTGAGAACATCTACTATATCTATATTGTACACTATTTTAATTTGAGAAGAACAGTATACGTTTCTGATATTTGTGCTAAAATATACACATGGACATTTTTCGGAGTTTCAGAATTTGCTTTAGGTGTTAAATGAGCATCTTCAGATTACATAACAAGAGTGTGCTTATTCTGCTAGGAGTTTATGAAGGCTTGCTTTTTTAACATTACTTGCTATTGTTTTATTCTCTGTGTTAATACCAGAATCTGCCACTTAAGTATATTTTTACTTCTTATGCATTAGTTTACAAACCAAAGCAATACTATTTTATGAGAGAAGTACCACTGTGTCCAGCATAGATTTCGCAGGTATTTGGAAAAACTATTTTCTCATTTGTGCTTTTTCTTCCTAGCCTTACTCAGGCATACGCAGTTTTGCGTCATTCATTCAAGAAGTCATTCTAGACTTCTCCCTCTTTCTTTCTTCTTTTCCCTCCCTGCCTACCCATTTGAGAATTTGCAATATTCAGCATTCCAAAATACATGAGCCTAGCTAATTTAATTTACTGCTTATTAAAAGTCACCTTTTTCTTTAAGTTGCTACCAGTTTCATCACCCAATTAAATCAGTATCTTCATTTGCTATTTTAGTGTCTTGCTTCTGCTCATGTGTATTTTTAGTTTTTATCCATGAGATATAATTTATTCTTTCTTTATTCAACAAACATTTATTACTGATACCTATGTATCAAAAACTATTTTAGGTGCTGGCAACACAGTAGTAAACAACACAAAGCCCCCTCTCCACCTTCATGGAGTTTGCATTTTAGTGGGAGAGAGAGAGACAGTAAATAAATGAATATGTAATATAATGTTACTCATGAATATGAATAACTATAAAGCAAGATAAGGGACTAGAATGTGACAGAATGGGGATGTGGTGACTAGATAGGAAGTTCTAAAAGGATCTCTCTGATGATGTTCCATTTGAAAAGAAACCTGAGTGAAATGAGGGAGTGTGTAATACTTGGGAGTTCTATGTATTTTCCCTTTACTTTGTATAGCATGAGCATTTCCCCCCGATTTTGCTGTATGAGTGTTTTTCACTTATCCCCATCCTCTAGTCACACTCAACATGAGTAGTCTAGAATTATGCTTCCACAGCTCCTATAGCTTTTCCATCTCATACAGTTTGTATATTTATATACAAATATGTAGAAATAAGGTTTCTTTGGAGGGAGTATTATTTATTTTTTATAAAAAATGGAATCATTATATTTACCTTTCCCTGGCACTTGTGTTTCTTACTTAGCAGTAAATCATGACCGTTACTTAGATCAGAAGATATAGACCAAAAGCAATTCCTTTTAAAATTCATATTGTCATAATATGGATAATGCCACAGTTTATTTAGCCTTTGATTAATGGACATTTCAGTTGCTTGCAGTTTTTTTTACTACTACTGAAAATGCTCCAGTAAATATCCTGTACAAATATCCTTTCCTACTAATGCTTTTTTTTTTTTTTGCGGTACGCGGGCCTCTCACTGCTGCGGCCTCTCCCGTTGCGGAGCACAGGCTTTGGACGCGCAGGCCCAGCGGCCATGGCTCACGGGCCCAGCCCCTCCGCGGCATGCGGGATCCTCCCGGACCGGGGCACGAAGCCGCCTCCCCTGCATCGGCAGGCGGACTCCCAACCACTGCGCCACCAGGGAAGCCCCCTACTCATGCTTTTATGTCTGTAAAATAAATTTCCAGAGTTGACATTGCAGTAGCAAAGGATATGTCCAATATTTATTAATGAATATTACCAGAGTACTTTCCAAAAAAATCTTAACAATTCACATTTCTCACCCCAGTGTAGGGGAGTGTCCCTTTTCTCCATAGCCTTACTAGCACTAGGTAACTTTGTATTATGTTTTGTGTATTTCCTTTGACTGTTTTTAACCCATCAGTCATCTGTCTCCGTGACGCTCAGCTTGTGTGTACCCTGGGCATGCTATTTGGAATAATGGAACACTGTGCCCTTACGGAACTGTACAGATCACTTTTTATCAATCTTACCATGTTGGGTTTTAACACATGTTTAAATATATTCTTCACCCACTCTGACCCTCTGACCAGTAACACAAGGCCTGACACACTGTAGGAGAGCGGTCTGGGTGAATACTTGCTTTCAAAACTAAATGTACGAGATCTTTGCCAAGCCTGTTGGATTATCTGTGCCATTGATTTCTCTTTGTCAATGCACATAAGAGTTCACTACATTTAGAAGTTGTTACCTGAGAGGTCAAACATATTCTTTCCTTGACAGTATTTTTCTCTGGGGTTTGAGCAAGCATTTTTCCTATGCTACATATTGCTATGATCAAGACACAGTTCTGTTTGTCAGATTGTTGCTTGGCCACTGTGCATTTTTTTCTGAATCTGAAATCACATGCACATTCTAGGCCTATCCCTGAACATTTTTAAAGTAATATTGTTGACACTTTACTGGGCAAGTGTCTTCATCCCAGTATGTGATGTGCACCAGTGAACAGAGGTCAGGTAAGGGGCAAAGCTGTTTGTCATTTGCCAGGCAGTTTGCTACAACCAGATAAAAGTGTATTCCTATTTTCAGATTTAAAGTATAAACAAAATATATCTCTAGTCTCAACCAGTCTCTTTTTAGAATCTTAATGTTGAAATGTCCCTTTGCTATCAGCTAGCTCAGTCTTTTCACAGCCACCCATTCTAGAAGGTTATGTTTAGAGAGCGTTTTGGTTTCTGCCTTTATTTATTCTTTATGTGAACTGGGAGCTATGGTGATCCAGCAATAGCCTGAGTGACCATAGACTGCATCAGCAGCTGGACTCTAGAGGAAAGGGAAAGTGAAATCCTGATGAAGCTCTGACTGACTGAGATCATGCCTTTAAATGGTGTGTCTAAAAGATTATTCAGTGCTCACAAGTGTAAAGAGCCAGATGGTGTTTCAATTTTTTAATGTAGGATGAGCATAAAGGTCTTTGAATTAGATTTTAGTAATAGGGCATGTATAGGAATCTTAGGGGATATACTATACTGTCTTTGATGGGTAGTTAGGGAGTGCATATTGGTTAATCCAAGACTTCTGACAGAGTTTTGAGAATTTAGGTAGAATAGACATGACAAGTAGGGAAACTTATCAACTCTTCAAGTTAAGTCTGGAGTTGCCTTATATAGAGTAGCCAATTCTCTTTTGCCTTCCTATTCCCTGTTTTCCCATTCCCTATCTTATTCATTCTTACCATTTAAATGTGTTCAGAGTATGTATCTATTACTCTTCTACTATTTGTTAGAGATTCATGGTGTGGTTCAGAAACTGAGACTTGGAATAACACTTTTGCAAGCTCTGCTGTCATCAACAGACCTCAGCTCTTAGATCCTTTATTGAATCTGACTAGTTTGGACCACATTTCTTTTGAGGTATCGACTTCTTAATTTAGATTTTTTTATGTGTAAATTCGTTGATTATGTTTTCTAATCGTTTTTTGCTTTAAATGTTTTCTTTCTTAGCATTTTTAAAATGTGAAGTGTTTCAATCTATTAAAAGGTTAATAAATCTAAATATACAAGTAAGATATGTTATATAATACCTAGATAGCTTAATAATTAATTTCCTCTGTTTTCCTCTTCCTTCCTCCCTTCCTTCCTCTTTTTCTTTAATACTTGAAAGCATATTGAAGATTACTTCTAATTCCCCAAATAACTGATGAGGTTTCTTATAGCAAAAGGTCAAGCAGTTTAAGGTTAAAGTTATGTAACCTTTCTACTTTAAACTGGAACATTAAGATTTTTCCTGAACCTACTTCTAACAAACACCCATTCTTTAGTTACCATTATTCTTTGCCTTAGGTACACCATTTGTCTGCCTCCTTAGCTCCTTTTCCTGGCTGCCTTATCACTGTCATCTCTTCTGTTTAGTTCCTTTGACTGCTCTTTTAAACTTAGTTTTGTATAGACTCCTTTATTACATCCATTATACTTATCAACCACTTCAACTCATGTGAGAGTCATGGATATAGGTGACAAGTTCTGTACCTCTCAGCAATTGTTGAATAACCATTATGCTTTTACATAGATAACTTCTAAGAAATTGGGTTTATATAAGGTTTTTTTGAACCTCAATTATTACACTATATGAAGACAGTGATGTAGATTTTTTATACTATCTATGCCAATACATAATGAATTTATTATAGTACTATGGAAAATATTAAAGATATCCTTTCAAGTAGGGGCTTTATTATATATTATCCTTCTGATACAAATCTGTTTTATAGTCCATATGATACCCATTTTGTGGTATAGATTTAATTTTTATCATAAAATTGTTTACATTTTCATTTAATGGTACCTATAATTAGTAAACCTGGAATGACTTAGGACACTTCTTGTATGATAAGTATTGAACATTCTCTTATACTTGTAAGTACAATTTATCTATAAATTTATTCATTCCAGTATTTGTTCAACAGAAATTCAGGTTGTTCTGGCAATGATAATCTTAAACTCTCCTTACATAGAATTATTCTTTCTTGGAATGTTTTGGTTCATCTGTATTTTTAAAAATCAGAGTAGGGATAAACCAAAGCTATACTAAGTAGACCACTTAGAATGATGTAAAACTTCTCACAGAAAAAAGGAATAGGGAGAGGTTAGACAAACAAAAGGAGTGTCTTTATATTTAACTCTATAGGAAACAATTGTACATAAATAAATAGTGTGCACGTGCGTGCACACACACACCCCTGCTGCATATGATAAATCATTGGCTGAGGTTCTCATTTGTTTTGTCAGAAGGAGGGTGAAACAGCTACTATTTGTGGCCTAATTCTGATCATTAAGGAGAAAATTGATCAGTAAAGTAGAAAGTTGAGAGAAGTCAGTATATAATTTTAGAGTTTATGGTAGCTAAGGAAAGCAGTGCTATAGAGAGTTAGATATATATTCTAACCCATACATTAGAAGAGGAGTCTTCAGAAAGCTCTGCAGGAAAAATAGGTAAGTATTTATATTTCAAGAGGAATGGAAAAGGTCTAAAAAAAAATTACTGACAGTATATCTGTTACTAATCCTAATGAGGAGATGGAGATGGAAAGTCTGATAAAGGCAGTGCTCTAACTAGTGTTTTAAAAGGGCAAGAACACAAAAATGTCTGTAACTGTAGCCACAGGAAATGTAATGGCAGTAAGATAGGGGGCCTGATGTGTTCCCACATAATCATCGAAATTCAACAAAACGGCATGTTCAAACTATGAACAGAACACAAAGCCAAGGACAGTTGCTCAAATCAATAAAACATACTCCTAGAAAGACTAAACCTCAAAAAGATGAGACTTTTTTAAGTCTCACAAATGACACAAAATGGCCATCTACTTTTATATATGAATTTATGTAAGTGTATATATTTGGTTTTTCTCAGATGGGTAAATATATGTAGGTAACAAATATGTTCTTCTTTGATAACATTGAATATGAATATTAAGTAGACACAAAAAGCTAAAAACATTTGGAGCATAAAAATTTCAAAAGCTTAACCCATTACTTAAGAAAATAGTATATTTTTAATAGATGAAAGAGAACAAGCAGCTCTGTTCCCTTTTTTTTCTCTTATATTTTGAGAAATGCTTTTAAGCTGAAAATATAAAACATAACATAGGCAAGAGGGAACATAAAGAAAATACTTAGGGAGACTTCTCTTGTGTCACAGTAGTTAAGACTCCTTGCTACCAGTGCAGGGGGCTCGGGTTTGATCCCTGGTCAGGGAACTAGATCACACATGCATGCCTCAACCAAGAGTTTGCATGCCACAACTAAGGAGCCCACGTGCCGCAACTAAGGAACCCACGAGCCGCAACTAAAGGAGCCTGCCTGCTGCAACTAAGGAGCCCACATGCGTCAACTAAGGAGCTGGTGAGCTGCAACTAAGGAGCCCTTGAGCTGCAACTAACGAGCCCACGTGCTGCAACTAAGGAGCCAGTAAGCTGCAACTAAGGAGCCTGCCTGCTGCAACTAAGACCCAGTGCAACCAAAAAAAATAAATAGATTAAATAAATAAATAAATGTTAAAAAAACAAAAAGAAAATACTTAGAAAATCTGTAAATGTTCCAAACTTCTGCAAAGACCATTCTTTATGCCTTCTTTTTTCAACCACAGAACAGCCCTTTCTCTCCTCTTCACTATAATGCCAAGAGGAACAAGACATGGGCCTGCTCCTGGGGTCTCAGCCTAGAAGTAGAACTCCTCATATCACAACACCCCATTTTACAGTTATCTTATTCTGAGGCTTTCTTATCGCCAAACAAATAAAAAGAATGCCTTCAATTCTTTTTTCTGTTTGTCAGTAATAATTAGGCATTTATTTTCATTCATTGTATAGTGTGGAGCATCTGATTAGTCTTATGATGAAAAAATTCATGAGAAAGCTATCATATCCAAATAGAAGTTAAAAGTCAGTTATTTAAAATGCAAAATTGTTATAAGTAGGGGATACTTGAACTCAATTAGATAAATAATAAATAAGTTACAAAGCTCAGTGGCTTAACACAAGCATTTATTTCTTGAATCAGGCAGCTGTCATTTATTTTATATTTTCATCACTTGGAAAAAATCTTCAAGGTTGACAAGGGGAGAAGAGAGCTAGCTGAAAGCTCACTTGGGATGATTTTAAGGTCTGGGCCTGGAAGAAGCATATGTCTCTTCTACCCATATTCCACTGGCCAGAACCCAGTCATGTGACCTCCACCAAACAGCAGGGGAGGCTGGAAGATGTAGAGGAGCTTGTGCATAATTGGTGAGCATGAGCTATCTTTGCCACAGTTGATTAAATCCAGTTACGTGAGTGTTTATTGTGAACAGTGTGCATGTGACTTTTCTAGGCACAGGGTTAGAAAGATGAGTAAGTCATGGTTTCTTCCTTCAAGTGAATCATAAACGAGTTCTAAAACTCATTGTAGACTATAGCCTATATTTAGTTTTAGATTTTCAAAACAAATCCATTGCCAATTCTTAGTATTATGAGACTAATAAGTATTTTTTAAAACAGCCAAAAGATTTGTATACCATCTGTATCAGTTAGGATTCAGGCAAGAAACAGATGGCACTTTCAAATTAGATAATAAGGGACTATGTAAAGGTGTGGGCAGGGTCTAGGAGGGAAACCACAGGGTGTAGGAAACCACAGGTGCAATACTAGAGGGTTAACAGCAGGGTGTCTTCACCATTTGCAAGCCTAAAAGGGTGAGGAGAAGTGGTTTCTTGGGCCTGGAGTTGTGACCTTGAGTAAGGGAAACAGCCAGCCCATTCGAATTTGTAGGGAGTGGGCCAGCAAAATAAATTCTATGACCTTATTCTCTTTCCTTCCTTCTAGTCTCCTGTTGGTATTCCCTAATATCTGAATCCCAGTAGAGTCCAGAGGGCAAGGGAACCTTTGATATAATCCGTATAGGTCAGCTTCCTAGGGCAGAGGGCAGAAAGGCAGGGACTGGATCTAGAGGGGCAAACATTGCACTGTCCTAAGAAATCTTTTTTTCATCTAATTGGCAGATATTTTCTAGGCCCTGTTCATTGCAAAGCTGTAAATACTATGGGGCATATACAAAAGGTATGCCTTTTCCTTCAAGGACCTTGCTTTCTAGTGAGGGAGAGGGAACCACAAACTAAATTCAAAGGCAAGTCTCTAGAAGATTTGTGTTCAAGCAGTGATCGAGTGCCACATGGAGCATTAGATGAAGTGTAAGTGGTGTAGTTCAGAAGAGAAAGAGATTATTGTGCCCTTGAATTGTTAGGGGAAGCTTTGTGAAAGAACTGAAACTTGAACTTGGCTATGAAAGGTTTTTATAGACAAGGAGGATAGAGTCATACATACATATAGCTTGCTCAGAGTACACTGAGTGTGGAGTCCAGTTGAAGGTGGGAATTCATACAGAAGTTAGTGAGAGGTAGGTTTAGGAATAGTTTGAGGTCAGAAGTTAGAGAGTCATAATGAGCAAACTAAGGAGTTTGTGCTTCTAAAAACCATCACGACGTCTAGGACGGATTACAAGGTATTGTGTGGTAGAAGAGTTATGCAATGAAATAAATTTGGGAAATGTATACTCTCCCACCCTTGGATATATATAATGTGTTTTTAGTATATTGAAAGCTCTGAAAAATCTTGTACAGAAACCACTTTTTCTGCTAAGCTTCACATGGCAAAAGAATTCTTTTCTTTTTTGAACTGAAACATGTTAACATCTTGTGAAACTCTATTATTCTATAAAAACTGTTTTGAGAAATGCTTCTATAGGTAATGGTAAGCCTTTGAATAGTTCTGAAAGAGTTACGACATGATTAAAGGGGTAATTTAGGGAGATTATTCTGGCAGTGTTATGCAAGATGGATTGGAGTGCACATGTTCATTTAGGAAGCTATTGCTACTGCAGTAATACAGGAAAATAGTGCTAGTCTGAAGTAAAGGGTGGTAGTGGGCTGTAAAAGATGCACACTTGTGAGGGGCATTTAGAGGAAAGAAATGATAACATGACTTTGACTGAATGTGGGTGATAAGAAGTAGGGAGGGGTCACAGAGAGAGGTAGAGGTCAGTAATGACACAAACTGTGACTTTCAGGCCCAAATCTTCTATTCTGTGTGAGTTTGTTAAACTGCAACCTATAATGTACACAGACCATTAAGAAGGAAGTATAAAACAAGACATTTGAGAAGAATGTGTGACAGTACACAAAGGGCAACATAATGCCTATTCTGAAAATGAGTTTAAAAGAATGTATCCTGGGAATAATTGTGCATCATCACCATGGTATACAAACTAATCGTGATTCAGGACTAGAAGAGCAGTGTTCTGATCAAACTAGGTTGATGGACCAGACCATTGGGATTATGTATACAGAGCCAACTCAAACTGTATACTTATTAGTTGTACCTGTAAACTTAGGATTTTTATTAAACCTCCCCCCAAAAAAAATTTTTTGGCACAGAACCAGTCTAGAGTTAAGAGCCAACTGTATCTTGTTTATTTTAGGTTTTATTAACAGTATTAACCTAAGAACACTGCTAATTTTTATAGCATGTTTCTCAACACCTTTTGAACCCCAATCACGTTAACAACGAGCTGCTGGCCTAATGTTTGTTTAGCGCCACATACTTAAGGAAACCAGTGTTGGACAAAGAGAGAAATGCTATATAAATCTTTTAAAAATTATTTGTTATTAGGTCATAATCAATCATTCAAAAAGGGGGAAAAGCCCAGGAACAACTCTAACATTGTTTTCGGGAGTCATAGTTCTTGGTTGATACTCTCTTTGCAGCTGTAACTTTCTTTTCATTTCGTACGCTCACTGTCATTTGCCCATTTCTCTTCTGTGCTTAAGTGCTTTTCCCTTTATCTTCTTATATTGTGTTTTTATTTAGAGAAGACAAAGTACAATGTGATGCTTCTTCCTTATTACTTGCTAAATTCCTTGTTTACATGCTAAATCCCTATTTTAATGTAGTTTTGGGATAAATTTACTGAAAATATTCAGTGCTTATATTTTCAGTTTTGAATTTATTCATATTTTGACAGTAATTGGTAGAAAACTGTTTCTCACAGCTGACAGGCCAAGAAAAAAAAAAGCTTGGGGACAAAGCTAACACATGCCAGAGTGCTGAGGACCCATCAGATATTTAAAGAAGTGGCATTTGTACTTGCATTATTTAAGCTACTGTTGAAAAATGGGGTGGGAAGAGACCATATTTGTAGCAAGCGTATTATAGAATTCATTTTCTAAAGAATCATGTTTTTGAAGAAGTTATAACATCTATCAGGCATTTTATGAAGCACACAAAACAAGTAGATAATAGTTCTCAAAAAGAGAAACTATGAATGTTGTGACATAAATCTTTTTTTTTTAAATCCCAAAACTCAAAGAAATATATTTACCTCCTAGAAAATAGTAATTAAGCCCAACTTTCAAACTGAATGTTAGTGAATAATTTTGTCATTTTCTACAACAGAAATACTATTTGGTAAACAGTACAAGGAAAGATATATTTAACCTGTTTTGCCAATTAACTTAGGTGTTAATTGTCAGACTGTGATTTGGGGGACTTCTGATGTCTTTAAGAATCCCTCAGGTGATGGGATAGCTGGTTCTTTTGTTTTAATGATTGTGACTGTATTTCTGTTCTTTCTGGCAAGTATGAATAATTACATTTAATAAAAATCAAACATCTCACTTATGTCTCATCAAAGAGAAAACCAACCTTGCCCTTAATTCAGATGAGATACACGCTGCTGCAAGCAGGGATGAATGGAACAGTCATCCCTACTTTATTTTGTAATTTTTCATAGTACAGTATGTACTGTACTATGTACATAGTACAGTACATAGTGAAATTTTGAAGGGCCATTGACATAGATCAAGACACAATAACTCCTTTGGACTTTGAAGATATTCTATTAAATCATCTCAGATCCATCATTGAAATGAAGATTTGCACATAGAACAGAACACTTTAAGAACTTTTGAGAAGTTACAAAGTTGTCCTCATTCCCCAGCTTCAACCATGAAACACAAATTGTAGAACACCTTAACTTGAAGTTTACACAGTCTGACAAGTTTTTTTTTGTTGTTTGTTTTTTGCTTTTTTCCCTTATGCATGGTCAATGTAATGGGTTGAATAGTATCCCCTAGAAGTTCTTGTCTGCCCAAAATAAGGTCTTTGCATATGTAATTAGTTAAGGTGAGGTCCTACTAGATTAGAGTGGGCCCTAAATTCAGTGACTAGTGTCTTACAAGAAGAGGAGACAACACACAGAGAAGGTCTTTTGAAGATGGAGGCAGAGACTGCAGTGATGCAGCTACATGCCTAGAGATGCCAAGGAATGCCAATACCACTAGAAGATGCAAAGATGAAATCTTCCCAAAGTCTTCAGAGGGAGCATGGCCCTGCCTACACCTTGATTTTGGACTTCTAGCCTCCAGAACTGTGAGAGAATAAATTTCTCTTATTCTAAAATACTCAGTTTGTGGTATTTTGTTATGACAACCCTAGGAAACCAAGACAGTATTCCTAACCATTCTCCTATAAACGTATTATGTTTTACTACTTACTTTTACATATTTGTCCTGTCTACTGTACTGTGAAGTCCTCAAGGACAAAACCATGTCATACTCATCCATAGTAGGCACATGGTTTAGTGTCCCCCAAATATTTATCACATAAGTCTGTGGGCACATTTATTTTTTAAGGTTCCCAAATGTATTCTTCCTGAATAAACATGTTAGTTTTTTATTAAATTTGCATACTTGAGGAAGACAAGAATATAAATAATCATAAGGATATTCTGTATGGAAAAGGTTGGAGATAATTGGCAGGCTTAGGTTTCTATTGTTAGCAAAGGTATGCTAGCTGTTACTACCACTTTTAGATCCCATTCATATGAAAGATAAGATCTGAAGTGAATTTTAAAGTAAATGACATTTCTAAAGGGCCGTCAATCTGACTTCTGCAGAGAATATTCAGTTTGTCACAATTTTGCTCTAACATTATAGAGCACAACTGAAAATAAATGATTGCTTAACTATCAAAATTTTGTCCAAAGCACATATCATTTGTAAAGATTACATTTTAGTAAAAAGACTAAAAAACATAATTTAAAGTAACATGGTATTTTATGAAGAACTGACATTCCAAAATAACATCTAAATGGATATATAAAAATTAAAAATTTTTAATCTTAAAGGCTTAGCTTATAGCCTAAATTTCTAAGATATGAAAAATGGTCATTAAATAATATTCTTCTGTCTCAATTTAAATATATTCTCCATTTACTAGTGTCATTTTTTGGTCTCTCTTTAATTACAAGTAGTTTTAAATTGCCCCTTTGAATATTTCTTACTCAGTAGTTGAAATACTGCCAATAGAGGGACTAATGACTCTTTGAGGTAGTAGTAGGTCGTTTTCACTGGTCCCATTTTTTTCATGAATTTTAATATACAAGAATTCCTAGTCTTTGTATATTAAATTCTCTCCCTTCTTATAGAGACTGTAAGTAAGAAATATTAATTTAACTCATTACAGGAAATGGACCAGTACTAGAATAAGAGATTGCCAGTTTTGAAAACTGGCAAAGACTTAAATGTATGTATTTTTAGCTACATAAATAAATTATGAATTATAAGCAAAATTTAGTTTATCCAACTGGGTGAATAAACATCTCTTGTAATGGCTAAATCTTACGGGCAGTCACTCAAATTGTCTTCTCCTAATAAGGAGAAGAGTCATTGTTTTTAGTAGAGGACATCTTTTTAGACATTTGTTCACCATGTTTCCTAGAGGAAAGTGATGATTTTAAGGGCCACTTGGTAATTATTTTCTTTCTGCTTTCCAATGATGCTTTCACATGCCATGAATCAAAATAGAAATCTCTGTGGCAGCCATGGGCAAACCAGGTATGCTTCTGGAAGCCTGACAGTTTCCATGACATATCTTGTGAGTGAATCATATGGATAAAATTACCCATAATAAACTCAAATTAAAAATCTAGATATGAGCAAGTAGATTTATAACTATTACTATGCTGGAGTCTTCTTTAGAAATGTATTTTTACTTTTGGACTTAGTACTATTATTCTAAGTACCTAAATGAACCCAGTAATCTTGATAATGCTGTTTTAACCATAGGAGATTTTTACCTTCAGTTTGAAATTTGTTGGTCCTTTATAAACAAATAATTCCATGATTGTAATTTAAATTCCTCTTAAACCCAAGTGCTTATCATTAGTGGGCCAGTACCATAAATTGTACATATACACAGTAAATGTGTATATGTTACTAAGTAAAAGGAAAAGTGCAGAAAAGTTTGTAGAGTAAGTGATTTGTGGAAAAACAAAAGGGGTAAAATTATGTGTGTGTGTATGTGTATAATATACATGCATATAAATTTTATATTGACTTTTGTGTGCATAAAAGTAATTTCTGGAAAGATAAACTAATAAAGAGGGGTTGCCAGCTACGTTTATGTGCAGGGATGGGAACTCAGCCAATAGGACATAGGCATAGGAGGGAGTTTTTTCACTGTAGACCATTTTATGCTTTATGTTTGAACCATGTGAATATATTACTTAGAAAGGAAGGGAGGGAGGGATGAGGAAGGAAGGAAGGAAGGAAGGAAGGAAGGAAGGGGAAAAAGAGGAAAAGTGGGGGAGAGAAAGGGAGGAAGGGAAGAGAAGGAAAGAAAATTCTGTTTTTAAAAGTATGCTGGTTGAATTCTTCTTTAAGAGAAGCCCAGTAAGCAAAAACAAACTTTAAAAACAGTTGCTTTTGGGGATTGATATGAATTAATCATGAAAATATATAGAGCACCTGTTAGGTATAAGTTGCCATGTACTGGCAATTAAAGATTCCATGTACTGTCCCTTTGAATCATGGTATGACTCTGATCTCCCTTCAGAGTCTTTAAATCAGTAAATTAACTTCATGGTTCTTCTAACTTTTCTGTAGAAGTTGTAGTTTCTAAATTTCATATCATCCTGGTCACCTCTGTCCAGTTGTCCTCCAGTGCATCAGTGTGATTTGTAAAAACCCAGGGTGAATATGACAACAAATGTTCTAGATTGGTGTGACTAGCTCTGGTTTACAATTTTTGCAGTTTTACTAGCTTTGGGGATATCTTTGTCAAAATATGGACAACTATCAACCATTGAACCTGCTGCTCTGCCTTTGGGCAGGATATGTCTAAGTAGGTCCCTGCTCTCTAGGGCAGCATAACAAGCATGCAGTTTTATTCCACAAGATATTCTCATCTACTCCATGAAGCTATCTTTCCAATAAAGGACCTGCCTATTATTGTGAGACTTGATGAAATAGAGTAATCCTATGTAACCCTTTCCTGTCTGAAACACAAGCCCTTCTAGCAATCTTACCAGTTACCCAACTCTGTCTTCCCAATGTCCGTTCTTGAGTTCAGCTCAGGCTAACTTCACCAGTAAACCTGCCTGTCTATCCCCAGTGCAGATGAACTGAGCCCTAAAACTTACAGACTTCCCTACTATGAAGAACCAGTTGTATAGGCTCTTAGATTAGATGAGCTTGGATCATCAAGTGTACCATTACATTGAGAACAGAAGCTTGGACATAATTATATTTCACGTATTATGCTCGTATGTTCATTTGGCGGTTTGCAATGATGTATGCCTTGTAGTGATTAGAATCCTTTCCTAGGTTTTAACCACTTGGTATTCAAAAGATGCACCTTAATGTGGCACCTTTTTTCATGCGGGTTGATATTTTATGTCAGTATCTTCCTACAATCACGATTTTAGATGAAGCATTTTCTATCGTTTAGTTCCAGCTCATTTCTTCAGACAAAATGTTATTTGGCCTACCAGTGGAAAAAAACTAAAAATGGAGGTCTTTTGGTTGAAGTGGAGGATTTGTTGGAAGAAGGAAGGGGTTTCCCTGGAACCTTGTTCCTTCCAAGGCTGCCCTTGAAATACTGTCATGGAACCCTTTAGGTTTAATTTGACTTCCATTGTTGTATCTAGAAAAATCAAATTAATAGAAGTAAGGTTAGATTGGCCTTATTTGACAGTCTTAGGAGGATGTTGTAGAGCTTTCCATTTAGTAGGATAGTAATTTTGATTACCAGCAGTTTAGGTACTTTCTTAATATGAACTTATTTTTCTTAACAAGGCACTTACTCGTCTAGTGAAACATGGCCTTTCTTTTTTAATCTTTGAACATTTTTCTGTGTATCCCACCCCAATTCTGTGTATTCAATGGAAATAATCATCTTTGGGGCCTGAATGTTGGTAATAAATCCAATATGGCCCTACCAAAAGCCATTTATGAATAGAAGGATGCCTTCTCTGTAGGCAGTCTTTTAGAGAAGGATGTGTTAACCTAAATAAGAAATAATTCTTCAAATGAAGTAGTGCACATCTGTGGGAATTGTTACTAGTGTTTGTATTGATACTTTGGATGTCAGTGTTTTATTCTTATATTTTTACATTTTAATTTTTTTCTAATTATAAAAGTAATATAAAAATATTTAATATAGACATCAGAAGTCTACCGTAATCCTTCCTCAACCCCTTGAAATAACCACTTTGCAATTTGGAGTGTGTTTATACAAGTTAGAACAGAATAACCATTGAAATTCCAGTGATTTATATGACAGAGATTTCTTTCTCAGTTGCCTACTCCAGGTTGGGGGTGAGAATATTGTCAGTTCCACTTAGAGAACCAGGGTGATGGAGAGATTCCACCATATTGTTGCTGCAACATCTAGAACATGAGGCCTCTTCAGATACTTTGGTAGGGAAAGAGCTCTGGAGCCATGGAGGAGAATTTCTTTTTAATCTATGCTTCTTTAATTTTTAATGAGGTTGTGCATCTCTATCTGCATATTTATATACTTTTCTCCTATATAAAGACTATTAATGTCCTTTGTTCATAATTTTATGTTTGTTCTCCTTTTTTTGTTCAACCTATTTGTATATTAGAAACATTTAGCCCTTTGACTTTTTTTTTTATTGGAGTATAAATGCTTTACAGCCCTTTGATTTTTAATTGGTTAAACACCTTTTTTTTTCCAATTTTTTCTTTGGTCTTTTCACCTTGTTTAATGGTATTTTTTTTTTGCTCCCTAAAAGTTTTTTTTTTTTTTTTTTGTGGTACGTGGGCCTCTCACTGTTTTGGCCGCTCCCGTTGTGGAGCACAGGCTCCGGACGCACAGGCTCAGCGGCCATGGCTCATGGGCCTAGCCGCTCCGTGGCGTGTGGGATCTTCCTGGACCAGGGCACAAACCCGTGTCTCCTGCATTGGCAGGCGGACTCTCAACCACTGCGCCACCAGGGGAGCCCACCCTAAAAGTTTTTTATAAAGAAAATTGTGCAGCACTTTTCTTTAAAGTTTCTGGGTTGTCATTTATAGAAAGGCCTTTCCAATTGAAGATTTTTTTAAATATTCATGTCTGAAATATTAAACTTCAAATAAGGCATCCCCAAAATCTAAGGGTTTGCTTTCCCTAGGCCCCAGTGACTGTTTTGTGGGTTCCTCTGCACATTTTGACTTCTTACAGTTATATTTAACCGTAGTCTCTGATATCCATTTTGCTATATATTTCTTATCTGTCATAGCATATAAGTGAAATAATATTGACTGTATTCCCTAGGCTGTACATTAAGTACCTTGACTGATTTATTTTATAACTGGAAGTTTGTACCTCTTAATCTCCCTCACCTATTTCACTCATTCCCCCATCGCTCTTCCATCTAGCAACCACCAGTTTGTTCTCTATATTTATGAGTCTGTTTCTCTTTTGTTACTGTTTGTTTTTTAGATTCCACATATAAGTGGAATCATATGGTCTTTCTCTAACTAATTTCATTCTGCATAATACCTTCCAGATCCATCCGTGTTGTCGCAGATAGCAAGATTTTATTCTTTTTTTTGGCTGACTAATATATTGCGTGTTCTTTATCCATCATCTATCAATGGCATCTGGTCCTGGACTTTTGTTTGTTGGGAATTTTTTAAATTACTGATTCAGTTTCATTACTGGTAATTGGTCTGTTCATATTTTCTTTTTCTTTCTGGTTCAGTCTTGGGATATTGTATGTTTCTAGGAATTAATCCACTTATGTCATCTATTTTATTGTGTATAATTGTTCACAGTAATCTCTCATGATCCTTTGTATTTCTGCGGTGTCAGTTGAAACCTTTCTTTTTTTTTATTTTTTTATTTTTTTAATTTTTTTTTGAAACTTCTCTTTTATTTCTGATTTTATTGATTTGGGCTCTCGCTTTTTTTCTTGATGAGTTTGGCTAAAGGTTTATCAGTTTTGTTTACCTTTGCAAAGAACCAGTTTCATTGATCTTTTCTATTGTTTTCTTAGTCTCTATTTCACTTATTTCTGCTTGATCTTTATGATTTCTTTCCTTCTACTAACTTTGGGTTTTATTTGTTCTTCTTTGTCTAGTTGCTTTAAGTGTAAGGTTAGGTTGTTTATTTGAGATTTTTCTTGTTTCCTGAGGTAAGCTTGTATCGCTGTAAACTTCCCTCTTAGAACTGCTTTTGCTCTGTCCCATATGTTTGGGATCGTTGTGTTTTTACTTTCATTTGTCTCCAGATATTTTTTGATTTTCTCTTTGATTTCTTCAGTGATCCATCAGTTGTTTAGTAGCATATTGTTTAGCCTCCACGTGTTTGTGTTTTTTGCAGTTGATTTCTAGTCTCATAGCATTATGGTTGGAAAAGATACTTGATGTGATTTCAGTCTTTTTAAATTTACTGAGTCTTGTTTTGTGGACTAGCTTGTGATACTGAGGAATGTTCCATGTGCATTTGGAAAAAAAATGTGTATTCACCTGCTTTTGGTTGAAATGTTCTCTGTATATTTATTAAGTACATCTGGTCTAATGTGTCATTTAAAGCCAGTATTTCCATATTGATTTTCTGTCTGGATGATCTGTCTATTGATGTAAATGGAGTGTTAAAGTCCCCTACTATTATTGTGTTACTGTCAATTTCTCCCTTTATATTTGTTAATGTTTGATTTATGTATTTAAGTGCTCCTATGTTGGGTACATAAATATTTACAATTATTATATCTTATTGGATTGATCCCTTAATTATTATGCAGTGTCCTTTGTTTTCTTGTTACAGTCTTTGTTTTAAAGTCTATTTTGTCTGATATAAATATTGCTACCCCAGCTTTCTTTTTGTTTCCCTTTGCATGGAATATTTTTTTTCCATCCCCTCACTCTCAGTCTGTATGTGTCTTTAGATCTGAAGTGAGTCTCATGTAAGCAGCATATATATGGGTCTTTTTTTTTTTTTTTTTTAAATCCATTCAGCCACTCTGTCTTTTGATTGGAGCATTCGGTCCACTTACATTTAAAGTAATTATCGATAGATATGTACCTATTGCCATTTTGTTCATTGTTTTTATAGTTTTCTTGTTGTTTCTTTCTTCTTTTGCTCTCTTCCCTTGTGATTTGGTAACTGTCTTCAGTGCTGTGTTTGGATTCCTTTCTTTTTTGTGGGTTTGTATCTATTATAGATTTTTGGTTTGTGGTTACCATGAGACATGTGTGTGTGTGTGTGTGTGTGTGTGTGTGTGTGTATGATTATTTTAAGTTGGCTGATCTCTTAAGTTTGAACATATTCTAACAATTCTGCATTTTTATTCCCGACACATGTTTAATGTTTTTGACAAGTTTTACATCTTTTTGTTTTGTGTATCCCTTGACTACTAATTGTGGATATAGTAGTCTTTTAATTTTACTAATTTTTTCTTTAAACCTTCCTGCTAGCTTTATAAGTGGTTGATCTACTATCTTTACTGTATGTTTACCTTTACCAATGGGATTTTTCCTTTTTAAATTTTCATTATTTTTAGTTTTGTTTTGTTTTTCTTTTCCATTTAAAGAACTCCCTTTAACATTTGTTGTAAAGCTGGTTTGGTGGTGCTGAACTCTTAGCTTTTGCTTGTCTGTAAAATTTTGATCTCTCTATCAAAGCTGAATAAAAACCTTGCCAGGTAGAATATTCTTGGTTGTAGTTTTTTCTCTTTTATCATTTTCAGTATATCACACCACTCCCTTCCAGCCTGCAGTTTTTGCTGAGAAGTAAGCTGCTAGCTGTATGGGAGTTCCCTTGTACATAACTTGTTGTTTTTCCTCGCTGCTTTTAAGATTCTCTCTTTATCTTTAATTTTTGCTATTTTAATTATAATGTGTCTTGGTGTGGACTTCTTTGGGTTCATCTTGTTTGAGACTGACTCTCTGTGCTTCCTGCACCTGGCTGGCTGTTTCCTTTCCCAGATTAGGGAAGTTTTCACCTATAATTTATTCAGATAAGTTCTCTTCCTCTTTCTCTTTCTCTTCTCCTTCTGGGATACCTATAATGTGAATGTTAGTCTCAGAGGCCTATTTTTTTTAATTCTTTTTTCTTTTTAGTTTGGGTGATTTTCACTTCTGTCTTCTAGTTTATGAATTTATTTCTTTATGTCATCTAATCTACTGTTCTTTCCAGTGTATTTTTTATTTCAGTCATTGTATTTTCAACTCTGTTTGGTTTTTCTTCATAGTTTCTAACTCTTTGTAAAGCATCTTGCTGTGTTCATCCGTTCCCCCTAGCTCACTGAGCATCATTACCCTGAACTCTTTATCAGGTAGATTGCTCATCTCCATTTTGCTTAGTTCCTCTGGGGTTTTGCCTTGTTCCATCATTTGGAACAATGTCTCCTCATTTTGCCTAAGTCAGTGTGTTTATTTCTATGTATTAGGTAGGTTGGTTACATTTCTCAATCTTGGAGAAATTGCCTTTTGTAGGAGATCTCCAATGGGGCAGAGACATCCAGTGGGGCTCAGTAGCACATTCTCCTCTCGTTACCAGAGTTGTATGCTTTAGGGGTGCCTCCTATGTGGGCTGCATGGGCCCTTCTGTTGTGCAGGGCTGACTACTGTGGGTGTGTCTGTAGGTGGTGTTGGCCCCTGGCCTGGTTGGCTGCTAATACCTGCCTTGTGCTATGGCTGCTGGCCCTCTGGTGGGTGGAGCTGCGTCACAGCACCACTGACTGTGGGGGCCTGGGGGGCCTGGGGCTAGTGCCAGCCTTCTGGTGGTCAGGGCTGGGTTGTCATGCAGCTGGATGCTCGACCCAGAATAGTCCGGAACTGGTGCTGGCCTGCTGGTGGACGAGTAAGCCCCCGTCACTAATAGTCTAGAAGGAGGACTCCAGGATGGTGCTTGCCAGCCCCACTGCCCTTGTGGTGGAACAGAAACTCCCCAAAATGGCTGCTGCCTGCATCTGTGTGCCAGTGGGGGAGTCCCAGTAGCCTCCTGCCTCTCTGGGAGCTCTCCAAGATCTGCAAGTGTGTGTGACCCAAGTATCTTTATGGTTTTTCCTATTCTTTTTTAAAAAACATTTATTTATTTATTTTTATTTTCTTTATTTCCTTTTATTTTACTTTATTTTCTTGGCTGTGTTGGGTCTTAGTTGTGGCACATGGGATCTTTCATTGTGGTGTGGGCTCTTTGTTGTGGTGCACGGGCTTCTCTCTAGTTGTGGCGTGTGGATTTTCTCTCTCTAGTTGTGGGCAGGCTCCAGGGCACGTGGGCTCTGTAGTTGTGGCACACAAGCTCTCTCACTGAGGCATGTCAGCTCAGTAGTTGTGGTGTGAGGGCTTAGTTGCCCTGCAGCATGTGGGATCTTAGTTCCCTGAACAGGGATCAAACCCACATCCCCTGCATTGGAAGGCAGATTCTTTACCACTGGACCACCAGGGAAGTCCCCCAAGTTTCTTTAAATGACTGCCTCTGTGCTAGGACTCAGAAAATGTGAAATTTTGCGTGTTCCCTTTTAAGAGTGGAATATCTACTTCCTACAGCCCTCTGGCTCTCCTGTACACAAGCCCCACTGACCTTCAAAGCTGGATGTCCTGGGGGCTCATCTTCCCAGTGCAGGACCCCCAGGCAAGGGAGCCCATTGTGGGGCTCAGACCCCTTGCTCCTTGAGGAGAACCTCTACAATTGTGATTATCCTCCTGTTTGTAGGTTGCCTACCAAGGGCTGTGGGTCTTGACTACTACATCTCTACCCTTCCTTCCTGTTTCTTTGTGGTTCCTTCTTTATGTCTTTAGTTGTGGAAAACCTTTTCTGCTAGTTTTCAGGTTGTTCTCATAGATAGTTGCTCTGTAAGTAGCTGTAATTTTGATGTGTCCATTTGGAGGAGGTGAGCTCAGGGTCTTCCTTCTTCTCCATCTTGGCCACCTCACCTTTGAACTTCCTACTGACTTTTCTGAGTTGCTCCTTTGATCCTGAAGTCACCAGACTCTACAGGGCATCAGGCTAATCAGAACTTCAAGAGTGTCAGAACTTCCCCTTGCCTACCACTACCCTTCAGCAGCAAAACTGCCAGTTGTTAAACATAATCTTACACTCTGGTGAAAACCTCCTACTCTCACTAGCCTCATAACACCCTAGGGAGAGCACTAAAACTTCTGTGTTGCTTCTCTTTTGAGGCTTCATGCAATATCTGAATGTTATCTCTTTAAGTTTAATATAAAAAACTCTTTATTTGGCTTGTAGTATGATTTTTAAACTACAATCAACCAACAGAATAATTTATAATAATAGGTAATACATGTAATACTAAGTGCCAAGTCACTGAATTATCCTGTTATCATATTTTATCTTATTTTTCCTGTTTTACAGATAGGGACAGTAGGGCACAGGGAATTCAAGTAGTACTAAAGAATATAACCTGGTAAGTTGCAGATCCATGTGGTCTGGCTCCAGTATCTGTGCTCTTAACCAATTGCCTATGCAGTGTAAAAAAAAAATCTACATTTATTCAGCATTTGTTTTTCAGCTTAGCTGGTGTCAAGGTAATCTTAGCTATTTGTAGAGACCTGCAAAGTAAAACACTGCCATAACTGTTTGAAATGAGGGTAGACCTCAGTAATTTCTGAACCAACCCACAGTTGGTACTAGATGCATACTACCTATGAACCTCAGTGCTGTAACAACCACATTTTTCTCTCTGATGTTTCATGTTGTTTAAACCATGACTAGAACATTGTCTTTGTCAGGTAGGATTATAACCTTCCGCAGAGCACACAACCTAAAAAAGAATCGACCCAACTATTCCAAGAATAGTATCTCATCCCAGTAGGGTTTCCTACTGAGATATTAAGGTCAGGTCAGGAAAAGTAAAGGGAGTGAGATGGAGTGTTTGGTGGTGCTGTGTATGCCTAAAGTCAGCTTAAGTGGCATTTATGTAAGGGTATATACTGTCACTGTGGTTAAAGGAAAGCCTTTCTACCCATTTATTAATGATTTTATAGTCCTTATTTCATGGAAGATGGAGTAAAAGAAAGTTTACTTTCAAAGCAATTTATTAAACAGGAAGTGAAAAAAATCAAGATAGACTTGTTTCTTTTCATAATTTTCCCTGCAAAATTGCCTTCTCATTATTGACGAATGAATTCATTTCTTTTTCATACCACAAATTTAAGTGTGTATCTGAATAAGACCTAGTTCTAATATTCTTTAAAATTCCTAATATGTTCTGGAACTAAGTTTAAAAATTCATTCCCTTGGCTCTTTTTTCCCATTACAATTTGGAGAGTTTTGAAATTATGTTTGAATGGCTTTCAACTGAGGAGATATGTTTTCTTGTTTATCCATTTTAAATAAAAAAACAGAAAAATATTCATATCGTTTCTTGCAGAATAACTCAGTTGTCAAATTATTTTTGTATCCTGGAGTTAGTGCTTACTCAGATTAAACTTTTTGAAAAGGAGATTGAGTTTAAAATGTGGATGCTCTTTAATCACATAGGGTGCCTTGAACTATTTCAAAGTCATGGACAGGTTTTGTTTTATAGAAGTGAAGAATGAGGCATTAGGGACTTCCCTGGTGGTCCAGTGGGTAAGACTCCACGCTCCCAATGCAGGGGGCCCGGGTTTGATCCCTGGTTGGGGAACTAGATCCCACATGCCTGCCGCAACTAAGAGGTCTGCATGCCGTAACTGAGAACCAACTCAGCCTAAATACATAAATAAATATTTTTTTAAAAAAAGAATGAGACATTAGAGTTATAAAATTAGGATTCTTTTTGGATAAATGAATTTTCCTAAGGGTACAGGTAATGGAAATGTTTAATAATTTGCATTGAGAAGTTAGTGTTGTCAAAAGCTATATCCCAGGCAGCTCTCTTCACACCATTATACCTGGGCTAATCACCTTATTTCTCAATCTAAGAAAAGTTGATCTTAATCCTAACACCTGAATAAGAATTCTTCCTGTAACCTTTGTGTTTTTTTCTTGAAGATGTTGTAGAAGAGAAGTGTCATTCCTCATTCTTCTTTGTGATTTAGATGTTACTCATCCTTTTGGTAGAAACAATGAGGCAGTGCAAAATATTACATCATCTTTGAGACTGTAAGGACACCAGAGTCTAACCAGAGTGGATTAAGATGGGTGATTTGAGAAGGGAGTGGTGGCAGAGGAACATTCACAATCGGATCTCCTTTTTTAGGGTTTGTGGGTTGTGTCTCAAGTTGCTTTTGACACAACATGCAAAGTAAAACGATACGCCCCTACCATCTCTCTGTGGGAGCCAAGGTACATTAAAAAAGCCTATGTATATTAATCTACAAAATTAAGTATTTTGGACTTATATCAGAATTTTGTATTCTTTGTAATATATATAGAAAGGATTTTAATTTGGCAGTTTTAAAGATCAAGTATATCCCTGTGGTATTATAGCCTCTAATTATATGCTATTTGAGTCAATATATTCAAGTAGCCCTTTACTAAAAATAGTATAAATATGTCACAAGAGGACACAGTAATTTTTTATAAACCCAGTCTTCCTTGATATAAAGAGTTTCCTTTATTAAGAAAGACTTAAATAAAAAAAACTCACTTCTAGGGAAAAGTTGTTTTTAGTCCATGTAATTTAGGATCTCATCAAGAGCTAAAAAGGTATTTAAGGAGTAAGACGTGGATTTTTATCCTCCATCACAGCTAACTGTGCTCTTGACAAGTATTCAATGTACCCAAACTTACATTTTAGTTATATAAAGCAGTTTAACTATTTTGGTTGTATATTTGTTGACACTACAGGGTAGTAGAAAATGGTACATGCACAGGCTTTAAAGTCATATGGACCAGAATTAAAATTCCATTTTCTCTGCCAACGAATTGTTTGTCCTTGACTCAAGTTTTTATTTAAGTGGCATTTAGTTAATTCACATTGTTGTGTAACCATTACCTCTGTCTAGTTCCACAACATTTTATGAGGACATTTTTTAACCTAATGCATAATGTCTTTGAATGAGTGATGAAGGAATAAGTTTTCATTCCTTGGTTTTTAAGAGCTTTAAGAAATGGCTTGATGATGATTCTGTTAGGATCTCCCAAGTTTCCTTTCAGTTCTAATGTATTTTAAAATTATATGGTGAAAATTTGGAGATATGAGTAACATGCTACCCAAACATTCTTAAGTCAACCAGCATTAATTGCTTTCTATTTGCCTGGCATAGAATATTGACTGTCTACAATAAGCAGAGGACACTGTGTTTATACATAGGAGTTTGTAATTCACTTGGAGAACAAGCTACAGATGAAATATATAGAAAAACATGCTTGTTCTTACTTCTGTGATAAACCCCAGACCTTTTAAATGTGTCCGTTCACTTCCTTTGAGGGGACTACTCCTTAGTTACCAAAAGTTGAAGAATTGTCAAAACAGGGCTACAAAACTGTAACTTTTATATGCTCGTGCACACACACACACACACACACACAACATATATGTAACTGTGGTAAATACACATAACATAATATTTACCATCTTAACCATTTTTAAGTGTACAGATTAGTAGTATTAAGTACGTTCACATTATTGTACAACCAATCTCCCAAACTCTTTTCATCTTGAAAAACTGAACTCTATACCCATTATACAAAAACTTTCCTTTCCCTTCCTTCCCCATTTGTCCCTGGCAACCACCATTCTATTTTCTATTTCTATGAACATAGAAGAAAGTAGGTACCTCATATAAGTAGAATCATACAGTGTTTGTCTTTTTGTGACTGGTTTATTTCACTTAGCATAATGTCATCAAGGTTCTTCCATGTTGTAGCATGTGTCAGAATTTCCTTCCTTTTTAAGGGTGAATAATATTTCATTGTATCTGTATACCACAAATGTTGTTTATCCATTAATCTGTCAATGGACTCTTGGGTTCTTTCCACCTTTTGTCTGTTGTGAGTAGTATTGCTATGAACACGGGTATACACATATCTCTTAACACTCTGCTTTCAATTCTTTTGGTTATATGCCCAGAGGTGGAATTCCTGGATCATATGATAAGTCAATTTTTAATTTTTTGAGGAGAACCATAATGTGTTCCATAGCATCTGTACCATTTTACATTTCTACCAGCAGTGCATGAGGGTTCCAGTTTGTCCACATCCTTGCTGACACTTGTTATTTTCCATTTTTTTGTTTATTAGTTTTTTTGGGGGGGTGTTAATAGTAGCTGTCTTAATAGGTGTGAGGTAGAGTAGTATATTTTAAATCAAACTTTAACACAGAGAACATTATTATGGAATGTACAATCTTGTTTTGAGATTATGGGAAAAGTCTAAATTTTAATAATGTGCCAATTGACTCTTTTCTAATCCATTATACCCCAAATGATAGTCCTTGAGGGAGGTTTATGACAGCTTGAGAAGTCAGGAAAACATGCCTGGGTATTGACCAAAACAAAATCTTTTCGAGGTAGTGCGAAAAAAAGTAAATCACAAGATTTATGTATTTTGAACATTATACAGAATACAGCTATCCTCAGAGCAGAGCTGCTAATAACTTGGTATGGTGTGCGAAAACAAGTTAGGGATTTAGCAAGTTTGATAATATTCCTTTCCCTGCCAATTTTCCCCATAATTTTCTACACATAAAAGATTGGTAAAAAGGTGATAGACAGTAGTTAGAGGCAGTAATACTGATTGGCAATAAGAAATAACTGGATTATTATAATATAGTGGGATAGTTTCTAAGTCAAAAAACCAATTTCAGTAAGACCTACTTATGTTAAAGTACAATATACAGTTGATCCTTGAACAACATAGGTTTGAATTGCACGAGTACACTTATATGTGAATTTTTTGATAGTAAATACTACAGTACTATATGTGATCAATTGAATCTGCAGATACAGAGGAACCATGTACATGGAGGGCAGACCATAAAGTTATATGCTGATATTTGACTTCACAGAGGGTTATGGACCCTAACCTGAGCAATGTCCAAGGGTCAACTGTATAATGACTTATTTATAGTTAGCGTGAGATCCAAAGAGAAAGTGAGTACATAGAATGGTGTTTAATTTACTAAAGCAGAAAAAAAATCTGTAAAGTATTTAAACATTATTTTCATTAAAATGGTCAGATTGGAAATATTTTGGTTTTCAAAGGAATTGGCTTCTTGTATCTAAAAATGGTATCAGGGCTTCCCTGGTGGCGCAGTGGTTGAGAGTCCGCCTGCCGATGCAGGGGACGCGGGTTCGTGCCCCGGTCCGCGAAGATCCCACATGCCGCAGAGTGGCTGGGCCCGTGAGCCATGGCCGCTGAGCCTGCGCGTCCGGAGCCGGTGCTCCGCAGCGGGAGAGGCCACAACAGTGAGAGACCCGCATACAGCAAAAAAAAAATAAATAAATAAAAATAAAAATAAAAATAAAAATAAAAATAAAAATAAAAATAAAAATGGTATCATATGGATTAGCTGATTTTTTTAGTGATGCTAGAAAGATGACATACTATACAAAGTAGCATATATTCAAATGCCCAGAATTATTTTCACCATCTTCCCTGTGTAAAATCCAATTGTCCTTTATTTTATTTTATTTTTCCAATTGTTCTTTAAACTTTCCATTTTCTGGAATGATCCTTCTAATCTCAGTTTTCTTCCTCCTTTGCCTCCCTAACCCCTGTTTGATAGGTATCTCTTATCAAAAGTTTTCCATTCGTCTTTACTCCACAGCTTTGAGTACCTTATTTTTTTTCTTGTGTGGTATAGCATAGAGCATTTTCTCTCTTATACTTGTCTCTCTGTGTTGTAGTCAATCTCTGTTCTTAACCGTCTGACCACCTGAGACCACCAGTATGTCTCAGATCAGTAATAGCCAAAGAGAAAAGTTGTTGCTATCATGCTGAGAATTGTACATACATGTGTCTTGATATGCCTCTGGGAATGTGAGGCCATTAGGTTGTCTGATGTGAGTCATAGTGAAAAAATATTGGCACCATTGAACCAGACTGTGAGCAACTTGGACCTTCTTTTTCTTTCTCCCATATATAGTAAAGTGTTTGACTTATGTACTTTGTGTGTGTGTATTTATAAAAATAAATATTTATTATATATATAACTATATTTATAGTTATATATATTTTAAATGAGGTGAAGAATTTGGATTTTTGCTTTTAAGAAAAATACATGCTGAGACTTCCCTGATGGCACAGTGATTACGACTCTTCACTCCCAATGCAGGGGGCCCGCGTTTGATCCCTGGTCAGGGAACTAGATCCCACATGCATGCCGCAACTAAGAGTTCTCATGCCACAACTAAGGAGCCAGTGAGCCGCAACTAAGGAGCCCACGAGCCACAACTAAGGAACCTGCCTGCCGCAACTAAGACCCGGCTCAACCAAATAAATAAATAAAAAAAAAATATATATATAAAGAAAAATACATGCAGTAGGATCTTAAGTTTTGTATAGAAAGAGTGATAGAGTTGTGATACAGTAAAACTGTGTTATAAGATCATTCTCTTCCTTCTTCCAGAAAAGACATGAGATTGAAGACTCAAAGATGAAGATAGAGGCATAAAATTGCAGTGAAAGGAGAAAGTAAAATCAGGGTGAGGGAATAGTGGAGCCAGATATGAGGCTTTAATATAAACTCTAATTACCTGCACATTTTCTAAGAGTGGACCACAAACGCAACCCTGAACTTTTTTTTCTTAACTGTTTGCATATTCTTTTTTTATATATATATATATAAATTTATTTATTTTTGGCTGCATTGGGTCTTCGTTGCTGGGCTTTCTCTAGTTGTGGCTAGCAGGGGTTACTCTTTGTTGCGGTGCGTGGGCTTCTCATTGCGGTGGCTTTGCTTGTTGCAGAGTGCAGCCCCTAGGCACGCGGGCTTCAGTATTTGTGGCACACAGGCTTGCAACTCTGAGCTTTGTAGCAGCTGATTCAAAAGGGGACAACCTTCCAGTCAGAACTTCACGATGGCTATGAGATCAATCGTCTGTACAACTATTTTGGAGGAGTATGACTAATTTTTGATTTATAAAAATAAAAATAGCTTCAGTCATCAGGGTGTGTTCTCTCTATCACATGACTTTACCTTCCTCCCAGTTGATTTCATTCATAGGTAGGTTTTCTCCACAATATAGCGTAGCTGGCCTCAGCAGTTCCAGGTCTGTATGGTCTTTATAGCTCATGATCACAGAGGTTGAGAGTCTTTCTTGGAAGCTCCAGCAAAAGTTCTAGGAACATGCTTACTGGCCCAGCTGGAGTCATGTGCCCATCCCTGACATACTTTTTGTGGCTAAAAGGATGTAATACTGTGGCCAGACTTAGTTTACATTCCTACTTGTAGATGGAGGGGTGATAGCCAAACTCAGTGGACACCAAACTCAGTGGACAGAACAGGATCAAAAGGAATGGAATAATGAATGGTTTCCTAAAGAAAGGATTTCTGAACAATAAAGAATAGACATCAATATAGTATGGTTAGAGAGGTTTTTCTATTAATATAGGCATGAAACAAGAAGGGCCTGGGTGAAGGTGGTGGTGTAATAATGAGATAAAAAGAATAAATTAGAGGAAGATTAATATGTGTATATGTATTTTGTTGAAAGTTTGCGTTGTTGGGGAGGGGAGCAGTAGTAAAATCAATTGAAGTTGTTTAAAAATTTTAAAAATTGAAAAAATTTTTGTGATTAAAAACACAATAGTGACCAATTTAACCATAAAAATGTAATGTTAAGTATATTCATCTTGTAAAAACAACTGAAGTTTTTGAATTAAGAAATGAGTAAAGTAATAGTATCAAAAGATTTGAGAGATTTAAAAGGAAAAGCAGTTGAGACTCAGGAGAGGTAGATGTCATAACTACTGATTAAACAGGCCGGACCATAGGTTTCCAAGTCCTGGAGACCCAATAAAAGAGTCCTGGACAGGTGATTTGCAAGACAAAAAGAGGTCTTGGCAACCTGGGCAGTTGACATCAGCATTAGGCCATAAACAGGTCTCAGTAGACCATGGAATCAGTGTAAGGTAGTAGGGTCTGTCTTTCCACCAAGAATAGGCTCTGTCCAGATAGGTGAGAGCAGTTATGGTTACAATGTATATGGGGCAGAAAGAAGCCCCCTTTCCCTGCCTGTAACAAATTGGGCTCAAATCAGGACTTCAGGAGCAGTTTCTAGAACTGAGATACAGGGAAAAGGCCAAGGGACAAAACCCTTTGCTATTTGATTAGTACTGGCAATAAAAATGACTTCATATTGATCAGTTAGCTTGGGGTATCTTACATGTTTCTCTGCCTCAGTGCAAAATTCCCAGTGATGAGAACTTATAGGGCTTACCATGAAGATAGGACAACCTCAAGGGCTAGATACTAAGGATGTATTACAGAAAGATATAGAACTCTGCGTAACAGAAGTGTAAGGACATCCAAGTTCATGATTGGAGCTCATTAAGTGGTTAGGGTTATAGATGTAATTGTGGTTATTTTCATCATAGAGATAAAGTTAAAATAATGGGTTCTAATGTTCTCTCCTATATCATTGGTGTACCTTTAATGAGCCACTGCAAAATAGCAATACATCTCATCATTTTTGAGTGTTCCACTGTGTGTAGTGCAATATTCAAATTCCACAGGACAAGGCAGATAGATGTTCATCAGCTCTGAAAAGGTGTATCCAATATTGCTTTGTATCAGAATTCTATTTCTTTATTTGCCTTGGAAACTACAGTGAGAGTCTTAATGCTTTTTTATGTTTTTGTATTATAGCAAGTTCCCAACCTACAAATTACTTGAATTCCAAAATTCCACATAAGCAGCTTGCTTAAATTCAATACATTTTTCAACAGTAATTGTGTTATAAATGACATTTCATTTTCCAGAATAATTCACAAAACCCTTTTAATCCTCAGTTTATCTGAATTACTGCATGTTAACAAAAACACATTGGTTAGCAATGGAATCAAGAGAGATGCAATAACTCTACAGGTTTTTAACAGGAGACATGAAGGAGAAAAAAAGAGACGATATATATGAGAAAATAAATTTTTTCAAGTGGGCTTAACTCAGCTGAAATTTTTTTCAAGTGGGTTTAATAACAAATGAAGAAAAGAGCCCAAATTATGCATTAGTCTTTCTGAAGGGCAAGGAAGCAGGTGGTATTTTGGATTATTCCAATCCCTTTGCCAGCCAATAGGTGGTGCTATTGTCATACAACAGTTAAGTTGCTCTAGGCCCAAAGCGAAAGGAGGATGTGGGAAGTGTGTCAACTGAGTACCATACATATAAATGTTGCTCAATAAATATAATTCTGCTCATCTTCTAAATGAGTCAGATAATACTGATGAATAAAACCGCATTAACAAAATGTTATTGACATGTTGCTAAATTAGACTAAATTACGTGATCTCTAGATGCTGGAAACTTAAAAAGAAGTAGCAAAGAGTAGGAAAAAATATTAAGCTTTATCATTTATTACTACTAAAACAGAATTTTAAAGTCCAATTATTTGATTCGTTTGTAGGTAATATCCTGACATGCATTACCAGTATACTCTTGAATAGAGGCAGTCCCCACTTTTATGTACACAGTAATTTTGGAGATAACCATCTTAAAGTAAATATTACCATTTCACAGATCTTCACCATTTGTTTTTCTTTATCTTTTTAAATATCAATGGAAAATAAGGAATAAGTAGGTAAAAATAGCAGAATGAATGGTCTTTATTGCAACCCTGACAAGCAAAATGAGACCAATCTTACCTTTTCATGCTCCTAACAGCCTTCTTTTTTGTGAAATCACAGTTTATTAGCGTGTCTTTCTACCAGTGAATCTGGAGTAGAGAATGAAGGTAAAATTTATGTCATCTAATTTTGTTTTTTTAAATAAATTTATTTATTTATTTACTTTATTTTTGGCTGCATTGGGTCTTCGTTGCTGTGCACAGGCTTTCTCTAGTTGTGACGAACAGGGGCTACTCTTCATTGCGGTGCACGCGGGCTTCTCATTGTGGTGGCTTCTCTTGTTGCGGAGCACGGGCTCTAGGCGCACGGGCTTCAGTAGTTGCAGCACACAGGCTCAGTAGTTGTGGCTCTCAGGCTCTAGAGCGCAGGCTCGGTAGTTGTGGCACACGGGCTTAGTTGCTCCACGGCATGTGGGATCTTCCCGGACCAGGGCTCGAACCCGTGTCCCCTGCCTGCCTCAACCAGAGAAGCTCTGCTTTGAACAGTTTCATAAATTCGACCTCTATTAAAGAAGGTGTTTTTAGAGACAAGAGTTTGAAAACTATTGACACCTCTGCCTCTTACCAACTGAGCCTAATTTTTATACTCAGAAATCTGGTTCACAAATACTTGTACAGTTCCTGTTAAGCTGATGAATATCAGGTTTTATTAAATGATTATGTGGTCTTTTTCTATATCAGAATAGATTTCTGTTCATTAGTAAGTAGTGCCTGATGGTAACCAAATTAAATAGATTAATGAAGGGTATTAGTAATTTCACGGACTAATAAATATGTATATTTTAAGATTAAGACTAATGTATCACAAAATGTACTTTATTTATTTTCACTAAATTATCCATATTTAAAACTGTCATATATTCTATGAGTTACTAATGGTAGCTAACAGTGCAGTTCTTGATGCTTTTAAGATATATTTTTTAAATTTAATTAATTAATTAATTTATTTTTGGCTGCATTGTGTCTTCGTTGCTGCACGTGGGCTTTCTCTAGTTGCGCAGAGCGGGGGCTACTCTTTTTTTAAATTTTTCCATTATTTATTTATTTATTTTATTTTTGGCTGTGTTAGGTCTTCGTTTCTGTGTGAGGGCTTTCTCTAGTTGAGGCAAGGCTCTTCATCGCGGTGTGCGGGCCTCTCACTATCACGGCCTCTCTTGTTGTGGAACACAGGCTCCAGACGCGCAGGCTCAGTAGTTGTGGCTCACGAGCCTAGCTGCTCCGCGGCATGTGGGATCTTCCCAGACCAGGGCTCGAACCCGTGTCCCCTGCATTGTCAGGCAGACTCTCAACCACTGCGCCACCAGGGAAGCCCCTGCTTTTAAGATCTTTGATAGATGACCAAGTACTATTTGATTTCTGTGAAACTGGATCTAGAAATTTCAAATGTGAAAATAAAGTTTGGGCTAGGCCCAAGCTTTTCAAGTGGCATAATTTTATAATTCTCTAAATTCTGATAGTATTTGCCACTTTTAAAAATTAATTCCTTCAGTTTCTCTCTTTACCTCTCTATTGACAGCCCCAAGTGTTCAAGTTGGATTCTCAAAGTGGAAATCAAATACTTGATTATATTGGTTTATACCACACTGTGAGTGTTTGCTAATTTTGAGAGGAGAAAATACTCTTCCTTTTTCTATTAAGGGTGTACCATATGGAATTTGCTTGGTTTAGTTAGCAACTTTCACTATAAAATGGAAATTTTTTTCCAGTCAGTCATAAATTTCCTCATTATAAGATAGTCTTTTTAAAACCTGGAATTTCCATATGATAATAGCTTAAAGCCTATTTAATTTGGCTACAAAAATTTTTTACCCCCCCCTTTATTTTCCTTCCTTTTTTATGTGTATTTAAGACATTTAACTCATCTGTCATGATTCAGATGTAGTCACAGCAGAATCACCTAATGTTAGTTTTTTGTGTTATTTTCTTAAATGCTCAAATTCTCAATATAAATATACTTTATACATTGAAGATAATTTAGCTTTACAAAGAACTGTAGAATGTATTAGATGAATAAAGTACTTTCAAGATACTGATTTCCTACACATCAATGAAAACCTGAAATGGCTGCTTCTCTTTCAGCTCTTCAAAGTGAACACATTGTTACATGGACTAAATAGTATGAATCCATCATTTGAATTTTTCTTTTTAATAATTACCTCTTTTGGGGGCTGAAGGGCAAGTGTAATACAGCTGCACTTTTTCTGAGAATCAAAAATTCCTTGCAGTTTAGAAAATAAATGATTTTTTACATAACATTTAAGTGTTTTTATTTTTAAAAACATAATAATTTTCAATGTTTGATTTCTACAGTAATGGAAAGGCAGTAAATGAAGTAAAATACTAGACATTTCTAAGACGTATGTGCTTGATTTGGGACTAGAATCAGAAATCAGAAAACCTGTTTAATTTTTGACTTTGAATCTTTCCAGATTATTGTAATAGACTCTTTTAATATATATTTGTTGGTTGAATAACATTTTGGAACTTTAAATTTTTGTTTGCTTATAATATTACTATGGAACTCTTAAAAAAATAAATAGTAAATAAGAGTTTATTGTCCATGTGGAAAGCACAGATACAATTTGCATTAGATTCATCTTTTTTCTTAAATTGTGATATTCTTCCTATGTACTTTCAGACCTAAATTTTATTGATGGCTTTTGAAAAATTGATGAAGTCAGATTTAAACAAAAGAATATTGGTGTGCTGTAAACTTGCCACAAAATGTTTATGCTAATACAGGAAATAGGTCCCTTGGGATTTTCCTGCTGTTTTTCTGGGTGTAGTTTAAGACCTTTCAGCTTTTGGGTCCTGAAAAGTTAAACCATATTATATAAAGCATTTTAGAATAGCCAAGTGTTTTAAATAATTTTGGATTTTCTAAGATAGAAGAAGCTGAGATTCCTTATGGGAAAACTGTAAGAATGGGGAAGCTAATAAGATTTTAGGTAGTCCATTGAACTAGTTGGCAGTCTTAAAAATTCTGAAAGCTTATCTGGAAGTTCTCTTTAATTGCTTTTAAAAAAGTATTACCTGCTGAGACCTGCTGAGATAGTCTTCCATGCTCACATAAATATATGTAGAATATGTCAAATTACAGACTCATCACATTTTCAAGTAGGAATGCCTCATTTGATCACTCTAGGAAAATAATAGCTTATGATAGTTATGAATAAAATGTTAGTTTTTAATTGGATATCTGTAATGATACCATGTGCAAACTTTGTAAATGCTAATTTTAAAATCTTAAATGGAAAATGCGTACTGTTGGGAGTCAGAAAAATACTTAGGTACAAATACTGGCTATATTACTTTAATTAGCCATGTATATTTGGATAATCTCATCAACTAATGCCTCTTTTGCCTCATCTCTAAAAGATTGTTTTAAAGATAAGAGATAACATATGAAAGGCACCTAAACATTGCCTGGTACATAGCAGGTTCTTAATAAAAAAATGCTACATCTGAGTAACTTCAGTCAAATTATGCTTTAAGTCATATGGGAAAATGACTTTCAGTGTAAGGATTCTTATTTTAGTACTCTTAATTGATGTTTTTAAAAAAAATTTACAAAGGTTCAGAATAACAAGGTTTAAAGTCCCCAAATCTAACATATGTAGTATGGTTCTTGGCTTTCAATAGCCCTTGCTTTCATATATTATGCATTGACACTTCTAAGCCTCCTTTCGTATGCAAAATTCAGTCTTTTATACATCACCACACAAACTGATTTAGAATTATCACCTGGTTTGCACTGATCTCTGCCACTGGGGTAAAGGGCCAGACATCAGTCAGACAGAAAGGGTCTTACCTTGGCCATCCTACCTACTTCATTACCATTCCTCCAAGCCAGGGGCTCCTGTCAAGCATCAAAGGCCTGAATCTTGCTTGTTTTCAGGGGTATAGCTGTCTCAGAGATGTGTCACTTTACTCAGCCCAATCTCTCTTTCCACCCCAAAGTCACCTCTGAATTCCATTCATCTCTCCTCGCAGTGCCCCACCAGTGGGAAATATTGGGCTGGAAGTAGACAGCTGGTTGAAAACCCTCACCAAGATCACACGTGCTAGTGGGTCACGACCAATATAGGCCTTCACCTTTGATTTGATACTGATGGAAGAAAATTCCTTTTCCACTATAATAGATACCTTGTGAGTTCTGATGCTTCAAAATTTAAAGATTAAAGCCTGCTTAAATATTTTCCCTGGCCTGTGTGGATGGATTAAGGAAGGAGCAGTGGCCCAGGGAAGGAGAGATGTCTAAGTCTGCTGTTTCATTCTTCTGGACCGTTGGTGTCACCTGCCTCAGACTGGTACCTGTCAAGGGTCTTACTCATCAGTAGGATCACTAAGACCCTAGGAAGGCAGTATTTGAGGTACCAAATTAGAAATTTTATAAATTTCTAACCCAGCCATCCTTTTAATACACATTATTATTTAATTTAATACACAAATAAATTAAATATTATTTAATTTAATACACATTATTTAATACACAAAGTCTTGTTCAGCTTTCAAATGTGTAAGAACACAGTGTAGGTAGAGGAAAGGGAAATTCTTTCTAAATAAAAAACAAAAGACAGAATCTCCTGCCATTAATGGTTCTTGCAAGAACCATTCTTTATCAAGATGGTTACAAAATGATGATTTTCCAGCTCTGGCACTTGCTGCACATCTACTCTTTAGCACTGTGGTAAGCAGCAGCTCCTTTATCTCTATTTATTTATTTATCCATCTATTTATCTATATTTTTAGTAGTTTACCTTATGGGTTCCTTTTTTTTTTTTTTTCCAGTGGTATATAGTTCTTAAGCATTTTGGTCTCAGGATCCTTTTAAACTCTTCACAATTATTGAAAAAGCTTTGTTTATGAGATATGTATTAATATTTATCACATTGAAACTGAAACAGAATTTTAAAAGTGTTTAGTTCATTAAAAATAACCCTAATAAATGTAATAAATGTTTACAGAAAGAATATATTTTTGATCAGAAGTAACTATACTTTCCAAAACAGAAACATTTAGAGAAAAGAGTAGTATTGCTTTGTTTTACAGATCCCCTAATGTGTGGCTTAATAAAAGACAGCTAGATTTTTCATATCTGTTTCCTCATTCAGTATGTTACTATATCACATATCATGTAGCCTCTGGAAGATTCCCCTGTACATTCATGAAAAAATCAAAGTGAAAGAGACAAATAGCATCTAGTATTATTAAAATAGGTTTGGCCTCACAGACACCTTAAAAAAGTCATAAGTACCCCTCAGACTTCCCTATCACACTTTGACAATTGCTGGTCTGTAATTCCTGGATTATTTTGGTGCTCAGGTTATCCCAGATTTAGCCAGTGTCAGCTAAGCTGGCCCTGAAGCTGGCCCTTAAGTCCTTGTGATAGGCCCCTATTATCATTGTTTTTTTCTTTCTTTTTGTTTTTTTGAGAACTCTTATTTTCTGACATAGCAAGATGCTCCAGGCTCATCTTGAACCCACCCTTCCCTAGGCCTGGAATCAGCCATTTTCCTGAGGAATCCTGGTTTCTTTTGATGGATAATGGCGTAGAGGCCAAGATTTGGGCTCTAGGGGTCCTTATTGCTATTAGGGTCTTTGCTTCTAGGCTCTTTCTGCACATAGAACCAGGAAAATATATACATATGTATACATGGAAATACATATATCTGTGTATAAATACTTATCTATCTTATTTATCATAAGTAACATATCTCCAGTTTCAATCTGACCCCTGTACTTTTTTACCTTTCCCCATTACATATCTGTATGTCCTTCTACAATGAGAACCCTGCTTCCAATAACATTAACACATTTACTCATTTGCTGAATCATATAATATATCTAGAATAGTTTCAGAACTGCCTCGCCCATACCACTACAGAAAACAAACATACTACAAACAGTTCAGGATGTGTTTGCAGTTCTTTTCCTTCCTGAAAGTAAGGGTACATAGGCACATACCACTTTCTTTTCTTTCCCCATTCAGTGTGGTTATGTTATTAGTCTGAAATAAAGTTGGGTTTATTTGTTGCAGTTTGCTTTCATTTCTTTCTTTTTTTCCCTTTCACATCCATGTTGATTTAATTTTTTGAATATACAGAACATTAGCATGCTTTCAAACTTATTGAGAAGTATATACTCAGATGAGTACCACTCCCTTCCTACTTCTAAGATCTCTGCCCTCTTCTTTCAAACATAACATAAGATTGTACATAACATAGGATTTTATGAAATGAAGGGTAAACACAATCCAAGCAAGACTTTGATGTTCATCAGCTGTTTCCTATCCACAGGAATTTCTTACTGGTATGTTGGTTCCTTTGCCCTGTATCACTGTATGTTCTGCTGGGCCTGTCTCTATAGACCAGTGTGGTTTTCGAAATGTGGTCTACAAGATGACTTCAACAGGTACAAAGACAGCCTGTTACATTTTTAAGATATATCTATTTTATATATGTTTGAACACAAAATACAACTAGTGTATTTAGTCAGTGATTTCATGGGGTTTTTTGGGGGGAGGTAAAGTAAAAAGTGAATATTGAAGCAAAAAGCAAGCCAAATTAAAGAAAAATATTAGGAATATAATACTACAAAGTGTGACCAAAATTGCAAAGCTGGCACTTGAATGACTGAAGTTGAGAACTCTGCTCTAGCTCCTCTTTCCTGAGTCTGTGTCCAGGGTTCTTACTCTATCCCAGAAACCCAGTAGAACAGATGAAATCCATCTCTTACCTAAACCCATCATCTACCTGATACCTGAAAGGGAATCTTGCCTTTTTTTCTTTTAACTGAATGGATTCCTTTTTTTTTTTTTTTTTTTTGCGGTACGCGGGCCTCTCACTGTTGTGGCCTCTCCCATTGTGGAGCACAGGCTCCGGACGTGCAGGCTGAGCAGCGATGGCTCACGGGCCCAGCTGCTCTGCGGCATGTGGGATCCTCCCGGACCTGGGCACGAACCCGTGTCCCCTGCATCAGCAGGCGGACTCCCAACCACTGCACCATCAGGGAAGCCCCATATTTTTTTAAATAAAGGAATAGGAAACCTGCTATCGTCATAGGGCAATTAGTTCAATGGCAGGTAGCTTTAAATTTTTTTAAGTTTGGGAAATTGTACTGTTACTTACACAGTCTTTAAATCCGTATACCATTGATCATTATGATCTACTTGAATTCAAACTTTTATTTTGACTGTTTTAATTAAATCTAATATTGTTTAATATTAAGTAAAACACCATGTAAATATGGTGTTTTACTTAATACTCATTGAGTACACCACTGTCAATTGTTTATTATTGTATTAGGACTTATTAAACCTATACATATATTAGATTAAAAGTTTTTGTTATTAAGTTAATTTTTTTAAATTTATTTTATTTATTTATCTTTGGCTGCTTTGGGTCTTCATTGCTGCGCGTGGGCTTTCTCTAGTTGCGGCGAGCAGGGGCTACTCTTTGTTGCAGTGCGTGGGCTTCTCCTTGTGGTGGCTTCTCTTGTTGAGGAGTACAGGCTCTAGGCTTGCGAGCTTCAGTAGTTGTGGCTTGCGGGCTCTGGAGCGCAGGCTCAGTAGTTGTGGTACACGGACTTAGTTGCTCCGCGGCATGTTGGATCTTCCCTGACCAGGGATCAAACCCATGTCCCCTGCATTGGCAGGTGGATTCTTAACCACTCGGCCACCAGGGAAGTCCCTAAGTTAAATTTTAAATGTAAATTAGACCCTAAAATTTTAACACTTGAGTAAGTACTTAAATTTGCTCCATTCACTAGATGGAAATTTATTTTGCTATGAGAAGTAGCACTGTCTTTACAACTCTTGTATGAAAGCATATTAGAATGAGCAAGTGTACAATTTGTGCATAATTTCTTAGTGGGAGGCATAAGTTTTATTCCCAATTCATAAAAATTGTACAGAATGGAGTAGTCTTAAAACAATTTATTTGGAGGGAAAAGCCATATCTGATTACCAAGAGTTTATTCAATAAATTAATGGCCTTATTTTATATTGCTAAAGATGTGTACATGCATTTCATAAACCTTTGATGTCATCTATTTGTAAACAAAGGTTTTTTTCAGCAATTATCTGTGACTAACTCATGAATTACTCTTCCTGTCTTTCCATATACACAAAAATAGGTATGAATTTTGATTCTTAAAACTCTTAGGATACAAAGGAAGTTTATAAACTTGAGGGTAGAAATAAAAAGTTAATTTTTATGTCACAGACATATAGATATACTTACTTATATATGCATTTAATGGTGCTGCTGGAAATGGTAGACCTATCTGTTCTCTCCCTATGCACTAAATTTCATTGACGTACACTTAAAGGCTTATAGAACACACATGTACTTTCAGAAGGCCATCTGTTAGCATTTCGTATTTTAGATGATAATTTTCTTTTCTGTACTTGTTATTGCTAAAAAGATATACTTACATCCTGGTATTTAGATAAGGAATATATGAAGACACAGATATTTTGATGCTTTCAAACATTTTGAAAATTGTAATGTAAACATACTTTAGTAAATTTAGTCTATGCTAAATTTATGGTAACTTGTTATTATGATGTGTTTATATATTTGGATATAAATAGCATTTTAGTAAAAATATATGTGTATATGTTGAGCCTCTGCTATGAGAGTAATGCAGCTGTCATTGTTAGAGGCCCCTTTTACCCTAATTCTTGTCCCTACAACCTGGGGACTTTACTACTAATCCCTTGTCCTCCTGTGTATTTATTGGATAAGATAAGCAAAAGGTAACTCCTCTTTATAAAACTTGGAAAACCTCTGTATTAGGATTAAATCAGCCCAGTTAAATGAGTCCATAATAAAATGCAGACATTCCCTGAGCTCATCTCAGAGTTATTAGCCATTAATGGCTTGTCTAGGAAATTCTAGCCTTTCACTTACTATTACTAAGGCAGAGGAAATAAAACTAGTCACTCAGTATTCTTAGGCTACCCTTTTGTGTCTCCCTTTCTCCTGCACAGTCACTCCTAGAAATTTCCTTGTCTTCAATTGAAGGATTTTTTTTTTTGCTGTACCTTCCTTGCGGCATGCGGGATCTTAGTTCCACAGCAGGGATGGAACCCATGCCCCCTGCATTGGGCGCGCAGAGTCTTAATCACTGGACTGCCAGGGAAGTCCTGAAGGAATTTTTTAATGTAGAATTTCAGGTAGTTTAGGAGAGAGATTTGCAGTCAACAAAGTCAGTTTCTTGAATTATGTGACCCAGTCTATTTGGCATAGTGTAAGGTTGGCCTAGGAGTGGGAAGAGAAAGTGGTATTTTGCAAGGCCCAGATTTCTCTCCCTGACTGTTCTGACCATTGTTAAGCCATACTTCGCCTGTCATCATTACCTACCAATACCTTCTCTGTTTTAGCCTGCATTCCCTGGAGTAGGCAGGCACATTTTTTAACTGTTGGGAAATAGAAACTTACCTGGTTTCCTCAGGATCAAAGTTTCAATGACAAAGTAATATGTTTTGAAATCACCATTTTGACAAAGCTGCTGCTGCTTTGAAAGGTTATAATCGAGGCTCTTTTTTCTAATTGATATATAGTTGTTTTACAATATTGTGTTAGTTTCAGGTGTACAGCAAAGTGTTTCAGTTTTATATATATATACTTTTCAGATTGTTTTCCATTATAGCTTATCATAAGATATTGAATATAGTTCCCTGTGCTATACAGTAAATCCTTGTTGCTTATCTATTTTATGTATAGTAGTTTGTACCTATTAATCCCATATTCCTAATTAATCCTTCCTTTTCCTCCCTTTCCCCTTTGGTAACCATAAGTTTGTTTTCTATGTCTGTGAGCCTTTCTGTTTTGAAAATAAGTTCATTTGTATTAGTTTTTAGATTCCACAAATTAGTGATATCATATGGTATTTGTCTTTCTCTTTCTGACTTACTTCACTTAGTATGATAATCTCTAGGTCCATCCAAGTTGCTGCAAAAGGCAATATTTCATTCTTTTTTTGTGGCCAAGTAATATTCCATAGTGTGTGTGTGTGTGTGTGTATATACCACCTCTCCTTTATCCATTCATCTGTAGATGGACGCTTAGGTTACTTCCATATTTGGCTATTGTAAATAGTGCTGCTGTGAACATTGTAGTATATGTATCTTTTCAAATTAGAGTTTTCATCTTTTCTGGATATATGCCCAGGAGTGGGATTGCTGGGTCGTATGATAACTCTGTTTTTAGTTTTTTAAGGAACCTCTATATTATTTTCCATAGTGGGGCCATGAATGTTGATTCCCTTAGGCAGTAGCAGCAGCCACTGGTACCTCTGATATATATACCTGCAGAGTTTGAAGGAGTTAAACATTCTGTTGTTTATGAAAATGTTTTTATTGGCCTGCAAATTAATTGGTTTCTCTTTTTCTGTACACAGAATCTAGACTTATTCTACCAAAATTAATTTTGCATACTATGTAGGAAATTTAAAATTTCTGAAGTAGTTTAGAAACTGCTTTTTCTAATATACCTAATTCTAAATGGAATCTATTCTTTTCCCTGTTAATTCTCTTATCATAGGAGGAGGTGTGTAATATCTAAAGAGAAAATATTTCGTGTAGTAACTACTGTGTCATGGGTTCATTTAAAAATGTAATAATCACTTTATCTTACAGGACAAACTATTCGAGAGAAAAGAATTGTAGAATCAGCAAATAAAAGAGAAATAGAATATGAAGTAGGGGATATCCCAACAGAATGGGAAGGTAAGTTTCTGCTTTTAGTAGTGTCTTTTGGAAGGCAAATAGTTTATACACAAAATCAATAAGAACATAACATTATTTCATGTTCTTTGCAAAAACTTTTACAATCTGAATCCATGAAAATTTTTTTAAACTTTGCATTTCTTTGAAAGTTGTGAAGGTGCTACATTTTAGTAAGGGAACATAGTGAAAAGAACTATGAAGCATTAGCAGAGCTGGGACTAGGGTGAGGCAAGCAAAGTTTTTTAGATGCAGAATTGAAGAAGGCATTCACTTTGATATGCTGGCCCTGCACTTATACAACCTGAGGATCTGAATTCTGTTTCTGGCACTCTACCCACATGAACGTGGGAAAGTAATTCATACCTCTCAGTCTTAGCTTCCTCTTTTATAAATTGTGGATAATACTTGCTGTAGATGCCATTTGGAATATTTGTTCAATTTACAGTGACCCCATTAATCGTCCCCATGTTTAAACAAGGATGGACACTTACTTGATCCCTGTCAGGACTTTGGAATTAAGGTAAAAAAATGAAAGGAAGAGAAAATAGTAGCAGTCTTTCCATAAGGCTGGAATAGTATCATATGAACTTGGTAGCACATGGGTGGCTATCTTCAATCCACTATCTAAACTTTGTTGCAGAAAAAAAACTTCTTTATCTACTAAGAAGAAAATAGAAACCAGTCTGCAAAGAGAAGTACAGTTAACCCTTGAACAACACAGGTGTTTGTTTTTTGTTTTGATTTTTTTGTTTTGAACAGCACAGGTTAGAAGCAGGTCCACTTATACGCAGATTTTTTTCCGTAAGTTCATACTATGGTATTACACGATCCGTGGTTGTTGAATCGGCAGATGTGGAACTGCAGATACGGAAGTCCAACTGGTAAGTTATAGGTGGATTTTTGACTACGAGGGGATCAGTGCCCCAGTCCCTGTGTTGTTCAAGAGTCAACTCTATGTAGCAAGGCAGAGAATATTTCCTAGGTTTTCAGCAACTTTCCAATTCCCAGTTCCATTTCTTTCTGAATGAAGTTCATCTGAAAGTCTGCCTTCAGGTTCTAAGTGCCATCCCACATCTGTGTTATAAATTTCCCCTTGTTTATTACCAGTTCTTAGCCTAGTGCCTAGCACATAGTAAGTGCTCAGTAAGTATATATTAAATACTTGAAATCTAGCTTGAGTTAACCCTTGTTATTTGAAACTAAAAGAACCTTAACTAAAATACCAATACCTATCTTATATATCACTTAACATTTGTCAAGTGTTTACCTGTATACCTGGTATTATGCCATTGTTTTACAATCATTATATTGTTTTAATTATCACAATAATCCTATGAGGTAGACACTGTAGTCCCATTTAATAGGGAATCTAAGTTCTAGAAAGATGAGCTAAACTGCCTGGGTAATACAGCTACACACTGTAAGCAGTGGACCCTTTGCTTCCTGGTGGGTTTAGCATTATACCTAACATATGGTAGCTATAGGCATTGAGTTATTTTTATGTCAGCATGTGAGTGTAAATATTTCCCTGGACATATCTTTTCCATTTTTCTTTATTAGCTATGAAAATAGTAGAACTATGAGAAAAGAACATTAAAATGGGTAGATACCAGGGACTTTTTGAAGAAATACAGAATATAAACTGGCAATGTCCAGGAGTAATTGAGCTTTCTTACGTTTTTTAAAAATATTTATTTATTTAATTTTTTTTTTTGGCTGCATTGGGTGTTAGTTGCAGCATGCGGGATCTTTGTTGAGGCACGCAGTATCTTTCATTGTGGCGCAGGCTCTTCATTGTGGCCCGCAGGTTTCTCTCTAGTTGTGGCACGCATGCTCCAGGGCATGGGCTCTGTAGTTTGTAGCACACAAGCTCTCTCGTTGAGGCACATGAGCTCAGTAGTTGTGGCACGCGGGCTTAGTTGCCCTGCAGCGTGTGGGATCTTAGTTCCCTTACCAGGCGTCGAACCCATGCCCCCTGCATTGGAAGACGGATTCTTTACCACTGGATCACCAGGGAAGTCCCTGAGCTTTTTTATTTTAACAGACTCTCCAGTGTTATAAGCGACATTTGCAATTCTCAAATAATGCTTGCACCTTCTTATAATGAACCTATTTTATCATTTTTTCCAATAGTAATATAGAATTAAAATGTTTATAGAAATAAATTAAGTTATAAATAAATAGGTAGTGACTCATTTTTAAGCGTTTGAGACTTTCAGAGAATTAGAATGAAATTCTAATGCTTTTTATGGCTCTGTCCTGATCTTAATAATTTAGCATAACCCTCCCATGGGGCACACCCTTAAAACAAATGTATCAACCGAACATTGAAACAAAAATTATTTTTATAGTGTTGCATATCAATTAAATGTAAAAAATAAGAACTCCATACCATGAAAAAGTAAAGTAAAATATAAATAAATACACAAAACACTGTATACAGGAAAGAAAAGAAAAAAACTTAAAGTGAATAGTGTCAACCCCAAGTGAATCTAAAGTATTTTCAGGTCCAGATGAATACTGTATTTGTCAATTGTTAGTAGCAGAATACAGGTACCCACACGCTGCATTTCCTGCCATGATATGTATTAAACGGTTCACCCTTTTCATTCATTTATTTAATAAACATCTATTGGGGACCTCTGAATTCATGGAGTTTACATTCTGGAGTGGGAGAGTGGGTGGAAGAAAGATAATAAATAACTGTAAATACAGATAAATAACTGTATAGTATGTTAATGGCCACAGAAAATAAAGCAGATAAAGGGAATAGGAAGTGTTGTGGAGGGTTTTACAGTTTTAAATAGTATAAAGAAATGGCCTTGTTGAGAAGATGACTTTTTTAAAAAAATAAATTTATTTATTTTATTTATTTTTATTTTTGGCTGTGTTGGGTCTTCGTTGCTGTGCACAGGCTTTCTCTAGTTGTGGTGTGTGGGCTTATTGCGGTGGCTTCTCTTGTTATGGAGCATGGGCTCTAGGCGCGTGGGCTTCATTAGTTGTGGTGCACGGGCTCAGTAGTTGTGGCTCGCGGGCTCTAGAGCGCAGGCTCAGTAGTTGTGGTGCACGGGCTTAGTTGCTCCACGGCATGTGGGATCTTCCCGGACCAGGGATCGAACCCGTGTCCCCTGCATTGGCAGGCAGATTCTTAACCACTGTGCCACCAGGGAAGCCCCAAGAAGATGACTTTTGAATAAAGGCAGAAGGAGCTGGTCATGAAGATAAGTGGCAGAGGAGCATTCCTGGAGAGCTAGTGCAAAAGCCCTGAAGCAGGAGCATGCTCAGGTTTTTAAGGAACAGTACAGAAGCCAGCGTGACTGGAGTAGAGCCAGAGGGAGGGTAATAAATGAGGTTAGAAAAGTAAGAGGTTGCTCAATCTTGTAGGCCTTATAGGCTATTGTAAGGACTCTGGCTTTACTCTGAGATTGGAAGCCGCTGGAAGGTTTTGAAAAGAGTAGTTGTATGCCCTGAATTATATTTAACAGGATCAGTCTGGCTGCTGCATTGCAAAGAGACTGAGGGGGGGCATAAAGAAAACTTGGAGACAGTATGCTCTTGTAATAACTCAGGCAAGGGCTAATTGTGGCTTGAACCAGAGTAACAGTGGGAGTGGAAAGAAGTAGTTGCATTCTGGATCTCTTGTAAAAGTACAGCCAATGAGATTTGCTGACAGATTGGATGTGCAATGTGAGAGAAAGAGAGCAGTCAGTGATGACTGTTAAACTTTTGGGCCTCACCTGGAAAAGTGCAGTTGCCACTGACTGAGAGGGGCAAGACTGGAAGGAGGACATTTGGGGGGGAAATGAGATCAAGTTTGAAAATGAAGTTTGAGATATCTATTAGATATCGAAGGAGAGGTATTAAATTGTATATAAGCTAAGAATTTGGTGGAAAACTTTGGGCTGGAGATAAAATGTGGAAGTTGACAGCAAATAAATGGTATTGAAAAGCCAGGAGACAGGATGAGATCAGGGAATGTGTGTAAATAGAAAATGAGAAAGAAGTTCATACCATATGATCCAGCAGTCCCACTCTTGGGCATATATCTGGAGAAAGCCATAATTCAAAATATACATGTACCCCAATGTTCATTGCAGCACACTTTACAGTAGTCAAGACATGGAAGCATCCTAAGTGTCCAACAACAGAGAAATGGATAAAGAAGATGTGGTACATATATACAATGGAATATTACTCAGCCATAAAAAGAATGAAATAATGCCATTTGCAGCAACATGGATAGACCTAGAGATTATGATACTAAGGGAAGTAAGTCAGAGAAAGACAAATATCATGATATCGCTTATATGTGGAATCTAAAAAAATGGTACAAATGAACTTATTTACAAAACAGAAGTAGTGTCACAGATGTAAAAAACAAACTTATGGTTACCAAAGGTGAAAGGGGAGGGGGGAGGGATAAGTTAGGAATTTGGGATTAACATATATACACTACTATATATAAAATAGATAACCACTACTATATATAAAATAGATAATAGGACCTACTGTATAGCATAGAGAACTCTACTCAATATTCTATAATAACCTGTATGAGAAAAGAATCTATAAAAGAATGGATATATGTATATGTATAACTGATTCACTTTGCTATACACCTGAAACTAACACAACATTGTAAATCAGCTATACTCCAGTAAAAAAAGAAAAGAAAAGAATTATAAAGAAAAAAAAGAAAGAAAATGAGAAGTTCCAAGACTGACCCCTAGGCTATAACAGGGTTTAGAGACAATGAAGACAAAAAAGGAGCAGCCAGAAAAGTGGGAAATAAAAGTGTCAAGGAGGAAGAAGTGATCAACCATGTCAAATAAGGACGAAGAATTAATTCTTTGCTTTAAGAACAGGAAGTCACCGATCCTGACAAAAATAGTTCTGCAGAGTGTTAGGAACAAAAGCCTGATTAAAAAAAAGAATAGCAAGAGAGAATTTGGAGAGAATAAGTATAGATAATGCTTATGAGGAGTTTATCTGTAAAAGAAGGGAGAGTGTTGAGGCAGTACCTGCATGGGAAAGTGGAGTCAAGAGAGGAATTTTATTATGTTTTGTTTTAAAGACAGTAGAAGTAACCAAATTTTGTAATAGTGATGAGAAAGTTCCAGTCAAAAAGGAAGAATTAATGATGCAGGAGGAAGACCTTAAGAAAGCAAGATGGGACAGGATCTAATACACTTGTGGAAGAATTGGCCTTTGACAAGAGCATGGAAAGTTCCTCAGTAGTAGTAGCAGAAAAGTAGAGTATATAGTCATAGATGCAGGTAGATCATGTAGTGGTAATAACTTGTATAAATTCTCTGTTGATTCCTCTGAGTGAAGCACAGAGAGATTAAATAACTCCCTAAATACAAATGGCTATAGCCAAGAACCCCAATTATCTGTCTCCAGAGTCTTTACTCTTAATATTATATTGTATTGCCTGCTCCATAATGATCAGGCTAATTCCTACTTATCCTTCAAGTATTAGGGTAGACACGGATTCCTTTGGACATCTTTTCTGACCCTACCTCTCACCCCCTAGTGCTTAGTGGGATGTTCCTGTTTTTGTTTTTCATCTCACTTGATGCCTCTCCGCAGCATAACACAACACACTGTAGAGTATTCCCTGTTTACTTATCTACCTCCTCTACCTGGACTTGAAGATTCTCTAGTGTAGAGTCTTTACCTTGCTCATCCTTGTATTCTTAGGGCCTAGTTCAACACTTAACATAAAATAAGTGCAAGCTCAATCAATATTTGGTGAATGAATGCATTTAAAATTGAAACTACATAAGGAAGAGACATTTTGGGGACTTTGCTGATTTGCTGAAAATAGTCCATTTTAAAAAGAAAGACATGGAATGGTACACCAAAGCAATTGGTTCCTAACATAAAGGACACTCAAGGTTCAGATGTGGGAGATAGTATAGTACTAGCTAGTATACTACTAGCTACTGAACAGTCTTACAAAGTTTCAGGGAACCTTTTAAGTTTAATCCATGGCATGATGTGTAGTTCTTATACAGAGCCTCTCAAAAGCTTTATCTTCATAATTCAGATCACAGTGTATCTTCCATTTTTTTTCCTTTTTTGTTATTTTGTTAAGTTTAAGCTAGTTTTTTGTTGACAGTAATAAGCATTATTAATGATAACCCTAAAATACACACAGAGTATAATAGGAAGAGACAGAAAGGCTCTGATCCAGTATGTCTTTTTAATGGAATATTAATCTTTACTTAATCACACATACGCATTAAAATATAAAACTAAATTTCAGAATAAAGTCAGGTAAAAATTAATTTTTAGACATATTAGACCATACCTGTCTATCATTAACACAATTAATAATGAGTATCTCAGTATGAAATATCATATGCACTTTTATTGCTTTATTATTAATAATTAATAATTGTTTAGCATGCTTTTCTCAAGCCACAGGAACTCCCCACCAATAATTTTCAAAATAAACTTCATAAAATAATATATAGGGCATGATGCTATCCTTGTCCCAGCATCAGAAGACCTGGGTTATGCTCAGGTCCTCCAATGTGCATTTACTACCTTGGTCATTTTGGGCAAATCTATTTTACCTCTGTTTTTCATCTGTCAGATTAAAAGGCTGGGTTCGGTATCCTTTAAGGCCCCATCTGTCTCTAATGTTCTATGATTATATGACTCTAGAATTATCTGTAATCAACTTATGTCCCAACCCAGAGTCTCTGGACCTACTGTATAACCAAATTGCTTGGCTGGGAATTGCTGAGAGTTGATGGTGATCTCCTTCATTAGAGGATAAGATAGCTACATATATTAATTATCTATTGGTGCATAACAAATTACCCCAAAAGTTATAGGCCTTAAACAACAAACATTTATTAACTCACAGTTTCCGTGAGTCAGGAATCTAGGCATGGCTTAAGCAGATCTTCTGGCTTTGGGTCTCTCACAAAGCTGCAGACAAGGTGTTGGTCTTGGCTACAGTCATCTCAAGGCTTCTCTCAGGGCTCATCTACTTTCAAGCTCATTCATATGGTTTTGTCAGGCCGTAGAAGATTTATTTCCAAGCACACTCAAATGGCTATTGCCTGGTTTCAGGTTCTTCCTGGCTATTTGACTTAGGGCCTTAGTTCCCTGATAACTGTAGCTTTCTAAGTCTTGATATCAGGTACTGTTAGTCCTTCTTTTTTGAAGTTATTTTGGCTCTTCTAGGTCCTTTGCATTTTCATATGGATTTTAGGATCATTTTGTTAATTTCTATAAAAATGCCTCCTGGGATTTTGGTTGGGATTGTGTTAAATCTATAGATCACTTTGCAGGGAGCTGACATCTTAACAATAAGAATCTTCTGACCCCTGGACATTATATATCTCTTCATTTAATTTAAGCCTTCTTTAATTTCTCTCATCAAAGTTTGTAGCTTTCATTGTACATATATTGCACTTCTTTTGTCAGATTTATCCCTAACAACTTCATATTTTTGGTGCTATTGTTATGATAATGTTTTTCAAGTTTAATTTCTGATTGTTGCCATCGAATAAATATTCAGTAGGCTTTTGTATATTGATCTTCTATCCTGTGACTTTGCTAAACTCAGTTATTAATTATAGTAGCTTTTTTGTCAATTCCATCAGATTTTCTATATAGAAGATCATGTTGTCTGTGAATAAAGACATTTTTCTTAATTCTTTCCAACCTGGATGTCTTTGTTTTAATCTCGCCTATTTGCATTGGCTAGAACCTCCAGTACACTGTGTAATAGAAGAGATAAGAATGAACAGTCTTGCCTTATTCCTTATGTTTTACTTTTTTATATATTTTTGATTGAGTTATCTAAAATTTTGTTTAGACTTTTTATATCTGTGTTCTTGAGGGATACTAGTTAGTAATTCTTCTTTTCTTGACTTTTCTTGTTTTGATATCAGGGTAATGCTGATCTCATGAAATGAGTTTAGACATATTCCTTCTTCAAAAGTCTGTAAGAGTTTGTGTAGAGTTAATATTACTTCTTCTTTAAATATTTGATAGGTTTCACCAGTGAAGCTATCTAGGCCAGGAGTTTTTAACTGCAAGTTAAATTTCTTTATTAGGATATTCAGATTATCTGTTACTTCTTGACTGACCTTTGGTAGGTTGTATTGGGTCTGCCAAAAAGTTTGTTTGGTTTTTTCTGGAACATGGCTTTAGTCTTTAACTTCATTCGAAACAATTTTGTTAGAATATATTGTGACAGCTGTCATATCAGCATGCACTAAAAAAAAAAAAAATCAAAATTGGTGGGTTTTTGTGTAGCCATTTTAATATTGAAGATAGAACTAAAAAAGCAATTTTAGTTGCAATTTTAGGCATATTATGCTTTATTATTTCAAGAAAGGTAAAAACACAACCAAAACGCAAAAAAAAAATAGTTTTTGCAGGGTATGGAGAAGGTGCTTGACTGATTGAACATGTCAAAAGTGGTTTGCAAAAGTTTCATGCTGGAGATTTCTCGCTGGACGATGCTCCATGGCCGGGTAGACAAGTTGAAGTTGATAGTGATCAAATCGAGACATTAATTGAGAACAATCAGTGTTACACCATGCGAGAGATAGCTGACATACCCAAAATATCCAAATCAAGTGCTGAAAATCATTTGCACCAGCTTGGTTATGTGAATCGCTTTGATGTTTGGGTTCCACATAGTTAAGTGAAAAAACCCTCCTTTACTATATTTCCGATGCAATTCTCTACTTAAATGTAACGAAAACGTTACATCTTTAAAACAAATTATGATGGGCAATGAAAAATGGATATTGTACAATAATGTGGAACAGAAGAGATCATGGGACAAGTGAAATGAACCACCACCAACCACACCAAAGACCAGTCTTCATCCAAAGAAGGTGATGTTGTGTATATGGTGGGATTGGAAGGGAGTCCTCTATTGTGAGCTCCTTCCAGAATACTAAACGATTAATTCCAACAAGTACTGCTCCCAGTTAGACCAACTGAAAGCAGCATTCGACGAAAAGCGTCTGGAATTAGTCAACAGAAAATGCATAATCTTCCATCAGGATGACGCAAGACCACATATTTCTTTGATGAACAGGAAAAAACTGTTACAGCTTGGCTGGGAAGTTCTGATTCATCCGCCACATTCACCAGACATTGCACCTTCAGATTTCTATTTATTTTGGTCTTTACAAAATTCTTTTAATGGAAAACATTTCAATTCCCTGGAAGACTGTAAAAGGCACCTGGAACAGTTCTTTGCTCAAAAAGATTAAAAGTTTTGGGAAGATAGAATTATGAAGTTGCCTGAAATATGGCAGAAGGTAGTGGAACAAAAGGGTGAATATGTTGTTCAGTAAAATTCTTGGTGAAAATGAAAAATGTGTCTTTTATTTTTACTTAAAAACTGAAGGAACTTTTTGGCCAACCAATATTTTTCCAAAGAATCTGCCATTTTGTCTAATTTTCCAAATTCTTTTGGCATAAGACTGACCATAATATTATCATATTTTTCTTTTAATATCTTCAGAATCTGTGTGATGTTACCTCTTTCATTCCTAATTGTTATGGCTGCATTGGGTCCCCACAAATTGTGTGTTGAAGTCTTAACCCCCAGTACATCAGACTGTATTTGGAGACAGAGTCTTTAAAGAGGTAATTAAGTTAAAATGAGGTCCTTAGGACCAGTCTTAATCCAATATGACTAATGTCCTTATAAGAAAAGGCCATTAGGGCTTCCCTGGTGGCGCAGTGGTTGAGAGTCCACCTGCCGATGCAGGGGACACGGGTTCGTGCCCTGGTCCGGGAAGATCCCACATGCCGCAGAGCGGCTAGGCCCATGAGCCATGGCCGCTGAGCCTGCGCGTCCGGAGCCTGTGCTCTGCAACGGGAGAGGCCACAACAGTGAGAGGCCCGCATACTGCAAAAAAAAAAAAAAAAAAAAGAAAAAGAAAAGGCCATTAGGACACAGATGTGAACAAAAGGAAGACCTTGTGAAGACACAGAGAGAAGACTGCCATCTACAAGCCGAGGAGAGAAGCCTCAGAAGAAACCAACCTTGCCAACACCTTGGTCTCAGAATTATAGCATTCAGAATTGTGAAAAAGTAAATTTCTGTTGTTTAAGCCACCAAATCTGTGGTACTTTGTTATGGCAGCCCTGGTGAACTAATACATTAGTTCTGAGGGGTTTTTTTCTATTACTTTTTTTTTAAATTTAAGTATAGTTGATATACAGTGTCGTGTTAGTTTCTGGTGTACAACAAAGTGATTCAGCTATATATATAAATTCTTTTTCATATTCTTTTTCATTATAGGTTATTACAAAATACTGAATATATATAGCTCCCTGTGCTATACAGTAGGATCTTGTTGTTTATCTATTTTAATATATAGTAGTGTGTATTTGCTAATCCCAAACTCCTAATTTATCCCTCCTCCCCTTTCCCCTTTGGTAACCATAAGTTTGTTTTCTATGTCTCTGAGTCTGTTTCTGTTTTGTAAATAAGTTCTTTTGTATCATATTTTAGATTCCACATATAAGTGATATCGTATAATATTTGTCTTTATCTGACTTACTTCACTTAATATGATAATCTCTAGATCCATCCACATTGCTGCAAATGGCATTGTCTCATTCTTTTTGTGGCTGAGTAGTATTCCATTGTATATATGTACCACATCTTCTTTATCCATTCATCTCTTGGTGGAAATTTAGATTGCTTCCATGCCTTGGCTATTGTATAGTGTTGCTATGAACATTGGGGTGTATGTATCTTTTCAAATTAGAGTTCTCTCCAGATGTATGCCCAGGAGAGAGATTCCTGGCTTATATGGTAACTCTGTTTTTAGTTTTTTCAGGAACCTCCATACTGTTTTCCATAGTGGCTGCACCAATTTATATTCCCACCAATAGTGTAGGAGGGTTCCCTTTTCTCCACGCTATCTTCAGCATTTATTATTTGTAGACTTTTTAAGGGCAGCCATTCTGACCAGTGTGAGGTGATACCTCACGGTTGTTTGACTTGTATTTCTCTGATAATTAGTGATGTTGAGCATCTTTTCATGGGCCTGTTGACCATCTGTATGTCTTCTTTGGAGAAATGTCCATTTGGGTTTTTCTGACCATTTTTGATTAGGTGTTTGGTTTTTTTCTGATACTGAGTTGTATGAGCTGTTTGTATATCTTGGAAATTAAGCCCTTGTCAGTTGCATCATTTGCAAATGTTTTCTTCCAGTCCATTGATTGTCTTTTTGTTTTGTTTATGGTTTCCTTTGCTGTGAAAAAGCTTATAAGTGTGATTAGATCCCGTTTATTTTAGCTTTTATTTCTGTTGCCTTGGGAGACTGACCTAAGAAAACACCGCTGCAATTTATGTCAGAGAATGTTTTGCCTACTTTCTCTTCTAGGAGTTTTATGGTATTCTGCCTTATATTTAAGTCTTTACGCCATTTTGAGTTTATTTTTGTGTATGGTGTGGTGGAGTGTTCTAACTTCATTGATTTACATGCAGCTGTCCAGCTTTCCCAGCATCAGCTGCAGAAGAGACTGTCTTTTCTCCATTGTGTATTCTTGCCTCCTTTGTTGAAGATTAATTGCTATAGGTGTGTGGGTTTATTTCTGGGCTCTCTGTTCTGTTCCATTGATCTATATGTCTGTTTTTGTGTCAGTATCATGCTGTTTTGATTACCATAGCTTTGTAGTATTGTCTGAAGTCTGGGACAGACTTCAGCTTTGTTCTTTTTCCTCAAGATTGCTTTGGCAATTATGGGTCTTTTATAGTCCCATATAAATTTTAGGATTATTTGTTCTAGTTCTGTGAAAAAAGTCATGGGTAATTTGATATAGGGATCACATTAAATCTGTAGCTTGCTTTAGGTAGTATGGCCATTTTAATGATATTAATTCTTCCAATCCAAGAGCATGGTTATCTTTCCATTTCTTTAAATCATCTTTAGTTTTCTTTATCAGTGTCTTATAGTTCTCAGTGTATAAGTGTTTCACCTTCTTGGTCAGGTTTATTCCTAAGTATTTTATTTTATTTATTTTTAAAAAAAGGGATTTTTTTTTATGTTCCCTTTTTGATATTTCATTGGTAGTGTAAAGAAATGCAGCAGATTTTCTGTATGTCAATCTTGTATCCTGCTACCTTTCTGAATTCGTTTATCAGTTCTAGTAGTTTATGTGTGGAGTCTTTAGGGTTTTCTATATATAGTGTCATGTCATCTGCATATAATGGCAATTTTTCCTTTTCCCTTCCAACTTGGATACCTTTTTTTAAATTATTTTTTCTTTTCTGATTGCTGTGGCTAGGACTTCCAATACTGTGTTGAATAGAAGTGGTGAGAGTGGGCATTCCTCTTTTGTTCCAGATTTTAGCAGAAAGGCTTTCAACTTTTCACGTTGAGTATTATGTTGGCTGCAAGTTTGTCATAAATAGCTTTTATTATGTTGTGATATGTTCCCTCTATACCACTTTGGTAAGAGTTTTTATCATGAATGGATGTTGAATTTTATCAAATGTTTTTTCTGCATCTATTGAAATGATTTTTCTTTTCTTTGTTGATGTGGTATATCACATTAATTGATTTGCATATGTTGAACCATCCTTGTGACCCTGAGATGAATCCAACTTGATTGTGGTGCATGATCTTTTTTATATGTTGTTGGATTCGGTTTGCTAATATTTTGTTGAGAATTTTTGCATCTATATTCATCAAAGATATTGGCCTATAATTTTCTTTTTTGCAGGTGTCTTTTTCTGGTTTTGGTATCAGGGTGATGATGGCTTCATAGAATGTCTTTGGGAGTGTTCCCTCCTCTTCAGTCTTTTGGAAGAGTTTGAGAAGACTCAGTGTAAGTTCTTCTTTGTATGTTTGGTAGAATTCCTCAGTGAAGCAATATGGTCCTGGACTTTTGTTTGCAGGGAGTTGTTTCTTATTACAGATTTTATTTCACTTCTAGTGATCAGTCTGTTCAAATTATCTCTTTCTTCTTGCTTCAGTTTTGGTGGGCTGTATGTTTCTAGAAACTTATCCATTTCTTCTATGTTGTCCAATTTGTTGGCATATAATTGTTTATAGTATTATGAGTTTTTGTATTTCTGTGGTATCGGTTGTTATTCCTCCTCTTTCATTTCTGGTTTTATTTATGTGGGTCCTCTCTCTTTTCTTCTTGGTGAGTCTGGCCAGAGGTTTGTTTACTTTGTTTACCCTCTCAAAGAACCAGCTCTTGGTTTTATTGATTTTTTTTTTAAATCTCTGTTTTATTTCCTCTCTGACCTTTATTATTTCCTTCTTTCTGCTGACTTTAGGTTTTGTTTGTTCTGCTTTTTCTAATTCTTTTAGGTGGTATGTTAGGTTGTTTGAGATTTTTCTTGCTTTTTGAGGAAGGCCTGTATTACTATGAACTTCCCTCTAAGAACTGCTTTTGCTGCATCCCATAGATTTTGTATGGTTGTGTTTTCATTGTCGTTTGTCTCAGGGTAGTTTTTGATTTCCTCTTTGATTTCATCATTGACCCATTAGTTTTTTAGTAGCATGTTGTTTAATCTCCATGTAATCATTTCTTTTCTCATTTCTCTCTGTGTGGTTGATTTCTAGTTTTATGCTGTTGTAGTCAGAAATGGTGCTTGAAATAATTTCTGTCCTCTTAAATTTGTTGAGACTTCTTTTGTGTCCTAATATGTGGTATATCCTAGAGAATATTCCATGGGCACTTGAAAAGAATTTATGTTCTGTTTTTTGGTTTTGGTTTTGGTTTTTTTGGAGGTAATGTCCTGAAAATATCAATTAAGTCTAACTATTCTGTTCTGTCACTTAGGAGTTCTGTTGCCTTATTGATTTTCTGTCTGGAAGATCTGTCCATATATGTCAGTGGGGTGTTAAAATCTCTTACAATTATTGTATTCCAGTCAATTTCTACGTTTATGTGTTAGTATTTGTTTTATGTATTTAGGTGCTCCTATGTTGGGTGCACATGTTAATGAGTGTAATATCCTCTTCTTTATTGATCCTTGTATGGTTATATCGTGTCCTTTATCTTTCTTCATGAGCTTTGTTTTAAAGTCTATTTTGTCTGGTATGAGTATTGCTACCCCTCCTTTCTTGGCATTTATGTTTGCATGAAATGTCTTTTTCATCCCCTCACTTTGTGTGTCCTATGTGTGTCCTTCACCCTAAAGTGGGTCTCTTGTAGGCAGCATATACTGTAAGCTCTTGTGTTATTATCCAACCTGCCACTCTATGTCTTTTGGTTGGAGCATTTAGTCCACTGACCTTTAAGATAATTATTGATATATATGTATTTAATGCCATTTTAAACCTTGTTTTCCAGTTGATTTTGTATATCTTCTTTGTTCCTTTTTCTTTTTCCTTTTGTGTTTTGATGATTTTCTTTTGTTTTACTCTTGTGTTCTTTTTGGTTTTTGTGAGTCTATTGTATGTTTTTGATTTATGGTTACCCTGTTTTTCAAGTATGTTAACCCATTACTATATCTACTTACTTTAAACTGGTAGTCATATAGGCTCAAACACATTCTAAGAAAAAATCTACATTTTCTTACTCCCCTCCCCTTCATTTTATGATTTTGATGTCCTCTTCTACATCTTCATGTTTATTCTTTTGCTGTTCTTTGTAGTTATCATTACTTTCTCAAAAAATGTTTTTTAATCCATGTACTGGCTTATTTAAGTGATTTACTTTGCAATTGTTATTTTCTCTTTCCTATAGATTCTTGCTTCTTTGCTATTTAGAGAAGACCTTTCAATATTTCTTTTAGGATAGGTTTAGTATTGCTGTATTCCTTTACTTTTTGCTTGTCTGAGAAATTATTTATCTCTCCTTCTATTCTAAATGATAATCTTCCTGGGTAGAGCGTCCTTGGTTGCAGGTTTTTCCCTTTCAGGACTTTGAATACATCTTGCCACTCCCTGTGGCCTGCAACATTTCTTTAGAGAAATCAGGTGATAGCCTTTTGGGGGTTCCCTTGTAACTAACTCTTCATTTTTCTCTTGCTGCTTTTAGAATCTTTTCTTTATCTCTAACTTTTGCTATTTTTATTATAATATGTCTTGCTGTAGGTCTGTTTGGGTTTATCTTGTTTGGGACCCTCTGTGCTTCCTGTATCTAGAGATCTGTTTCCTTCTTTAGGTTTAGGAAATTTTCAGCCATAATTTCTTCAAATACATTTTCAATCCCCTTTTCTCTTTCTTCTGCTTCTGGGATCCCTATTATGCATAGATTGGCTTGCCTTATATTATCCCACTGGTCTCATATATTGCTTTCATTTTTAAAAATTTGTCTTTCTGTTTGCTGTTCTGATTGGATGATTTCCACTATTCTGTCTTCCAGATCACTTATTCGTTCTTCTGCGTTATTTAGTTTGCTATTTATTGCCTTTAGCTCGTCTTTTGTCTCAGCAAATGTGTTTTCTAATTTAGTTGGCTCCTCTTTATAGTTTCTAGTTCCTTGTTACAGTAATCTACATTTCTATCTATAGCCTTTCTTAATTCCTTCAGTATTTTTATTGCCTCCTTTTTGAACTTGGGATCTGGTAGACTGGAAAGGTCTGTTTCATTGTTTGTTCTTTCAGGGGATTTCTCTTGTTCTTTTAATTGGAAGTGGATCCTCTGCTTCTTCATTTTACTTCTACTTCTCTGAATCTATGAATTTAGGAGAAATAGTTATCTGCTGTGGTCTTGAAGGGCTATTTTTATGTGGGAGCATCCCGGTATACCCTTCATGAGTCTAATATTGGGTTGGCCAAAAAGTTCATTTGGTTAATGAATACGTTGTTCAATAAAGTTCTTGATTAAAATGAAAAATGTGTCATTTTTACTTACAACCAAACGAATTTTTGGCCAACCCAGTATTTTTGGTGGGAGGGCTGTTTTTAGAATGGATGCCTACCACATCTTTCCTCAGTGTGTGCTGGCCATTATCCCCTTGACAGGGGGTGTCATTGGTGTTGTGGTAACCAGAGACTGCACTGGATATTGAGTTGGGTCTCCTCTTTGCTCTGTGGTTGTCACAGCCCTGTCTGGGGCAGGGTCTGCTCCCCACTTGTTGGAGTAGAAGCTCCCAGATCCGCTTCTGAGCTGTGGTGTGAGGTAGACGGGACTGGAGCACTTCCACTGGGAAAGGAGCTACTGAGTATTCCTCCGCAGAGGCTGTCCACTGGGAAGTGTGCTCTGTGGTGTTGCCAATCACCAGCTGTGTGTGCTCACAAAGTACACTGTTGTTGGCACTGCCCTGGACCCTGCCTCATCCATGGGAATACAGGCCGTCAGCCCAGATGCCCCTTAGGCACTGTGCTCACAAAGCCACCATCACAGATCCATTGGCACAGATCCGCTGAAGTTAGGTATCAGAACCTGCCGTAGTTGCATGTATTCGTGCACCTGGCCCCATCGTGGGAGCTACAGGGTCAGCCCAGACCCCAGCCACGCCTCTACGTGCACATGCCTACAAAGCCTGTAGCTGCTAATGCCAGGCCTGCCCAGCCACAGGAGTACCAGTAATTCACTTGGATATCCTGAGGGTACTGAGCTTACAGAGGCACCAGCATGTAAATCCTCCAAAGCCACCAGGACACAGCTCAGATTTCAGCCCCACCTCCACATGTGGGCAGCCCACAGGTGCTTTGCACACTCCCAGAGCTCCTAGAGGCAGAGCCACACCTGCTGTGAGTACACTGAGAATGAGAATGAAGCTGCTGTGGTGGGGCTCCACCCCTTCTTCGTGTGCATTAACAACGGGGCTCCAATAGTGGGCCGGGCTCCATCCTGTGCACACCCTCAATTGAAGCCTGGGCCACACTTCAGCCCCTTGGGACTGTCTCCAGGTAGCCAGCCCAAGTCCTCTCCTCAGGTCTGTTCACTGAAGCTCGACTCTCAGCACACAACCCCCATGCACACCAGCAGAAGATGTGCATCTTGGGCTGGGTAGTGCAGTAAGTTGGTCAGGACCATCTGTGCTGGTCTCTTTCTGCTTCTGCCTGCCACAAGCCAGCTGCTACACTTTTCTCTGAGCCTCTGAAGCTCCCTATCTGTCCTGGCTGATCTCCCAGATGTTGAAGGGGGTTCCCGGGGTAAAGGAACCTTTCCTCTTTCACAGCTCCCTCCCAGGGGCTCAGGTGCCATCCCTATTCCTTTTTTTTTTCCCTCATCCTACCCAGTTACATGGTGGTCTTTCTTGTAGCTCTGGATGTATAGATCTTCTGCCACTGTTGTGTAGGTGTTCTGTGAGAATTTTTCCACGTGTAGATGTATTTTTGATGTATTTGTGGGAGGAGGTGAACTGCACATTATTCTATTCCACCATCTTGATCTTTCCCCTCTTCTAGTTCTGAGTATTGGTTATGATTCAGTTGTATTTCCCTTTGTGGGTTATCAGCTATATTTCTTTGGTTTCTTATTTTACTGGTTGCTTCAGTTTTTACAGACTACCATCTTCAACATATCAGAGTCTTTATGGGGTTATTCTACTTCATATAGAGTACAAGAACTTTATAAAAGTATACCACCAGTTTTTCTTTCTAACATTTCTGTTATCCTATGTTTTAGTTATACACATGTTAACAATCTACAGTCTACATCATTATTTTTATTTAAACAGTGAACTAGCATTTAGAGATATTTAATTAATAGGAGAAATATAACATTTATCGATATTGTCAGCATTTCTAATGTTCTTCATTCCTTTTTGTAGATCCAGATTTCCATCTGGAATCATTTTCTTTTAGTCTATAAGGCTTCCTTTAACATTTCTTTAAATGTGAATCTACTGATGTTAAACTCTTTCAGCTTTTTACGTGTCTGAAATATATTTTTAAAGATTTTTAAAGGTATTTCTCTGGATGTAGTATTCTAGGTTGGTAGTTGCTTTCCCTTCAGTAGTTTAAAGATATTCTACCTTACATGGTTTCTGTTGAGAAATCTGTTGTCATGGTTATCTTTATCCCTCTGTATGTAATGTGTATTTTTTCCTTTGGCTGTTTTAAAGTTTTTCTTTTTTTAACTGGTTTTGAGCAATTTGATTATGATGTACTGTGATGTAATCTCTTGTGCTTGATGTTTCTTGAGCTTCTTAGACCAGTGGATTTGGTTTCCATCAAGTTTAGAAAAGTTTTGGCCATTGTTTCTTCAAACATTTTTTTCCTGTTTCCCTCTCTGTTCTCTCTTAGGTACTCCATTCACAGTTTTAGGCTGCTTGAAGTTGTGTCACAGCTCATAGATGTTCTGTTCACTTGTAGAGACTTTTTTCTCTTTGAGTTTCAATTTGTATAGTTTCTCTTGCTGTGTCTTCAAGTTCACTAATCTTTTCTTTCACAATGTCAAATAACTATTAATCCATCCAGAGTATTTTTCATTTTAGGCATTATAGTTTTCATCTCTACAAGTTTGATATGGGTCTGTTTTATATCTTCTAGGTCTCTACTTTACATGTTCAATCTTTCCTGTAGCTTTTTGAACATATGGGGTACAGTTATAACTGTTTTAATGTTCTTGTCTGCTAATTCTACCATCTGTATCTGTTTTCAGTTGGTTTTGGTAAGTTGATTTTTTTCTCCTCAATATGGGAAGTATTTTTCTGCTTCTTTGTTTGCTCGGCAATATCTGATTGGATGTCAGACATTTAAATTTTTTGCCTAGTTGAATACTGGATATTTTTGTATTCCTATATATATATATATTTGAGGTTTGTTCTGAGACACAGTTAAGTTACTTGGAAACAGTTTGATTATTTCAGGGATGACTTTAAAGATTTGTTAGATGGGACTAGAGCACAATACAATCTAGAACTAATAATCCTGTACTGTTGATGCAAGTCATTTCTCAGCACTCTGCTTTGCCCCATCAGTCATGAGGTTTTCCACTCTGGGTGGTAGGAATTGACATTACTCTTGCCCCTGTGTAAATCCTGAATACTGTTCCTTCTGATCCTTTCAGGTGGTTCTCTTCCTGGCCTCGAGAATTCCTCACTCACCTGAACTGAGCAGTACTCTGCTGAATACTTGGTCTTCTGCTAATCTCCATCCAGAGTGTGCTGTCTGTAGCTGTCTCCTATCTGGTAGTCTATCCTTTGAATTTTAGTCACCTTGTCCCTAGACTCCTAGCTCCATCTTCATAATTTAGGTAGTATGGTGGGTTTTGGCTAGATCCCCTCCCTGTGCCACAACCTAGAAACTGTCAAGGCAGTAAGCTGAGGCAATTGTAAGGGAAACCTTTGTTTATTTTACATTCTCAGGGACGACTGTATTCATTACTCGATGTCCACTGTTTTGAAAATTGTTGTTCCATATAATTTGTCCCTGTTGCTCCATCTTGGCTAGAAAAAGAAGGCCTTCTTTCAGTTAGCTTAATGCATTGGAAATTCATTTGTGTGCTTACACAAATCAGTAGTTTGTTCCTCTTAATTGCTCAGTAGAATTCTATCATATTGATATACCAGTTTGTTTATCTTTTCACCAGCTGAAAGACATTTGGGTCTTTTACACTTGATAGCAGTTTTCAACTGGAGCCACTGTGCCATCTGTATACCTCTTCTTTTTGCCCAGATATTTTTTATTTGGTTGGCTTTTTTTCCCTATTTGTTTAGTTTTGAGTGTTTCTTATATATCCTTGGTACAAGTCCTTTACCATATATGTGATTTACAAATACTTTTTTCCCAGTCTGTGGCTTCATGCTCTTCACAGTGCTGCTTGAAGAGGACACATTCTTAATTTTAATGAAGTCAAATTTATCATTTTTTCTTTTATGCCTCATCATGCTTTTGGTGTTATATGTAAGAAATTTTTGCCTAACCCAAGCTCATGAATATTTTCTTTGGTGATTTATTCTAGAAGTTTTAGAGTTTGCAGTTCTACATATATGTCTCTGATTAATTTTGAATTAAATTTTGTACATGGTATAGATATAAGTCAATTTTATTTTTTATATGGATATCCAGTTTTTTCAGCACTAGTTTTTTATTGTGTTAAAATACACATAACATAAAACGTACCATCTTAATCATTTTTAAGTGTACAGTTAAGTGATACTAAATACATTCACAATTTTTTAGAGCCATCACCACCATCCATCTCCATAACTCATTTTCTAAAACTGAAACTCTATACCTATTAAACAATAGCTCCCCATTCTTCCTTCTGCCTTGGCCCCTGACAGCCACCATTATACTTTCTTTGTGATTACTCTCTGAGGACTATTTTTTGAAATGACCATCTTTTTTTCCATTGAATTGTCTTTGCATCTTTGTCAAACATCAGTTGACCCTATGGGTGTGGATCAATTTCTGCATTCTCTATTCTGTCTATGAATATGTATCTGTCCTTTTGTCAGTGCCACACTGTCTTGATTACTGGCGCGTTGTAGTAACTCTGGAAATAAGGTAATTTGAGTCCTCCAACTTCTTTTTCAAAATTGTTTTAGTTATTCTAGGCCCCTTGTTGTTACATATGATTTTTAGTATCAGCTTATCAATTACTACCCCCAAAAAAATCCTTCTAGGAATTGGATTGGGAATGTATAGAATCTATAGATCAGATTGAAGAGAATTGAACCTTCTAATCTATGAATACAGCATATTCGCTCCACTTTTTTAGGTCTTCTTTCACTTCTTCATCAGTAGTTTTCAGTTTACAGGTCTTGCATATATTTTATTAAATTAAAATCTAAGTGTTTCTTAGTTTTTATGGGCTCTTACTGATTGTTTTTTACTTCAGTTTCAAATTCTTCACTGGTAACACATAGAAATGCAGTTGTTTTTTTATATTAACCATGTACCTTACACAATCTTGCTAAATTCACTTACCAATTTTAGTTTTTCTTGCCTTACTGTACTGATGATCTAAAAGATACAGGAGCCCACTCTCACCACTATTATTCAACATAGTTTTGGAAGTTTGCACCACAGCAATCGGAGAAGAGAGAGAAATAAAAGGAATCCAAATCAGAAAAGAAGAAGTAAAGCTGTCACTGTTTGCAGATGACATGCTACTGTACATAGAGAATCCTAAAGATGCTACCAGAAAACTACTAGAGCTAATCAGTGAATTTGGTAGAGCAGCAGGATACACAATTAATGCACAGAAATCTCTTGCATTCCTATACACTAATGATGAAAAATCTGAAAGTGGAATTAAGGAAACACTCCCATTTACTATTGCAACACAAAGAATAAAATACCTAGGAATCAACCTACCTAAGGAGACAAAAGACCTGTATGCAGAAAACTATAAGACACTGAAGAAAGAAATTAAAGATGATACAAATAGATGGAGAGATATACCATGTTCTTGGATTGGAAGAATCAACATTGTGAAAATGACTATACTACCCAAAGCAATCTACATATTCAATGCAATCCCTATGAAACTACCAGTGGCGTTTTTCACAGAACTAGAACAAAAAAATTACAATTTGTTTGGAAACACAAAAGACCCCAATAGCCAAAGCAATCTTGAAAAAAACGGAGCTGGAGGAATCAGGCTCCCTGACTTCAGACTATACTACAAAAGCTACAGTAATCAAGACAGTATGGTATTGACACAAAAACAGAAATATAGATCAATGGAACAGGACAGAAAACACAAAGATAAACCCACGCACATATGGTCACTTATCTTTGATAAAGGAGGCAAGAGTATACAATGGAGAAAAGACAGCCTCTTCAATAAGTGGTGCTGGGAAAACTGGACAGCTACATGTAAAAGAATGAAATTAGAGCACTCCCTAACACCATACACAAAAGTAAACTCAAAATGGATTAAAGACCTATATGTAAGACCAGACACTATAAAACTCTTAGAGGAAAATGTAGGCAGAACACTCTATGACATAAATTACAGCAAGATCCTTTTTGACCCACCGCCTAGAAAAATGGAAATAAAAATGAAAATAAAGAAATGGGACCTAGTGAAACTTAAAAGCTTTGCACAGCAAAGGAAACCATAAAAAGACAACCCTCAGAATGGGAGAAAATATTTGCAAACAATGCGATGGACAAGGGATTAATCTCCAAAATATACAAACAGCTCATGCAGCTCAATATCAAAAGCACAAACAACCCAATACAAACATGGGCAGAAGACCTAAATAGACATTTCTCCAAAGAAGATATACAGATTGCCAACAAACACATGAAAGGATGCTCAACATCACTAATCACTAGAGAAATGCAAATCAAAACTACAATGAGGTATCACCTGACACTGGTCAGTATGGCCATCATCAAAAAATCTACAAATAATAAATGCTGGAGAGGGTGTGTAGAAAAGGGAACCCTCTTGTGCTGTTGGTGGGAATGTAAATTGATACAGCTGCTATGGAGAACAGTATGGAAGTTCCTTAAAAAACTACAAATAGAATTACCATATGACCCAGCAATTCCACTACCGGGTGTATACCCTGAGAAAACCATAATTCCAAAAGAGTCATTTACCCCAGTGTTCATTGCAGCACTATTTACAATAGCCAGGATATGGAAGCAACCTAAGTGTCCATCAACAGATGAACAGATAAAGAAGATATGGCACATATATACAGTGGAGTATTACTCAGCCATAAAAAGAAACGAAATCGAGTTACTTGTAGTGAGGTGGATGGAACTAGAGTCTGTCATACAGAGTGAAGTAAGTCAGAAAGTGAAAAACAAATATCATATACTAACACATATATATGGAATCTAAAAATAAAAATGGGTCTAATGAACCTAGGGGCAGGACTGGAATAAAGACACAGACATAGAGAATGGACTTGAGGACACGGGGAGGGGGAAGGGTAAGCTGGGACGAAGTGAGAGAGTAACATTGACATATATACACTACCAAATGTAAAATAGATAGCTAGTGGGAAGCAGCTGCATAGAACAGGGAGATCAGCTCAGTACTTTGTGACCATCTAGAAAGGTGGGATAGGGAGGATGGGAGGGAGGCGCAAGAGGGAGGGGATATATGTATACATATAGCTGATTCACCCTGTTATACAGCAGAAACTAACACAACATTGTAAAGCAATTATACTCCAATAAAGATGTTAAAAAAAATAAAGGATACAGGAGGATCTGCATAGATTATATGCAAATACTACTCCATTTCATATAAGGGAGTTGAACATTTGTGGATTTTGATATCTGTGGGAGTTCTGGAACTAACCCCCCATGGTTACTGAGGGATAACTGTACTTTAAATCATATCTGAATTACTTATAATACCTAAAACAATGTAAATGCTGTATAAATAGTTGCTGATTAATGGCAAATTCAAGTTTTGCTTTTTGGAACTTTGCAGAATTTTTTTTTCCAAGTGTTTTTGATCCATGGTTTGTTGAATTTGTGGATGCAGAACCTGTGGACATAGAGGACCGACTGTAATACATTTTGTTTATCGTTCATCCATCAATGGGCATTTGTGTTTTTTCCACCTTTTGGCTATTGAATAATTCTGCTATGAACATAGGTATACAAATATCTGTAGATTTAAACCTAATTATCTAAATAGTTGTAGTAAATTTAGATGGTCCCAAACCTACATGTTAAAAGCAGAAATTGTCAGAATGATATAGAAGACAGCTATATCAAACAACTTGACCTAATTGACATTATAGAACACTCCACTGAGCAATGGTAGAATAAACATATTTTTTTTCTTTTGCCGTATGCGGGCCTCTCACCTCTGCAGCTTCTCCCTTTGCGGAGCACAGGCTCCGGACGCGCAGGCTCAGTGGCCATGGCTGACAGGCCCACACGCTCCGCGGCATGTGGGATCCTCCCGGACCGGGACACGAACCCGCCTCCCCTGCATCGGCAGGCGGACTATCAACCACTGCGCCACCAGGAAAGCCCAAACATTTTTGTTTCATATGCATGTGCAGCACTCACCAGGATGGGCCACAAATTCTTTCCAAAATGTGGAGGAATACTTATCTACTCATTTTATGAAACCAAGTTTACCTTGATACCAGCTCTTCACAGAGACAATAAAGAGAAGAATACTACAAACCAATATCTCACAAAAACATCGGATGCAGAAATCATTAACAAAATATTAGCAAACTGAATCCCAGTATATATAAAAGGGTAATATACCATGACCATGTGGAGTTTATATCAGTAACATAGATTGGTTTAACATCTGAAGATTAATATCTCCCCATTTTCCCCACCTCACTGTCCCTCCTAACCACCATTCTACTCTCTGCTTCCATGAATTTGACTTTTTTTACGTTCCACATAAAAGTGAAACCATGCAGTTTTTTTCTTTGTGTCTGGCTTATTTCACTTAGCCTAATGTGCCCCTGGTACATCCAGTGTTGTCACAAATGGCAGGATTTTTTTCAAGGGCGAAGAATTTTCCATTGTGTGTGTGTGTGTATGTATGCCACAATTTCTTTACCCATTCATCTGTAAGTGGACACAAGTTGTTTCTATATCTTGGCAGTTGTGCATAAGGCTGCGATGAACATGGAAACACAGATATTTGAAATAGTGATTTCATTTCCTTTGGTTATATACCCAGAAGAGACATTGCCAGATCATATGGTAGCTCTAGTTTTACTTTTATGAAGAACATCATACTGTTTTCCATAATGGCCATACCAATTTACATTTGCACCAATAGGACATAAGGGTATCCTTTTCTCTAGATCCTCGCCAGTACATGTAGTCTTTTACCTTTTTGGTAATAGCCATCCTAAAAGGTTTGAGGTGATGTCTCATTGTGGATTTGATTTGCATTTATGTTCAACACATTAATAAAATAAAGGAGAAAAACCATAAGTTAATTTCAGTTGGTACAAAAATATTGACAAAATTCAACACACATTCATGATTAAAAATTCTCCACAAACTTTGGAATAAGAAGTTCCTCAACCTATTAAAGGACATTAAGAGGAAGAAAAAAAAAATGTTTATGTAACCTCATATTCAATGGTGAAAGAACTCTCGTCCCCTAAAATTGCAAATAAAACAAAGGTATCTTTTCTCACTTTTTATTTCATATCATTCTGGAAAATCCAAGTCAGTGCAATAGGGCAAGAAAAAGAAATAAAATGAATACAGATTGGTAAGGACAAAGTAAAACTCTGTTCACAGATGACATGATTGTGCATGTATACAATCTAAAAAAAACTACAAAAATTAATGAGTGAATTTAGTAAGTTTTCAAGATATAAAGGCAATATGCTAAAATCAATTATGTATCTACACTCTCATACCAAACAATTGCTAAATAAAATTTTCAGTTATATCATTTTAAATGCCATTAAAAACATGAAGTCTTTAGGGATAAATTTACAGAAATATGTCTCTAAGACCTATACATTGAAAAATATAGAATATTGCCAAGAGAAATTAAAGAAGATCTAAATAATTGGAGAGATTTATAACTTCCATGGATCAGAAAAGTCAATATTTAAAAGATATTATTTCACCTCAAATTGATCTGTAGATTTAGTGCATTCCCAATCAAAACTGATATACTGCTTCTAAATTTTATATTAAAATTCAAAGGACCTTGAATACCTACAACATTTTTGAAAAGACCAAGATTGGAAGGTTTAACTTTAAAAAGCTATATTTATCAAGACAGTTTAATGCTGTTATGAGGATAGATATAAAATTAATGAGAACCACACTGAGAGTCCAGAATTATTTCTACACGTATACGGTCAATTGATTTTTTCAATGGCAAAAGGAAATTCTTTTCAACAGCTAGTGCAGGATATCCATATGAAAGAAAATAATCTTTGATCTTTACCTCACTTCATCTCTAAAAACTTCAGTTGAAAATGATCACAGACCTAAATGTAAAAGTTAAAACATTTAGAAAAAAACATTGGACAAAATCTTTCAATCATGGGATAGTCAAAGAATTAGATAGGATACACACATAACAAATAACAAAGAAAAAAAATGATGAATTGGACTTCACCAAAATCTTAAAAATTCTATTCTTTAAACAAAAACCTTTGAACAAATGAAAAGACAAGACAGATAGGGAGAAAATTTGCAATACATATCTGTCATAGAACTTGTCAGAACGTGTGAAGAGCTGTCATGACTCAGTAATAAGACAAACATCAGAATTTTTAAAAGTGGGCAAAAGATTTGAAAAGACACTTCACCAAAGAAGATACATAATAGCAGTAGTCATCAAGGAATGTGAATTAAAACCATCGTGAAATAACACTAGACTGGTTAGAATTTAAAAGATTGACAATATGAAGTGTTAATGAGGATATAAAGCATATGAAACTCTCACAAATTTCTGGCTGGAGTGTAAAATGGTACAAGTACTTTGGAAAACAGTTTATCAGCTCTTTATAAATTTAACTGTCCACTTACTCTACAACCTGGAAATTCTGCTAGGTGTTTACCCAGAGACATAAATAAGTCTGCCCAAATACTTGTACCCAATTTTTTCACAGCAGTTTTATTCATAACAGCCCAAAACTGAAAACTGCCCAAGTAGTGAGTGGATAAACACATTGTCATTTTTCCATACAGTGGAATACCACACAGCAGTAAAAAGAATAAACTGCTGCTATGCTTGTTGTGTTTGTTTCTTTATTACTCCATATCAATATTACCACAAATTTAGCAGCTTAAAATGGCGCACATTTATCATCTCCCAGTTCCTGTGGTCAGGAGTCCAGGCATAGCCTATCTGGGTTCTCTACTTAGGGTCTCACAAGTCTGCAATCAAGGCGTCAGCCAGGGCTGCATTCGTTACTGACCAGTGCTCTTGGACTCCTTAATCACTAGAAATTGGTAAGTGACCAGACAAGAAATTCAAGCAAGGTTTTACTGGGACTAGTGCTATAGCACGGGGGAGCAAAAACAAGTAACAGGTTCCCTTGCTTACTCCTCGAGTGGGGTGGGCAGCTGGTTCCTTATATGGGATGAGGGTAGGGGTGTGTCCAGGGCTTGGGCCAGAGGGGTGGCTAAGGTGGTCTGCCCACGCCCTTCATGGTGCTGTGTGCAGGGTTCATGTGCGGTACTCTGCTTTTGCTCCAGTCTCTCCAGAAGTGGCAGTTGGGTTTATGGTCTTTTTGTATCTTATTGTTCATAATTCTCCCCAACTGTGCAAGCACGCAGTTATTTTTAGTCCTTTATAGTTTCTTTGTATTTTGTTGCTGGAGGAGACATTTGTCCAGGTGCAAGCACTGCAACAAAGGATCCCAGGTCCCAACCTGTCTCACATTCTCATCTGGAGGCTTGAGTGTGGAAGGATCCACTTTCCCACACGTGTGGTTGTTGGCAGTATTCAGTTCCTTGCAGTTGTAGGGCTGTGAGCTTCAGTTTTTTGCTTGATGTTGGCCAGAGACCACCATAACCTCCTTGAGGTCGCCAGCAGTTTCTTGCCACATAATATTCCCCAACATGGCCTTCTTTTTCCTTACAGTCAGGGAGGGAAAGAGACACTCCAAGAAGAAGGATGCTATAATCTTATGTAGCATCATCATGTAATCACATACATTCCATGACCTTTGCCATATTTTCATAGTTAGAAGTAAGTCACGGGTCCTGTCCTTACTCAAGGGGAAGAGATCATACAGAGGCATGAACACCAAGTGGTAGGGGTTTTGGAGGTTACCTTCAGAGTCTGTTTTCTATACACAGTAACAGGGATTAAGATTATTTTATATTGAGTAAAAGAAGCTAATGCAAAATAGTACATACTATAAGATTCCATTTATGTGAAATTGTAGATAAGGCAAAACTAATCAACAGTGACAAAGGGTATTGATATAGCACTCACTGGGGGCTGTGGGTGAATTGAGGTGGGTGTTTGCATGTAGTCAGACACTAGGGAACTTTTGGAGATGATTGAAATGTTCTATACACTGATTGTGGTGCTGGTTACAAGGTTGTATACATTTGTCAGAACTCATGGAATTGCACACTTAAAATGGTTTCACTGTGTTGTATGTAAATTATACTTCAATAAAGTTGATTAAGAAAAAAGAACAGTAATAGCCAGCCATGAGCATCACAAAGTTTGTAACTTAATTGTGCCAAGTAAATCTAATAATATCCTTAAGAAACTGTTTAGAGTCGGTAATCAGAAAATAGCTCATTTTGTAATATATCATTTGAAGAATTTTCAACAAATTCTTGTGGTGAAATGTGGAAAAATTCTTGTGGTGAAAAAATGTGGATTTTTTTTAATATTCTTTATGATGTGTTGACACTCAGAACTGGCAAAGATGGTTTTTTGAAAGATGAAGCTTTATTAAAATGTCATATTTTCCTTTAGTAGTGTAAACACATATTTCTAATGTATCTTTTGGATGCAAACTGTTGATAACCTATCTAGAATTTCAGCTCTGAATGGTCACCTACTGAATCTGGTGATAAATTTCTCATTTACCTTAACCTCTGTTGGTACTACTTCTAAAAGTGTATTAGCCATTTTCAGTTCTTATAGAATTTTGAAGAATCTATGCTTCATGAAGTATTTAACTTGCATGTTCACTTTTACGCTCATTATACTGTGTTATATTCCAATAAGTGTATTAAAGTTCAGTGAAAATCTCATGCCCACTGATGAGAATGCAAATGAGTGTTGATGAAAGAATGCTAGGATCTTAAGGCATAAACTGTCCGGTTTTCTTGCTAAATTCTATTCAAACAATGGTTACATTATAATGAAAACTGATACAGAATCCACCATACAAATATAATTAGCAATGGCAAAATCATTATATAATTCGTAATTGAATAGAGGTTCAGTTCCAGATTGTTCTGAGGTTAAAAAAAAATAAATGTAATGAGTTTATATTAGCGCTTATTTCTGTTCCTTCCTCCTCCTAACCTTTGCCAGCCATCAGCAGGACATTTCCTTTGTTGTATGTAGTGACTGGGAAACTAGGGATGATTATATAAATGAGTGATCACACTGAAAATTTCTAGCTGTAACCTTTATTGGATACATAACAGTGAACAGGCATCAACCATCATCTCAAGAAGACATTTCAAGTATCTGGTTATTGTAAAATTATAAATATTGTAAATTGTAGAATTATTTATTTCAGAAATTGCATTTATCTATCTAAACAAAAATCTTCTTCCTTGAGCCATTTAAAACAAAGCTAAAGGAAGCCCTTATATCTTTCCTTAGAGAATAATGTCTCATGAGAGTGAATAGTCTAGGTAGTACTTAATACGTTATCTGAATTATATTACTTTCTTATATCTATGAATGAATTTTATAAACTTACACAAAACCAGTAGGGTTTAGAAAACACATATCAGAGTTTCTTCAACCTATTCATCCACCGTGGAATTTTAAAAGATTATTTGGATTCTACTGAAGTATTTTTCTTTTCCCAATGTTAAAAGTAACTGAAAGTGATGTTTTATAGACTCATCAGTAAGGCAAATTGTTGTTTTTCTCATAGTGATAGTAAGTGTGCATTGTGCCATTATATTTTTTAACACGGTCTGATGCCAGTGATAGTGTTCATAGAGTCTAGAATACATGGCAATCAGGTAAAAAGTGTAATAGGTTTTTTGGAGGTTTTTTTTTTGCTTTTTAATTTTTATTGGAGTATAGTTGATTTATAATATTGTGTTAGTTTCAGGTGTACAGCAAAGTGAAAAAAGTGTAATAGTTAATAATGACTTTTATTTTAGATAATATGGAAGTGTTTTGCTTTTTAACTTTTATTTATTTATTTATTTATTTATTTATTTATTTATTTATTTATTTATGGCTGCCTTGGGTCTTCGTTGCTGCGTGCAGGCTTTCTCTAGTTGTGGCGAGTGGGGGCTACTCTTTTTTTTTTTTAACATCTTTATTGGAGTATAGTTGCTTTACAGTGGTGTGTTAGTTTCTGCTTTACAACAAAGTGTATCAGCTATACATATATCCCAATATCTCCTCCCTCTTGCGTCTCCCTCCCACCCACCCTATCCCACCTCTCTAGGTGGTCACAAAGCACGAAGCTTATCTCCCTGTGCTATGCGGCTGCTTCCCACTAGCTATCTGTTTTACATTTGGTAGTGTATATATGTCCATGCCACTCTCTCACTTTGTCCCAGCTTACCCTTCCCCCTCCCTGTATCCTCAAGTCCATTCTCTAGTAGATCTGTGTCTTTATTCCCGTCTTGCCCCTAGGTTCTTCATGACCATTTTTTTGTTTGTTTTTTAGATTCCATATATATGTGTTAGCATACGGTATTTGTTTTTCTCTTTCTGACTTACTTCACTCTGTATGACAGACTCTAGATCCATCCACCTCACTACAAATAACTCAATTTCGTTTCTTTTTATGGCTGAGTAATATTCCATTGTATATACGTGCCACATCTTCTTTATCCATTCATCTGTCAGTGGACACTTAGATTGCTTCCATGTCCTGGCTATTGTAAATAGAACTGTAATGAACATTGTGGTACATGACTCTTCTTTTTTTTTTTTTTTTTTTTTTTTGCGGTAGGCGGGCCTCTCACTGTTGTGGCCTCTCCCATTGCAGAGCACAGGTTCCGGACGTGCAGGCTCAGCGGCCATGGCTCATGGGCCCAGCCGCTCTGCGGCATGTGGGATCTTCCCAGACCGGGGCACAAACCTGTGTCCCCTGCATTGGCAGGTGGACTCTCAACCACTGCACCACCAGGGAAGCCCCATGACTCTTTTTGAATTATGGTTTTCTCAGGGTATATGCCCAGTAGTGGGATTGCTGGATCATATGGTAGTTCTATTTTTAGTTTTTTAAGGAACTTGCATACTGTTCTCCATAGTGGCTGTATCAATTTACATTCCCACCAACGGTGCAAGAGGGTTCCCTTTTCTCCACACCCTCTCCAGCATTTATTGTTTGTAGATTTTTTGATGATGGCCATTCTGACCTGTGTGAGATGATATCTCATTGTAGTTTTTTTTGTTTTGTTTTTGTGGTAAGCAGGCCTCTCATTGTTGTGGCCTCTCCCGTTGCGGAGCATAGGCTCTGGACGCGCAGGCTCAGTGGCCATGACTCACGGGCCCAGCCGTCCTGCGGCATGTGGGATCTTCCCGGACCAGGGCACGAACCTGTATCCCTTGCATCAGCAGGCGGACTCTCAACCACTGCGCCACCAGGGAAGCCCTCATTGTAGTTTTGATTTGCATTTCTCTAATGATTAATGATGTTGAGCATTCTTTCATGTGTTTGTTGGCAATCTGTATATCTTCTTTGGAGAAATGTCTGTTTAGGTCTTCTGCCCATTTTTGGATTGGGTTGTTTGTTTTTTTGATATTGAGCTGCATGAGCTGCTTGTAAATTTTGGAGATTAATCCTTTGTCAGTTGCTTCATTTGCAAATATTTTCTCCCATTCTGAGGGTTGTCTTTTTCTTCTTGTTTATAGTTTCCTTTGCTGTGCAAAAGCTTTGAAGTTTCATTAGGTCCCATTTGTTTATTTTTGTTTTTATTTCCATTTCTCTAGGAGGTGGGTCAAAAAGAATCTTGCTGTGATTTATGTCATAGAATGTTCTGCCTATGTTTTCCTCTAAGAGTTTGATAGTGTCTGGCCTTACATTTAGGTCTTTAATCCATTTTGAGTTTACTTTTGTGTATGGTGTTGGGGAGTGTTCTAATTTCATTCTTTTACATGTAGTTGTCCAGTTTTCCCAGCACCACTTACTGAAGAGGCTGGGGCTACTCTTTGTTGCGGTGCGTAGGCTTCTTATTGCGGTGGCTTCTCTTGATGTAGAGCACAGGTTCTTGGCGCACGGGCTTCAGTAGTGTGGCACACGGGCTCTGTAGTTGTGGCTCATGGGCACAGGCTGAGGAGTTGTGGCACCCAGGTTTAGTTGCTCCGCAGCATGTGAGATCTTCCCGGACCAGGGCTCAAACCCATGTCCCCTGTATTGGCAGGTGGATTCTTAACCACTGCACCACCAGGAAAGCTCATGAAAGTGTTCTTGAATCAAGATATATAGTTGTTACTAAAAGGATTATACTTAATGGTAGCCCTAGCACGGGGGTTGGCAATCTTTTTCATTAAAGGGCCAGATGGTAAATATTTTAGGCTTTGTGGGCCATATGGTCTTTGTTACAGCTGCTCAACTCTGCCATTGTAGCCCACATTATAATAGATAATATGTAAATAAATGTGACTGTGTTCAAATAAAACATTATTTACAGAGGCTGAAATTTGAATTTTATTTAATTTTCATGTGTCATGAAATATTGTTCTTTGTTGGTTATGTTTTTCAGTGATTAAAACAAAAAACAAGCCATGGGCCGAATTTTGCTTGCAGGCTATATACCCCTGCCATAGCAGTTGATTTTTCTGAATTACCTTTCTAATCCAAATTAGAACTGAAGATTTATTGCTTAAAACCTTTTAGAGGTATATAGCTCATGGTGAATTATTTTAAAAGAAGTCTCTTTCCTGGGGGAAAAAAATACCCATAAACATAGACAAGTACCCCTTATTTTGACTATAAAGAGGCAGTTGACAGCTTCCATAAACCACTTATTTCCTTGATCGTACAGAGGAATCTTGCTGTTGCTAAGCTGGGTTTTCTAATACAGGTCAAAATCCCATTACAATGAATATTTTTATAGTGGGAGTATTTTATAGTGGAAGTATTCATTCAACAACTGTATTTAAGTACGTACTCTTTTGAGGCATTTAGGTGGTAGAAAAATAAATCTCCTGTGGATCATCCTGCCTTTGACAACCTTCCAGCCTAACAAGAAATATAAAGTTTGTGCAAGTTGTGGCTAGAAATGGACCAAACAGAGCTGGAAGCTAATAAGAATAGGATGCAGAAAATAATAACAGAGATAGAAGTTCAGAAACAGAAATAGAGAAGGCAAAACACTGGGTCTGTATTGAAAATACACGTATGGGGTCAGTGCAAGAGAGAACAAAGTAGGGAGAAATAACTTATCACAGGCCCACAGTTGAATGTTGCTCTTTGTACCCGCACAATCATTCATTACTGGGCTTGTCATGAGGCCAGGTCCCGCTGCTATTACTTGGATGACAGAAGGCAGGGTAGCAGAGCTAGCCTGTCAGAAGAGAAGGTGGCTGGTGAATGGGCAGAGCTCAGATTTTAGAGCCGGTTCAACCAGCATTTGATTCTCAGACCGTTACTTGCTAAATATGTGTTTCGGCAAGTTGCTTAATCTTTAGTTTCCCAATCTGTAAAATGGGGTGAATCTTATTTTTTGACAGTAGTCAGTGTTGTGACCTGTTCCTCTTCCTAGTTTAGTGTTCTTTGCTTGTTGCTTATAAACTTTGAGAAACTGCTTAGTAGAACATGGATGGTTTTTGGATCCAGAGACAGGGTCAGATCTGGATTCAAATTCCACCATTACTACTTAATGTATAAATTTGGGAATGTCATTGAATTTCTCTATAAAATAAGCATACTTCATGATTTTGTAATGAAGATTGAATTAACTAAAGTGATAAAATAATAGTTTCTACTTTTCAAAGACTATATTCCTTACAGTGTGTTTTCTCACAGTTTCCTATATATCCTCATAGGCCAAGCAGGTTTTGTTGATCTTTGCTTTTTGAGTCTGTTATAAAAAATACAGGTTTACTGAATAATAGTGATAGTGATAACTTAGACTTGGATGTTTACTCTGTGCCAGACTCTGAGCTAAGAATTTATATATACTATTTCATATAACTTGCACAATGTAAATACTAAAATCTAGATACTAGTATTATAATTTTACAGGTGGGAAATCTGATGCTTAGAAAATTAAATAACTTGCCTCAGGTAACACAGCTATTAAGTACTTAAGTTGGGATTTGAACCCCCAAAATCTGCCTCTGCTCTGCTAAGTACTATAACATGTCTTCATGTGATTCTGATACACTTCTCTAGAGGCAGTTGCCCCACTCCCTTCCTATTACTAAAGCATCTAGCACAGTGCCCAGCATCCAGAAGGCACTTCACAAATATGGGCTCTTTCTACTCTGCCTCTCATCTCCCAAATGTTGGAGCTAAGATACCAACCATACAAGATAGACTGCTTGCTAGAACAGGTTAGAAGAGAAATCTCTGTAAATGAAAACTTTTCTACATCCGTTCTTTTACATATTGAGCAATAATTGGTTCACATTTCCAGGGTAATATAACTTTAATATTGCCTTGAAGTTTACTGTATTATGATTTGGCTTATATGCCATATATACCCTAAATTGAATTCAGATAATTATGGGGTATGATTTTAGTTATGAAACTATCCCCTCTACATCCTCCCCACACTTAAGTAATTTTTATGACACAAATCATTACCTAATATGTTTCTTTTCTGTGCCCCTTCACTAGTATATATGCTACAGGAGAGGAGGGAACTCATGTGCCTAAAACAATATGTAACAGGTGCTTAATACATATTTGTTTCATGCATGAATGAATAAAATGTGCAAATTATAGAAAACTTATATTTAAATATTATTTTTCTTTATAGCTTGGATCAGAAAAACAAGAAAGACTCCACCTACTATGGAGGTAAGAATACACAGGAAAATATTCAAATAGGTGTTTATAATGCTGTGTTTCTCAATTGGGAGTTTGTACTCTCAGGGATACGTGAAACCTCTAAAATATATGTGATGTCACCTCTCCAAAGCATTAATTTTACCCCATAGAAAATAATTTCAAACATTTTTATAATAAAATAAATGCACAAATTGTGGGATGTAACAAAATCCATATAAAATGTTAAATGAAATAATAAAAATTTAAAACAAAATAAAAACACTTTAGAGAATGTTTGGACTTACAGCAGCTTGCATTAGGTCATTTCCCTGTCCCCTGGGAGTTCTCTGTTCTGATACAGATGATTTGGTGGAAAAGTTTGAGAAACACTAAATCTCTTGGTCCTCTCTAAATCATGCTCTGCCCTTAATTTTATATAAAACATAAAGTTTTATAATTTTATATAAATTTAACACCATCTAGTATCTGAAGAAACTTATTACAATTAGCATGTAATATGTAACACTTGGTAACTAATAGTTGAATTGAATTTTTATTTAAAACTTAAAAACATAGGGAATTCCCTGGCAGTCCAGTCCAGTGGTTAGAACTCCGTGCTTTCACTGCCCAGGTTCAATCCCTGGTTGGGGAACTAAGATCCTGCAAACCACGTGGAGTGGCCAAAACAAAAAAAAAACTTTAGAAACATAGTTTGGGTGGGATGCAGAATAAAAAGCATAGCAATGCTGTGGTATTTATGTTTTTAAAACATGATTATTTCATAATTTTTATTTTAAAACAATAGCATGAAATGTTCTAAAGTTAATTTGTAAGAAATAAATGTATTTCATAAGAGGGAAGTTTTCAAATTAATATACTACCTATTCCATTTTTTCTGCTACTGAGGACTCCTCTTTTCCCTCCCCTATTCCCTCACTACTACAACTCTGCTGACAATGTAAATGGGCTCCTATACTCAGGCCACACTTTTTAAGAGGTGGGATACTCCAGGGCAGAATATATGATGACCTATAAATTGGCATACCTATCTTTACTTGTTCCATTCCTCCTGGACTGACTCCATCAAGGTGTGTCTGCCTGGGGTCTGAGTGAGCACATCTCTAAGCCTATTTCTAGCTTTGTATGTTGCTTCTACCTTGACCTTGTCTTACTCTTCTCAGACCCTTTTTTCTAATATCAGTGAACCTTGGAATAAAAGCGAAAAAAAAATCAATGTGATCCAATATTCAGAAGTATCCCCTGTGATTTCCAGTGGTAGGATGGATCAAGGAGCCCTTCTGAGTCCCCTTCTCTGGGCCATAATAAGAGCTACTGTTCTCAGAGAAAAAGGTGTTTCTTCTATCCTCCAGACTTTGAAAGCCTTCTTCCATGGAAACATTGATACTTGCAAAGTGATTAGATGGAGGCAACTGCAATAATCAGGCCTAAGGCACTACTCTTATAAATGTTAGGTAATCCCAGTATCTCAGACAAGTTCCAGTCAGAACAGTGAGACCAAGTCATTCCCTCCATGGTGCTCACATTCTTGAATATCTAAAAAGGGGCCCTCTGTTGCCTCTTTTCTAATGTACTGTTAATCACATCGTTCTTTATGCTCTTCTGTACCTCCCAACAGACACACACACACACACACACACACACACACACACACAAATACACAAATGCACACACCCTTTTCTCTCTCTCCTGACCCTTTCCATTGTGTTCCAGGAATTTCCGTTTCTTTATTAGCAAATTACCCTTCACCTTTAATATTGTCCTAGGAACTTTCTCTACCATAGAGCCTCAAGTAAAATCTATGTGTCTAAAAGATAGTGAGTCTCTTTTTTCCTTGAGGTGAATTGTGCTCATTTTCCTACAACCCATAGAAAAGGAATTGGGATCGATTGCTCCTACCTTCCCTGCGTCGTTTCCAAAATATTATTACATTTTGTGAGCTCAGGAGAGTGTGGTATCTTTGCAATCCAAGTAGATTTCTCTCGACCTGTTGATCATTTTTATCTTTGCTAACCTCTAGGGCACTCTCCCACACTGATGGCAGAGATTAGAACCAGACTTGCGGTTTTTTCCCCGTCAGTGTCTTCCTAAGTCTTAGCCATTTACTTCTTTGACTTCATCCACACCAGTATCCCTACTTAAATAAACAACCACTTCTGTAGCCACACCTTAGTTCGTGTCATCCCCAAACATCATTCTATCACTAAAACTTATAAACTCTTCAATCCCAGATTTTACATATATCATGTTAAGAGGGAGGAAAAACCTATTTACTGTTAAAATAAGTCATGTATACAGAAGACCACAAGAAGTAAATGTATTGTTTAACAGGTTATTATAAGGCAAATTCCACCCAAGTCAAGAAACAGAACTTTGCCAGCTACTCATGTGCCCCATCTCAATACAACCTCCTTTCTCCCCACAAAAGCAACCCTGAACCTGACTTTTATAGTATTGTTTACTCACATGTTTAAATAATCTTCTCAGCCAAATGTACACTATAGTTTAGACTTGCCTGTTTTGTAAAAACTTCATATTTGTTTTAAATCTCTTTCAGTTTATATGTTCTTCCTCCATCACTTTTATTTCCTTACAAATTTGTCTGTTGAAAAACCCAGCCCATTTGACTTAAAGAGTTTGCCACAGTCTAGATTTTGCTGATCTTATGCTCTCTGTGTAATTCAACATGTTCCCCTGCTCCTCTGTCTTTCTTCCACATTGGCAGCTGGATCCAGAAGCTAGATATTGATGTTTGATCTTTTTGTCAAGAATGTAGAAAATGTTTGGCAAGACTACAGGAGAACATTATGTCTGGTTGTCCTTCTTTTTGTGATCTTTGTAATTGCTCATGCTTAATACCTATATCAATTCATTGGAAACAACCTCCTATTCTTGCATATCTGTTGAAACTATTTTGTTTTCAAGATGCTACCAGTAATTTGAGTTCTCTACTTTTTTTCAAATCACTTAGTGAGCTCCCACCCCCAAATAGACTTCTGCCCATATCACCTGTAGACTATGGCTGAAGGTTAGCCAGTAGCAATTAGAATACCATTTACAATAGCATCAGAAAGCATAAAATACCCTGATATAAATTAAGCAAATATATGCGACATGTAGACTTTTAAAAAATATTTATTTATTTATTTGTGTGTATGTATGTCTGTGTTGAGTCTTCATTGCTGTGCGAGGGCTTTCTCTAGTTGCGGCGAGCAGGGGCTACTCTTTGTTGTGGTGTGCGGGCTTCTCATTGCAGTGGCTTCTCTTGTTGTGGAGCATGGACTCTAAGCATGCGGGCTTCAGTAGCTGTGGCACGTGAGCAATTGTGGCGCACGGGCTAGCTGCTCCGTGGCATGTGGGATCTTCCATTCTTAACCACTGCACCACCAGGGAAGTCCCAAGACATGTAGACTTAAAACTATAAAACACTGGTGAGAGAAATTAAAGAAGACCTAAATTAATGAGGAGAAATACCTCTTCATGGACTGGAATATTCAATATTGCTAAGATGTTAGTTCTCCCAAACTGATTCACAGCAGTAATTCTTTTTTTTTTTTTTTTTTCTGGCCACGCAGCCTGTGGGATCTTAGTTCCCCAACCAGGGATCGAACCCGTGCCCCCTGCAGTGGAAGTGTGGAGTCTTAACCACTGGACCATCAGGGAAGTCCCTCACAGCAGTAATTCTTACGCTTTGTCATGCACCAGTTACAGGGAGGGCTTGTTAAAACACAGATTGCAAGGCCTTATTCCCAGAGTTTTTGATCCACAAGGTCTGAGGTAAGGCCTGAATATTTGCATTCATAACAAGTTCCCTGGTGGTGGTAATGCTGCTGGGCCAGAGCCCTTACTTTGTGAACCACTATCTATAGACTCAATCAAATAAAAATCCAGTTAAAATCCCATTAGACTTGTTTTGGTAGAAATTAACATGCTGATTCTAAAATATATATGGAAATGCAAAGGACCTAGAATAGCTGAAAGCAATCATGAAAAAGGAGACGACAATTAAAGGACTTATGCTGTCTGGCTTTAAGACTTATTCTAAAACTATAATAATTAAGAAAGTGTGGGGACTCTTCTGGCAGTCCAGTGCTTAAGACTTTGCCTTACAATGCAGGGAGTGCAGGTTCGATCCCTGGTCAGGGAGCTAAGATCCCACATGCCTCAGGACCAAAAAACCAAAAAATAAAATAAAATAAAACAGAAGCAATATTGTAACAAATTCAATAAAGACTTTAAAAATGGTCCACATCAAAAAAAATATTTAAAAAAAAAGACAATGTGGTACTGGCATAAGGATATATAAACATTAAATAAGTGGAAAAGAAAAGAGAGTTTAGAAATAGTATACAGCCAGTTGGTTTTTGGCAGTAGCACCAAAGGAATACAATTAGGAATGGAAAGTCTTCATAACAAGTGGTGCTAGAATAACTTAATATCCATATGGAAAAAGCTGAACCTTGACCCCTACCTCACATCATACACAAATATTAATTAAAGATGGATCATAGATTAAACATAAAAGCTAAAACTATAATGCTTCTACAAAAAGGCATAGTGGCATATCTTCACAACTTCGGGGTATACAGGAGACAGAAAGCACTATCCATAAAGGAAAAACATTGGTAAATTGAACCTAATCAAAATTAAGAGAACAAATATATGGACACCATGGGGGGAAAGGGGAGGTGGGATGAATTGGGAGATTGGGATTGACATATATACACTATTGATACTATGTATAAAATAGATAACCAGTGAGAACCTACTGTATAGCTCAGGGAACTTGGTCCTCTGCGGTGACCTAAATGGGAAGGAAATCTAACAAAGAGGGCAGATATATATATATGATTCACTTTGCTGTACAGTAGAAACCAATACGACATTGTAAAGCAACTATACTCCAATAAAAATTAATTATAGAAACAAACAAACAAAAAACTAATGCTCATCAAAAGAGAACATTAGGAAAGCAACAGACTGGGAGAAAATAATCACAGTACATGTATCTGACAAAGGACTTGCATCCAGACTATATAAAGAACACTTCAACTCAATGATAAAAGACAGAGCTAATAAAAATGGGGTGAAAATCTTGAATTGGCTTTAATAAGATTCAAGAATGGCCAGTAAGCATATAAAAAGATACTTAACATCACTAGTCACCATAATGGGATACCACCACACATCTATGAAAATGGCTAAAATTTAGAAGATTGACAATAACCATAACTAGAGCAACCATAAACATTCATATATAACCATACAGTGCTGATTGGTGTGAAAATGATATAACTATGTTCAAAAACTGACAGTTTCTTATAAAGTCAAATGCACGCCTACCCTATAACTCAACAGTTTCTCTCCTGGCCACCTTGAAGGCTGAAGGAATCAATTTTTAGGCACACTTCTTGGGAAGCTCTGGCCAAAAGATCTAGTTCCTTGAAATTCCATTTAAGCCTCCTGCCCTGCCCAACTTTCTAGCTTTCCTCCTTATATTTGTTATACCCATCCTACTTTCCAAGGCACTCCTTGCTGTTTCTCAAGCTGAATATCTTTCTCTCCCATCAGCAGGACACTTCTGCTCATGCTTAATTCTGTTTAAAAGGCCCTTTAAAATTCTGTGATACTTTCCTTAACTTTGTTCCCAACTTCTTAACTCATAGAGTTAGTCACTTCTTTCTTGATACAGCTACACTGCCTTGTGCACTTATATAACCCTTTGAGTTCAGTATTATAATTACTTGTTTTATGCTGACTATATTGTAGGCTCTATGGCACAGGGATTATGTCTTATTCATTTATATAACAGATGCACCTAACACAGAACCTGATTCATTATTAGTTAGATAGGCTTTTATTGACAGACTTGAAAATCTCAATGCCATGTAAATATATTACATGGTTTGTATGACAGAGTTTGAATTTCCAGCGACCAACTATAAAATAACCCTGAGAAACTGAACATATTTTGAAATTGAGCATTGCTTTTACTTTTTTCATGAAAATTCAGTTTTACTGCAGGTTGCCAATATAGTTCAACACCTGTTCATCAGTTCAGTACAAGTTGAATTAACATTTCACAAAATTAATGAAGTAGACTTTTCCTAGTCTTGACTCTGTCCCGTTAGAAGCCATATGCAGCAAGTATTCTGAAATATTGCTTCTCCTTTCATCCTGACAAGACAATAGGAAACAAAGTTTTCTGTTTGAAAAAGTAAATAAATGTATTGCCAAGTATTGACAAAATACATGACTCAGCAACAGGTTTACAGACAGTAGAAGAAATCCATAATATTAGAGCTCACTCACTTCATTTTTAATACATATGCTCCATGAAAGAGGAAGAGGAAATTCTAGAAATCAGTAGAGAATGGAGTTGGATGGTGATACTGTAGTCGAAGGAGAGGTTAGGGCAGCTAGGTAGGACCATACTGCACAACACCTTGTTTACTTGACCATGTTCTCAGATCTGGTCTGGAGGCTCCAAAGACTCATTTTTTGTCCACGTCCAAGGTGATTTGGCTCTAAAAGATATCACAGTGACTAAAACACAAGAGAGTTTGAAAGCGTTGCCAGAATTCCAGTATATTAATTTATAGTAAGAAATTAAGTTGGCATAGGAAAAAAACAGTAGGATATCTGGTGAGTGCGGCATTAGGATAAGGGAAGTTAAGTAGTAAAATAAATGTTTAATTGCATCCAGCCTAAAATCACCTGTTGTGTCCATCTTACAATAGGGATTGTCTGATCCATAGTAATGGAAATATTTAAATAGAATTGACCACAATTCCCAATATCTGTCTTTATCCTAGGAATAGCCTTATGGTTTGGAATAGAAAAAAATTGCCACATGTGTATTAAAGTTTTTGCCCCCATGAACAGTGTTTTTATGGATTGCCAGCATTTGTTTCTATGATTATCCTTTTTTCTCTGCTACTCCTTTCTGATTGACCTGTTATTTCTTTTGCTATTACACTAGTTATATTATGGTCAAATGTTGCTGGCCCTGCAGCCCTTCATTTATTTTACTCTTTTCATATCTCTGCCCTGGCCTATAATGTGTTGATCTTGCAGTTTAACTTTCAGAAAAGAATCTTATTTCTGAATTTCTGAAGCCCATTTCATTGTTTCTAAGTGACTGACATTTATTGAGTGAGTTCTCTGTGCCTAGTATTATTAGTTCATTTTATAAGTTACAGAATTGAAATGTCTTAAAATTGACATTTTGCATATATAATCCTATTTTCCTACTGACTTAAATGGGGAGTGTATGTTCTTATGGAAAAATAGACCCCTACCCCAAACCTCACAGTCTCACTTTTGGGAATATAGTGGAATTGGATAAGAAAATTGTAACATATTCATACGCTGCATTAAAACATCATTCATTAAAAATGAATGAACTAGAGCTGCATGTATCAACATGGATAAATCTCAGAAACATAATATTGAGTAAAAAGAGCAAGTTGCAGAAGATTTCGTACAACATGATACCATTTATATAAAATTTGAAGGCAGGGAAAGAAAAAGGAATTTCAAATGAAGTTAGTCAGTTAAACACATGAGTTTACTTTCTCTTTTTGAGCCTAATGAAAATGGCAGTAAAGGGGGTTACTTTTAAAAGCATAAGGTCAAAGAAAAATTGAAGAGGCAAACGCAGCAACAATGTTTTGGAAGCTGGAAAGCAGATGAGCAATGTTAACAAATTTAGCAAAACTGAGGAGTACAACCCCTAATCTAGCAGAAGAGAAAGCTTAGAAGAAACCCAGTTTAAACCACAGAACCCCAGAATGCTCAGTAATTGGCAGTGCCAGGAAACTGAAAGTGGAGTTGAGGCTGGTGCTAAAAACAGTAACCTGGTTGAAAATCTATTTAAGAAGCAATTCGACATTAACCAATAAATGTAGAAGAAATAACAGAGTTGGAAAATCACCATTTTTCAGCTGTCATTGTGATAATCGATTCAGGGGAAAATCATTAGTGGATATTAAAACCATTGGATCAAATTTTGTTGGGGAACAGGGTATTTACATGGTCTCAAGGTATCTCCCTGAAGATTACTTATTAATTACAAAGGGGAAGAAAAAGTAACTTTATAGTGGGCAAATCTGGCCATACCACCGTAACCAGCTAGTCAGACGTGCCAAGTAGAACAGCCCTGATGTCATGTTTGCCTCTTTGTATGATGCACTGAAAGTAAGACATCATTCATGTAGTAGTTTTTTAAATGCACAAATTTAATCTAATCATGAGGAAGTAACCAGAAGACTTCATGAAATGCCAGGCCAGTCATATCAGTGTAATGAACGACAAAGAAAGACTAATCAACCTGATGAACAAATATGACACGTGATCCTGAATTGAGGGAAAACTTTAGCTATACAGGACAGTATTGGGGTGTTTTTAAAAATTTGAACATGAACTATATATTAAATAATAGCGTTGTATCAATGTTAAATCTCCTGAAGCAAAAGAAAAGGACATTGTTAAAAGTCCCTTTGTGAAAGTCTGAAAACCAGGCAACTTTTCTACCCAGTTGAAACCTGGAGTTTTATTCATGGCAAAGGGAAAACAGTACAGACTGTTTTCCAGACATATTTGAGGGAAGAGGTACATTCGGAAAAATAGAGGGATTAAATGAACACATATATACTGAACATATCAAGTTGAATTATAGATAAGTATGTGGAAAATGAACAGACTTCATTTGTTATTTCCAAAAAAGTAAACCTTGGGTAGGAGAAGGAATAATAATTTTAGTGTTTACTCATAATAATAAATATTGAATATTGATTTACAACTATATTGAGGATATGGGATGGGTTAAATCCTCATTTTCAGTAATGAGAAGTTAACATACAGTGCTTGAAACTGAATAATAAAGAATGATAATATAAGAATGTTATGGAAGGTTGGGGCAAAGTCTGTTTGATAGCTGTCAAACACTTTTGTGGCTCTCTGGTTTGGCCTGTACCATACATATCAGCTAAAAGAATATAAAGTAGTTGCTTCTGGCGAGAGAGAAATAATATTTTCATAATAAGCCTTTTACGATGATGTGTGCTTACAAACTATGTGAATATATAACTTTAATTTAAAGAAAAGAATTTGAAAAAATACATACACAGTGCCGTAGATGAGGGGTAGCCAAGTTTTTCTTTCAAGCACCTGATAGTAAATATTTTGGCCATTGTGAGACAATCTCTGTTGCAACTATTTAACTTCGTCGTTTTACTGTGAAAGCACTTATGGACAATATGTAAACCGGTGAGTGTGGCTGTGCCCTACATAACTTTGTATACAAAACAAGTGGCAGCTGGATCCTAGTTTGCCAACCCCAGCTGTTGATCAGTGGTTTTCAAATTGGGATACCTGTACCCTGGGCACACAAAGACTTCCTGTGGGATATACAGGTATGAATAGCTTTAAAGCAATTAATTTCCATATTCTCTCTTTCCATATGTAGTCCTTCCTAAAAAAAGATCTGCCTGAGAACTCCTTCTGGTCTGCCAGTTCTCCTTTCTGACTTTTTTCATAATCATCTGTCTTTCAAAAGAAAAGCTTACTTCTTGTCCATACTAAATCTTACTATGGTACGTTGCCTTGGGGTTTAAAAATCAGGGCAGCAAACAAAGAGACTATCAGAGAGTCTCTCCTGAGAGAGTCCCTTGAGAACAAAACAGAGAAAGCTTCAATAAAAATTATTGAAAGGGGCAACGCATTATTTCATCCAGGTGACAAACTCATAGTAAGGCTCCATGCCTTATAGTTTCTCTGTCTACTTAGCTAGCTAGCTATCCATTTATCTATCTTAAAATTAAAATTCACAAGTGAGAAAGTTGTCATGGGGACACATAATAACACATTTATTTGAATTTTAAAATTAAGTTAGAATTTTTCTGAGAGTAGGTTGAATTTGGGTGATTGTATTTGACAATGAGGACTGGCTTTGCCAATTAAGTTATATGGTTATATTTCCGTAAATTGAATAAACTAAACTGCAGCTCCAAGGCTTTGACAAAAACATATTTAAAGCATGCATTTGATATGCAGTAAACTGGAAAATACATCCTTTGCCATTATTTAAGTGTCAACTTAAATATGCAAGGTGGTGCATAGTTTTTAAAAGTCTTAGGAGATGAGTATGTAAAAAATTTTTAAAAATCACTGCTGTTTTGTTATTGATATATAAAGATGTAGTGAAAGTATAAACACATGCATGAATAAGTAGGTATTACCGCTGGGGAAGGAGAATGTAGATGGGGGCTCACAGAGCATTTTATTGGTCATGTCTGTAGTGTTCTTTTTCTTAAGTTGGATGGTGGTCATACCTGTAGTGTTTTATTTCTTAAGTTGGTCATATTTGTAGTGTTTTATTTCTTAAGTTGGATGGTGGTCATACCTGTAGTGTTTTCTTTCTTAAGTTGGTCATATTTGTAGTGTTTTATTTCTTAAGTTGGATGGTGGGCACATGAGTGTATATTATATTATTAGCTATATTTATTTATACACATGAAATAGTTCATTTAAAAAGAATACAATGAAACCTCGTAATCATATATTTTAAGAGAACATGTTGGATCCCTGATAGAAAAATAAGATATTCAGAATAAACTGAAAAATGAAATACTTGAAATTCTGAAATACCAAAAGCACTTAAGGAATTACATAGCAATATGAGTAAGAAATAATCAGTGTGGTTTAGGTTTTGGAATTCCTTTTTAAAGATTTAATGCTTATATAACTTTATTGTTCATTCAGTTATTTATCAAGCATCTAGTATGTGCTTGATAGGTAGTATAATTTCTTTGTAGACATATGTTGTACACAACAACTTGTCCTAGATATCTTAACTCTGTTAAATTATGTGTAAACTGCTTTTAGTATCATCTTTTTTCCTTTGTGAAACTGAATTAATCTGATTCTTTACAGTTGCAAGGAAAAAACATTCACATATTGCCTTCAGAAATTGGATCTTATTGCAGTTTTACACAGGAGCATTATATCTTTGGTGGTACAGTCATTTTGAGATCTTTGGTTTCCAGGATTAGAAAGGATATATCCTGAGCTTGATCAACGTACCATTCTTTATTTACCTACTAGCATTTCTGCCTCCCCAAAGGAAAAGTTGTGGTTGAATGGGTTTACCACCATCCCCAATGAAAGGTCCTCGTTGGGCCGAGTTTTATGCCAGTCTATTGACCTCTTTTATACCTAACTCATTTGTGGCTGCCTATAAACAGACGAAGAAGCAGGCTTGTCCCCATTCAGGAGTGCCTGAAGCCCAGAAATTTATACCTGCTAGTGTAATTCTTGGGCACTTTTGTGACTCTCTGGCTTGGCCTATACACTATGACCTTACTTGATATTTTTCCTTTGTTTTATTAAAAAGTTAATATAACAATAATATTTAATAGAAATAATAAATTACCCCAAATTCTATGGCTGGCTGCACGATTCTTAACTTTAACAAGTTAATTTACCCATGTATACATCGGCAAATAATTGTAATTTTGGTATGTTTATTGTTTTGTATTCTGATGTTTTCATTTCACTGTCATAATAAAGGAATTTTAAAAAGCACTTGAAACACAATAGCATAACACATAGTTGCTTTTTCTGTGTACCTTCTTTGCTATTGACCTCTAGCTTTGTAAAAACTGAAAAAAAATATGAAATTTGCCATGCTTCTCTAGAAAAATGTGGTAAGAAATGAAAGTGAATCATTTGAGTGTTTTGAGCTCCTCAGAGTCTACACTTGTAACCATAAGCTAGTGAGCCTCCCTATCTATAGGTATTTATTTATTAATTGTGCAAGAAATTTTTACGCTAGTTTATGTTGTAAATCTGTTTGGTTTTCAAAACACTGAGTTTAGGTGGGTCTTACTAAAAAGTAGCATCTCAAATTTCAAGCATCCCACCTTTCTCGGTCTGAAAGGATTGCTTCTCATATACTTCTGTACAAAGCTGAGGTCTGAGTTTAGCCTTAGTTTCGGAAAATATTTTCTTCTATTTTGACCTTTATCTGACTTTTAAAGCAGAATATAAAAGATTTTTCTTTAAGTTGTATATAAATAAAGTGCTATTATTCATTATTTTTAGATAAACGTGTGGTCAGGTTCTTCTGAGATTCATCATAACCTCCTGGATGCATATTTTAAAGTGTACAGAATTAGTCCTGAATATTTAACCTTCTGATTCATATCATCAGTCACTAAGACAAGCTCCATTTAGGTTTTAAAACTGGATTTACATCCAGAGTGAAAAAGGTTAAGGGAGTTAAAATGAGATTAGGGGTTTTTTTTGTTTTTTATCCATACTTTTTCTCAGGTATCTCACCAAAACAATTTCTTGTAATTTTCCTCTTATTCATTATTGTGCTATTCTTCATAATCTAAATTTTAGAAAAATAAATTGCTGCTGACCACTTTTATCAGATGTAATTTGATTTACTCCCTGAAGAGCAAAGGGTGTGAGTACCACATTTAGCACCCCAACTTTTAAGACTCCCACCTAAGGAATGGGCTCCCCAAACACATAGCTCTTAAAGCCAGTGGAGCTTGTATCCATGAGACCCACAAGACTACAGCAAAGAAGCAGTCATTAATGGACTGGAGTACTCACCACAGCTGTGCAGAGAGAGCAGGTAGAAATGCCCATTTCCCTGAAAGGGACCCATCTGCATACTTTGAAAGCTGCTGCCTGTGAGTCAGGCTTCTAATTTAGCACCCTGTCTAGGGGATGGCTGCAATCCTCCCTGGACACCAGGGAAACCAGCGGACACCTCCCCACCTTCTCCCTCTAGACCACTCCAAGTTGCTGGTATCTCCCTGCACAAAGCTTGTACATGCATCTGGTGCCCCAGCTTTTGCATCAGCTACCCAAAGGAATAGGTCACTGGATCACCTGGCTCAATAGACACTGGGGCTTGCATTTATGAGCCCCACAGGACTATAGTAAACAAAGAAGCAGCTCTTAATGGGCAGAGGAGCACTCTTCTCTCCCCACCCTGCCTCCCACAGCTATATACCTGGGCCCAGCACAGAGGAAACAGGAAAAAACACCCAACTCCCAGTTTCTCCCTGGAAGAAGCTTAACTATATACTTTTGAAGCTGCTGACTGAGGGTTCAGCTTCCAGTCATCCTCCATCTAGGTGCTCAATACAATTCTGCCTTTGGGACATTGATTGGTCTTGACACACTCTCAACTATTGGGAGCTAGTAAGATTAAAGAAGGTGGCTTGGACAATCACAGAGCTTTGAGAGACAACCAGGAGCTCAGGCTGTGCTGATTGATGAGGTTCATCTTATACATGAGACCACTGTGTCAAGACCAGGAGAAGTGGCTGTTTTATCTAATAAGCAGACACCAACACAGAGATTCAAGGAAAATGAAGAAACAGAGGAATATGTTCCAACCAAAAGAACAAGGTTAAGTAACCAAGAACAGATCTTAATGAGATTCAGATAAGTGATTTACCTGATAGAGAGTTCAAAATAACAGTCATGAAGATGCTCACCGAAGTCAGGAGAGCAGTGCATGAACAAAGTGAGAATTTCAACAAAGAGACAGAAAATATAAACAAGTACTAAACAGAATTCAAAAAGCTGAAGAATACAATAATTGAACTGAAAAATTCAATACAAGTGTTTAACAGCAGACCAGATCAAGTGGAAGAAAAGATCAGTGAACTTGAATACAGGGCAGTGGAATTCTTTCAATCAGAGGAGCAAAAAGAAAATAGAATGAAAAAAAGTGAAGCGAATTTAAGGGACTTGTGGGACACCATGATGAAGACCAGTATACACATTATAGGCATCCCAGAAGGAGAAAAGGGAAAGGGGCAGAAAGCTTATTTAAAGAAATAATGGCTGAAAAGTCCCTAACCTGGGGAAAGAAACAAATCCAGATCCAGGAAGCCCTGAGAGTTCCAAATAGAAGGAATCGAAAGAGACCCACACCAAGACACATTATAATTAAATTGTCAAAAGTTAAAGACAAGGAGAAGATCTTGAAAGCAACAAGGTAAAAGCAACTTGTTACATGTAAGGGAACCCCCATAAGACTATGAGAAATCTTGCAGGCTAGAATGGATTGTCATGATATATTCAAAGTGCTGTAAGAAAAAAATTGCCAAGAACCCTACCCAGCAAAGTTGTCCTTCAGAATTGAAGGAGAGATAATGGGTTTTCCAGACAAGCAAAAGCTGAAGGAGTTTATCACCACTCTGTGGGCCTTAAAAGAAATGTTAAAGGCTTCAAGCTGAAATGAAAAGATATTAATTAGTAACAGGAAAACATGAAAATATAAAACCACTGGTAAAAGTAAATACATAGTTAAAATCAGAATACCCTAATGTTGTAATAGTAGTGTGTAAATCACTTGTAACTCTAGTGTGCAGATTAAAAGACAAAAATATTAAAAATAACAATGACTACAATAATTTTTTAATGGTTACCCAATGTAAAAATGTAAATTGTGATATCAAAAACAAAATGTTGAGGGGGAATATAAAAATGTGGAGCTTTTGTATGTGTGTGAAGTTGTCAGCTTAAGACAGACTATCATAAATATGTTTTATGTAAGCATAAAATATAAGATGTTTTATGGTCACCATAGAGCAAAACCTATGATAGATATATGAAAGATCAAGGGAAAGGAATCAAAGCATAACACTACAGAAAAATCATCAGAATACAAAGGAGGATAGCAAGAGAGAAACAAAGGAATTACAAAACAACCTGAAAACAATGAACAAAATAGCAACAGTAAGTTCATAATTATCAATAATTACTTTAAATGTAAACAGACTAAATTCTCCAGTCAAAAGACATATGGTAGAGTGGCTGCCATATGGTATTAACTACCATACGACCCAGCAGTCCCACTTGTGGGTATCTATCCAAAGGAAATGAAAACCTTATCTCAAAGGGATATTTGTACTCACATGTTCATTGAATCATTATTCACAATAGCCACTTAGGGAACAACCTAAGTGTCCATCAGTGGGTGAGTGGATCAAGAAAATATGGTATATATGCACAATGGAATATTATTCAGCCATGAGATAGAAGTAAATCCTGTCATTTGCAACAAAATATACGAACCTTCAGGATATTATGCTAAGTAAAATAAGCCAGACAAAGACAAATGCTGCATAGTACAACTTATATGTGAAATATTTTTTAAAAAGAAAGGAAAGAAAAGAAAAGTCAAACTCGTAGAAACAGAGAATATTGGTTGCCAGGGCCTGAGGGATGTGAGAGATGGGGAGAGGTGGGTAAAAATATACCAACTTTCAACTGTAAGATGAATAAGCTCTGAGGATTTAATGTGTAACATGGTTTATTCACTGTATTTTGTATAATGGAACTATGCTAAGAAAGTAGAACTTAAATGTTCTCACAAAAAGAAAAAAGTTAAATATTTGAGGTGGTGGATGTGTTCATTAGCTCAGTTGGGGGAATCTTCTCACAATATATATGCATATCAAATCATGTTGTACACCTTAAATATGTTACAATTTACATTTGTCAGTTACACCTCAATAAAGCTGAAAATATTTTAATTTAACTAATGTAAGGAATCTAAATAGCTAACAACAAAAAATCAATTGAATATTTTTTAAAAAGCTTGTTGCTAGTTGTATTTAGCTATGAGAGTTTATATATTTAAAATTTAGAAGTGACTAGTTTCATTTGTTATGGGCCAGTTCTTCTGCTTTTGATCTTAGATAGCCTTAAAGGCTGGCTACAATGATAATAAATAACCAACACATTATAAAATAGTATTACAAATCAATGCATTTTGCACTAAGTGTGCCCCAAATCCTGTGCCTCTAATCATATCATTAGCTTAGAAATTTGATTATACTAAAAGCCAAAATACACTAGTACTAAAAGAAAGTTCCATTTCTGATGGAAGAGTAGAAGTGCTTTTTACTTAAAATAAATGCCACAAATTTAGGTATTTGCTTAACTTAATCTCTTTTATTAAAAAATGTTTTTCTTTTATTTGTACTTACTTTTATTGCGTTAAAAATTGCTTTTTATATTTAAAGTATGAAGTTCTTGTTATGCAGTAATACGGTTTAAATGTTTTCTGAATTGCACAGTTGGTGAAATGTTAGAGGAAAATAAAGTTTTTTGTCCTGTCTTTTAAAGTATTTCTAGTTCTATAATTATTTGTTTTGACAGTCTCTCTTCTTAAGACAGGGAAAAGGTATAATTTACTGAGGACTAATAAGCATAAGGGTTCAGTAATTGTCTCCCCCACAAAATCAGACTAATTGCATTATCTGTGGTCACCAAATTACATGACAGTTTATCATAAAAACATTTCCTTTCATATGTGTTTGTTGAAAATAACCTCACCAACAAGATTTTCTATTGAATTATTTCCAAATTTTTATCACCAGATGGATATTTTTGCCAAGAAATTTACATTGCATAGTAATTTAAATGGAATAATTATAAAAAGTCATGGCATATTATCCCACTAGAGTAGTACTTGTTAACAAAATTCATTTGCGTATTGGAAAATGCATGTAGTAAGTACAGTGATATATTCAGTGAAAGTTAATATATTATGTAATCAACAAAATATCACAGTTGCCTCTCAATTTAAGAAACAAAAGTAAATGATAATCATAGAATGTAAATACTATTAACCTATACTATGGAAATAGAACCCAACTTTTGTTCAACTTAAATTTGTATTAGACTTTTGAATCCTAATATACAGGTATTCTTGAAAAACTCCTAGATAGGAACTTTACTAATTCCTGCCACAATGAAAAGATATTTTAGTCTAAAAGGAAAGAAACATTCCTAAGAATTATCATTAAAAAATATCCATCTAACCTAAGTATCATAGAGTTCTTTCTTTCCAGAATGAAAGGGTCCAACCCTCATATCTTTGAAGTGAGCTCTTTTGTCTAGCAAGTGGCAAAACATCCTACCCTAAACTTCAGTCTGTGTCCTTATGAACTGATACTGTTCAAAGAATTGACTGTCACTGTTGCTGAAGCTTGTGCCTAAATACCTGAAAGAAACTGAGTTTACAAGTTCCTAACTTTTGGAGTGCTCTGGCATCACAACACTTCTCATTAAAAAATGAGCAGAGGTCCTGAACTCTAGTGATAGATTTTGAAACCATCAAAAATTCTTCAAATACGGGATGTAGTTGCACTCTTGACTGTCATATATTGCAAGTCCTTGAATCAGAAGAATTTCCTCAAAGATCACATATAACTTGCCTGACTCAGTAGCTACAGTTGCCATATTATTCCAGTGTTAATAGAACTTATACTGTAGTGGGGAAAACAGACATGTAGCAAATACCAAAAATGGACCATTACAGATTGTAAATAGAGCTCTGAGGGAAAAAGCAAAGATTCTACGAATACAGGGACAGCTTTCTTTGAATGAGATGTTTAGGGAAGCTGCTCTGGAGGTTATATTTAGGCTGAGACCTGAAGGATAAAAAAGAACAAGCAAGACAAAGAGTGAGTGGCATGACAGCTAGGCCAGATACTATAATGAAAAGATTGACAAATTTGACAGCATAAGAAATTTTTACTTTTTCATTAAAAAATCCTAGACAAGGTTAGAGGCAAACCAAAGATAGGGTGGGGGTAGTAGCTTTTAAACACAATACAGGTAAGGACTTTTTTTTTTGTATTGGCAAATTTGTGGGAAAACAGGTCTTCTCATTCACTGTAGGTACAGATGTAAGTTGATGTCGACTCTTTAGAAATCAGTTTTCCAAATAAAGTTGGCCCTCCATATCCATGGGTTTTGCGTCCATGGATTCAACCAACCATGATCTGCTGTTGGTTGAATTCACGGATGCAAAACCCTTGGATACGGAAGACCAACTGTAAGAGACTTGAGCATCTGAGATTTTGGTGTCTGCAGGGATCCTGGAACCAAACCTCCCCGGATATTGAGGGACAACTGTATATGGGAACCTTTTGATGTAGTAGTTTTGGTGTGAGAAGGTATCCTGAGGAATGATTGAAAAGTGTGTAAAATTTTATACAAGAATGTTGTTTGTAGTATGGTAAAATGTGAAGCATCCTAAACATCAGTCTATAGGGGACTGAATGAATAAATTATGTTATCTCTGTACAATGGAATACGAGCTACTATGCAGCCATTAAGAAGGGTAATGTACACAGCAGAGGGAACTATCAACAAAAGGAAAAAGCAACCCACTGAGTGGGAGAAGATATTTGCAAATGATATGTCTGATAAGGGGTTAATATTTAAACCATATAAAGAACTCATACAACTCAATATCTCCCCCCAAAAAACTGATTAAAAAATGAGCAGAGGTCCTGAATAGGCATTTCCCAAAGAAGAGATACAGATGGCCAACCCGCACATGAAAAGGTAAGGTACTCAACATCACTAGTCATCAAGGAAATGCAAATAATGCAAATCAAAACCACAAGATATCACCACACACCTGTCAGAATGGCAGTTATCTAAAAGAAATAAGGAGTATTGGCGGGGATGTGTAGAAAGGGGAAGACTTATGCACTGTGGGTGGGAATGTAAATTGGTGTAGCCACTATGGATAACAATATAGAGGCTCCTCAAAAAATTAAAAATAGAAGTACCATATGATCCAGCAGATCCACTGCTTGTTATTTATTTGAATAAAACCAAAGCACTAATTCAAAAAGATACATGAACCACAGTGTTCATTGCAGCCAAGATAGTGAAATAAGTCAGACAAAGACAAATACTGTACATTTTCACTTATATTGCAGAATCTAAAAAATAAAACAAATGGACGAATATAACAAAATAGAAACAGACTCAAAGATACAAAGAACAAACTAGTGGTTACCACAGGGGAGAGAAGTAGGGGTAGGAGCAAGATACATGAAGTGGATTAAGAGATACAAAGTACTAGCTACAAAATAAATAAGGGGCTTCCCTGGTGGCGCAGTGGTTAAGAATTGCCTGCCAATGCAGGGGACAGGGGTTTGAGCCCTGGTCCAGGAATATCCCACATGCCACGGAGCACCTAAGCCTGTGCACCCCAACTACTTAGCCTGCGCTCGAAAGCCTGCAAGCCAAAACTGCTAAGCCCATGTGCCACAACTACTGAAGCCCGCGCACCTAAAGCCCATGTTCTGCAACAAGAGAAGCCACCACAATGAGAAGCCCAAGCACGGCAAAAAAGAGAAAGGCCCCGCTCGCCTCAACTAGAGAAAGCCCGTGTGCAGCAAAGAAGACCCAATGGAGCCAAAAATAAATAAAATAAAATAAATTTAAAATATATATATATACCCCAGGAAACACACGGCGTGCCTCAGGCTGGTGCAATGTCACGCTGGCCTCTGCCGTCGCAGGCTCGCCCCACACTCTGTACCCCTCCCTCCCCACCGTCCTGAGTGAGCCAGAGCCCCCGAATCAGCTGCTTCTTTAACCCTGTCCTGTCTGAACAAAGAACAAAAGCGCTCAGGCGACCTAAATGAAGAGGCAGGGCCAAATCCAAAGCTGAACCCCAGGAGCTGTGCAAACAAAGAAGAGAAAAGGAAATCTCTCCCAGCATCCTCAGGAGCAGCGGATTAACTCTCCACAATCAACTTGATGTACCTTGCATCTGTGGAATACCTGAATAGACAATGAATCATCCCAAACTGAGGAGGTGGACATTGGGAGCAACAATGTATATAATTTTTTCCTTTTTCTCTTTTTGTGAGTGTGTATGTGTATGCTTCTCTGTGTGACTTTGTATAGCTTTGCTTTTACCATTTGTCCTAGGGTTCTGTCTGTCCTCTTTTTTTTTTTTTTTAAGTATAGTTTTTAGCACTTGTTATCATTGGTGCATTAGTTTTTTGGTTTGGTTGCTCTCTTCTTTTATTTTTTTATTACTCAAAAGTTTTTTAAAAAATTATTTTTTATTTTATTTTACTTTATTTTATTTTATTTTATTTTATTTTATCTTCTTCTTTCTTTCTTTCTTTTCTCCCTTTTACTCTGAGCCGTGTGGCTGACAGGCTCTTGGTGCTCCAGCTAGGTGTCAGGGCTGTACCTCTGAGGTGGGAAAGCCAAGTTCAGGACACTGGTCCACAAGAGACCTCCCAGCTCCACGTAATATTAAATGGCAAAACTCTCCCAGAGGTCTCCATGTCAACGCCAAGACCCAGCTCCACTCAAAGACCAGCAAGCTCCAGTGCTGGACACCCTATGCCAAACAACTAGCAAGAAAGGAACACAACCCCATCATTAGCAGAGAGGCTGCCTAACATCATAATAAGGCCACAGGCACTCCGAAACACACCACCAGACATGGACCTGCCCACCAGAAAGACAAGATCCAGCCTCATCCACCAGAACACAGGCACTAGTCCCCTCCACCAGGAAGCCTACACAACCCACTGAACCAACCTTAGCCACTGGGGACAGACACCAAAAACAATGGGAACTATGAACATGCAGCCTAAGAAAAGGAGACCCCAAACGCAGTAAGTTAAGCAAAATGAGAAGACAGAGAAACACACAGCAAATGAAGGAGCAAGTCAAAAACCCACCAGACCTAACAAATGAAGAGGAAATAGGCAGACTACCTGAAAAATAATTCAGAGTAATGATAGTAACGATGATCCAAAATCTTGGAAATAGAATGGAGAATATACAAGAAATGTTTCACAAGGACCTAGAAGAACTAAAGAGCAAACAAACAGTGATGAACAACACAATAAATGAAATTAAAAATTCTCTAGAAGAGATCAATAGCAGAATAACTGAAGCAGAAGAACGGATAAGTGACCTGGATAAAATAGTGGAAATAACTACTGCAGAGGAGAATAAAGAAAAAAGAATGAAAAGAATTGAGGGCAGTCTCAGAGACCTCTGGGACAACATTAAATACACCAACATTCGAATTATAAGGGTCCCAGAAGAAGAAGAGAAAAAGAAAGGGACTGAGAAAATATTTGAAGAGATTATAGTTGAAAAGTTCCCTAATATGGGAAAGGAAATAGTTAATCAAGGCCAGGAAGCACAGAGAGTCCCATACAGGATAAATCCATGGAGAAACACGCCAAAATACATATTATAATAATCAAACTATCAAAAATTAAATACAAAGAAAAAAATATTAAAAGCAGCAAGGGAAAAACAACAAATAACATACAAGGGAATCCACATAAGGTTAACAGCTGATCTTTCAGCAGAAACTCTGCAAGCCAGAAGGGATTGGCAGGACATATTTAAAGTGATGAAGGAGAAAAACCTACAACCAAGATTACTCTACCCAGCAAGGATCTCATTCAGATTTGATAGAGAAATTAAAACCTTTACAGACAAGCAAAATCTAAGAGGATTCAGCACCACCAAACCAGCTTTACAACAAATGCTAAAGGAACTTCTCTAGGCAAGAAACACAAGAGAAGGAAAAGACCTACAATAACAAACCCAAAACAATTAAGAAAATGGTAATAGGAACATACATATTGATACTTAGCTTAAATGTAAATGGACTAAATGCTCCGACCAAAAGACATGGACTGGCAGAATGGATACAAAAACAAAACCCGTATATATGCTGTCTGCAAGAGACCCACCTCAGACCTAGGGACACATACAGACTGAAAGTGAGGGGATGGAAAAAGATATTCCATGCAAATAGAAATCAAAAGATAGCTGGAGTAGCAATTCTCGTATCAGACAAGATAGACTTTAAAACAAAGACTATTACAAGAGACAAAGGAGGACACTACATAATGATCAAGGGATCGATCCAAGAAGAAGATATAACAATTGTAAATATTTATGCACCCAACATAGGAGCACCTCAATACATAAGGCAAATACTAACAGCCGTAAAAGGGGAAAGCAACAGTAACACAATCATAGTAGGGGACTTTAACACCCCACTTTCACCAACGGACAGATCATCCGAAATGAAAATAAATAAGGAAACACAAGCTATAAATGATACATTAGACAAGATGGACTTAATTGATATTTATAGGACATTCCATCCAAAAATAACAGAATACACATTCTTCTCAACTGCTCATGGAACATTCTCCAGGGTAGATCATATCTTGGGTCACAAATCAAGCCTTGATAAATTTGAGAAAATTGATATTGTATCAAGTATGTTTTCTGACCACAACGCTATGAGACTAGATATCAATTACAGGAAGAAATCTGTAAAAATACAAACACATGGAGGCTAAACAATACACTATTTAATAACCAAGAGGTCACTGAAGAAATCAAAGAGGAAATCAAAAAATACCTAGAAACAAATGATAATGAAAACACGACGACCCAAAACCTATGGGATGCAGCAAAAGCAGTTCTAAGAGGGAAGTTTATAGCAAAACAATTCTATCTTAAGAAACAAGAAACATCTCAAATAAACAACCTAACCTTACACCTAAAGCAATTAGAGAAAGAAGGACAAAAAACCCCAAAGTTAGCAGAAGGAAAAAAATCATAAAAATCGGATCAGAAATAAATGAAAAAGACATTAAGGAAATGGTAGCAGAGATCAATAAAACTAAAAGCTGCTTCTTTGAGAAGATAAACAAAATTGATAAACCATTAGCCAGACTCATCAAGAAAAAAAGGGAGAAGACTCAACCCAATAGAATTAGAAATGAAAACGGAGAAGTAACAACTGACACTGCAGAAATACAAAGGATCATGAGAGATTACTACAAGCAACTATATGCCAATAAAATGGACAACCTGGAAGAAATGGACAAATTCTTAGAAATACACAACCCTCTGAGATGGAACCAGGAAGAAATAGAAAATATGAACAGATCAATCACAAGCACTGAAACTGAGACTGTGATTAAAAATCTTCCAACAGGGCTTCCCTGGTGGCGCAGTGGTTGAGAGTCCACCTGCTGATGCAGGGGACACGGGTTCGTGCCCCAGTCTGGGAACATCCCACATGCTGCAGAGTGGCTGGGCCCGTGAGCCATGGCCACTGAGCCTGCACGTCTGGAACCTGTGCTCCGCAACGGGAGAGGCCACAACAGTGAGAGGCCCGCGTACAGAAAAAAAAAAAAAAAAAAAAATCTTCCAACAAACAAAAGCCCAAGACTAGATGGCTTCACAGGCGAATTCTATCAAACATTTAGAGAAGAGCTAACAGCTATCCTTCTCAAACTCTTCCAAAATATAGCAGAGGGAGGAACACTCTGAAACCCATTCTATGAGGCCACCATCACCCTGATACCAAAACCAGACAAAGGTGTCACAAAGAAAGAAAACTACAGGCCAATATCACTGATGATCATAGATGCAAAATTCATTAACAAAATACTAGCAGACAGAATCCAACAGCACATGAAAAGGATCGTACATCATGATCAAGTGGGGTTTATCCCAGGAATGCAAGGATTCTTCAATATACGCAGATCAAGCATTGTGATACAACATATTAACAAATTGAAGGAGAAAAGCCAGTGATCATCTCAATAGATGCAGAGAAAGCTTTCGACAAAATTCATCACCCACTTATGGTAATAACCCTCCATAAAATAAGCATAGAGGGACCTTTCCTCAACATAATAAAGGCCATATATGACAAACCCACAGCCAACATCATCCTCAATGGTGAAAAACTGAAACCATTTCCACTAAGATCAGGAACAAGACAAGGTTGTCCACTCTCACCACTATTATTCAACATAGTTTTGGAAGTTTGCACCACAGCAATTGGAGAAGAAAGAGAAATAAAAGGAATCCAAATCAGAGAAGAAGAAGTAAAGCTGTCACTGTTTGTAGATGACATGATACTATACATAGAGAATCCTAAAGATGCTACCAGAAAACTACTAGAGCTAATCAGTGAATTTGGTAAAGTAGCAGGATACAAAATTAATGCACAGAAATCTCTTGCATTCCTATGCAGTAATGATGAAAAATCTGAAAGTGAAATTAAGAAAAAAATGGTAAATATTGCACCATTTACCATTGCAACAAAGAGAATAAAATATCTAGGAATAAACCTACCTAAAGAGACAAAAGACCTGTATGCAGAAAGCTATAAGACACTGATGAAAGAAATTAAAGATGATACAAATAGATGGAGAGGTATACTATGTTCTTGGATTGGAAGAATCAACATTGTGAAAATGACTATACTACCCAAAGCAATCTACAAATTCAGTGCAATCCCTATCAAACTACCACTGGCATTTTTCACAGAACTAGAACAAAAAATTTCACAATTTATACGGAAACACAAAAGACCCCAAATAGCTGAAGCAATCTTGAGAAAGAAAAACAGAGGTGGAGGAATCAGGCTCCCTGACTTCAGACTATACTCCAAAGCTACAGTAATCAAGACTGTATGGTACTGGCACAAGAACAGAAATATAGATCAATGGAACAGAATAGAAAGCCCAGAGATAAACCCACGCACATATGGTCACCTTATCTTTGATAAAGGATGCAAGAACATACAGTGGAGAAAAGACAGCCTCTTCAGTAACTGTTGCTGGGAAAACTGGACAGCTACATATAAAAGTATGAAATTAGAATACTCCCTAACACCATACACAAAAATAAACTCAAAATGGATTAAAGACCTAAGTGTAAGGCCAGACTCTATAAAACTCTTAGAGGAAAACATAGGCAGAACACTCTATGACATAAATCACAGCAAGATCCTTTTTGACCCACCTTCTAGAGAGAGGGAAATAAAAACAATAATAAACAAATGGGACCTAATGAAACTTCAAAGCTTTTGCACAACAAAGGAAACCATAAACAAGACGAGAAGACAGCCCTCCGAATGGGAGAAAATATTTGCAAATGAAGCAACTGACAAAGGATTAATCTCCAAAATTTACAAGCAGCTCATGCAGCTCAATATCAAAAAAACAAACTACCCAATCCAAAAATGTGCAGAAGACCTAAATAGAGAGTTCTCCAAAGAAGATATACAGATTACCAAGAAACATGTGAAAGAGAGTCATGTACCAAAATGTTCATTGAAGGTCTGTTTATAATAGCCAGGATATGGAAGCAACCTAAGTGTCCATCAACAGGTGAATGGATAAAGTAGATGTGGCACATGTTTTCAAAGGAATATTACTCAGCCATAAAAAGAAACCAAGTTGAGTTATTTGTAGTGAGGTGGATGGATCTAGAGTCTGTCATACAGAGTGAAGTAAGTCAGAAAGAGGAGAACAAATACCATATGCTAACACATACATATGGAATCCAAAAAAGAAAAAAAAGAAAAAATAGTCATGAAGAACCTAGGGGCAAGACGGGAATAAAGACACAGACCTTGTAGAGAATGGACTTGAGGGTACAGGGAGGGGGAAGGGTAAGCTGGGACAAAGTGAGAGAGTGGCATGGACCTATATACACTACTAAATGTAAAATAGATAGCTAGTGGGAAGCAGTCTCATAACACAGGGAGATCAGGTCGGTGCTTTGTGACCACCTAGAGGGGTGGGATAGGGAGGGTGGGAGGGAGGGAGACGCAAGAGGGAAGAGATATGGGGACATATGTGTATGTATAACTGATTCACTTTGTTATAAAGCCGAAACTAACACACCATTGTAAAGCAATTATACTCCAATAAAGATGTTTAATAAATAAAATATATTAAAAAAATATATAAGAACACCCTTTTTAAAAAAATAATAAATGAGTTACAAGGATGTAATGCCCATCATATCACACATTGAGGGAATATACTCAATGTTTTATAAGAACTTTATTAGAATACATAATCTATAAAAATATCAAATCACTGTATTATACACCTGAAACTAATATAATATTGTCAGTCACCTATGCTTTAACTTAAAAAAGTAAAAATAGTAAAGAATAAGTAGTAAAGTATACATTAATTTCAAAAAAAGGATAATATACATCTATATATTGACACCAAAAGATATCTGGAAACTATTAAGTGAAAAATCAGTTTATGAAACAGTATGCACATCTTATTTATAATTATAAATATACATTTGTAAATGAGATATATTCATATTATAAATGTATGTGTAGGGGACTTCCCTGGTGGCGCAGTGGTTGGGAGTCTGCCTGCCGATGCAGGGGACACGGGTTCGTGCCCCGGTCTGCGAAGATCCCACGTGCTGCGGAGCGGCTGGGCCCGTGAGCCATGGCCGCTGGGCCTGCGCGCCCGGAGCCTGTGCTCCGCGGCGGGAGAGGCCGCAACAGTGAGAGGCCCGCGTACCGCAAAAAAAAAAAAAAAAAAAATGTATGTGTACTATAGGGGAAAGTATATAATTACATACTCTAGACTTTTCAACAGTGAATATGAAATTGTAAGTGATCTACACTTTGACTTCATAGATTTTTGTTTAAATTTCAGTGTTTGTTTCAAGATTTATTATTATAGAAAAAAAGTGATTTTGAGGGGAAAAAGGAACATTCAAAAGGAGCTAAAGAAAGATCTGTTTACTCCTTTGGTAGTTTACTATTTCAAGTTTCCTGTTTCTTAGTAAACTCAAAGGGCAGGCTGATTAAATGAGAAGGATATGACAATAGCAGGCAGTTACCAGTTAGCTTATATTCGCTAGTTTATCATTTCTCTCTTCGTTCTAGAATTGAAGCCTCATGAGAGCAGGAACTGCCTCGTGTCCTCTGCTGTATCTCGTGGATCTAGAACAGTGCCTGGCTCAGAGTAGGAGCTCAATCATATCAAATGAGTATGTAAATGAAAGTGAAAGAGAGGTCAGACCTCAGCTGAGGTCTCTTGGTGAGTGCCTTAGGAAGCCCCTTGCTTCTCTGCCCTTGATTTACTTTTGCCTTTGTTCTTATTTCTCAGTGACCATTTGGCTGCCCTCCCCCCAGTTCTCATAAGAATTCTCACCCACCTTGTTTGTTCATTTTCCTGTCTCCATTAGGCTGGGACACTCCTGAGCCTTTCTTTTTCTTCTGGCACCAAACCTAAAGGAAGCCTGGCTCCTAGACTACAACTGATGCCCAGTTGAATTTACACCTGCTTGCTCACCTGATTGCCTGACCTTTAGAACTCAGTCTACAATCCGAATTAATATTCTAGCCTTTTCATTTCTCTCTTAGGAGAAAAAATGTTTCTGTGGTTCCTTCCTTTTATCGTCTCTCCTTCCGACCATGTCATTTCAGTTGGTTTCATCAGCCGCTACTCTTCTGGGAATTCCACTCTCTTCCCGGTATAATTGCTGCAGACAGCCTCAACTGCCTGTTGGTGCTACTCACATTGCCTGAAGTGTGTGTTGTTGTTATTGCTGGTGTCGTGGCGGTTGTTTATCTGACTGCTGCATTTCTAGTTGGCCATGTGGTCACCCCCTCCCACTCTCTACCACTACCTACCCTTTCCCAAGCCTATCCTCTTATTTCTATCTTCTCCAATCCCACAATAGGAAGGAAGATGCTTGGACACTCTTTGGAGGTGTGTGGACTGGAGAGCTCCATTTGAACTGAGGGTCACTTACCCATCTACCTCCCCATAGTACCCTTGCCTCTTTGGGGAAACAGTACCAGCTGTCCCTCTGAGATGTCAGCAGCCTGTTTTCAAGTCTCAATTCAGTCGTACTCACTATGGATGAGGTACTGTGATTGTATCACATTGTATTTTTTATTGATAATATGCTACACTGTGGTTAAATTGCTTAATATATATACTAGGCAGGGAATATAACCATCATTATAAAACCATTTCTCTGAGGGAAAAGAAGTGTTTTAAGTCCAAAATAATTGGTTTATTTTTCAACTTTCTCCCTTTAACGCCTTCCTAAGTTAGGAACTTTGTATTTGAGTGGTGATATATTTTAAGTGAAATACTTACTGGTTGACAGGTAAAAGGTACACGAAGAAAAACAGAGAAATAATTTTTTCTCAATTTTCAAAAGAGCAAACTTAGTCAACTTTACTACATTGATTTTTTTCAAAAACTAGTGCAAGCTCACAGGAGTATAAATAAATTTGTACCTGTCTTTTCTCAGTTTTCAAGTTATTAAGACTTTTCTAGCATATGAAGAGAAGGGCTTTAAGTCACTTAGAATCAGAATTTGTTTTATTAATGGAATATTATTTATCATTGATTACTAGCTATTAAAGTTTAGATTTGGACTTATAACTAGGTATTGAAGTTTAGATTTGGACTTATAACACAACTGCAAAATACAAATTTAATCTGATCTTTCAGCAGTTAGTAAAGTGTATATGCAGAGCCAAATTCATTAATTCAACAAATATATATTGAACACCTATAATGTGCTAGATATTCTAGGCACTGAGTAATGGGGGGAAGAAGGAGGAGAGGAGGGAGGTAGAAAGGGCAGTCAAAAACCCATTCTCTTTGAGATAGCAGAATATATATATGTACTTACCCTGTGCCTTAGCAATCCAACTTCTAGAAATCTACTCAGAATTATCTGGTAAAAATACATGATTTGGCATAATTCACTATCTGTAAAAGAAATAGTGAATATGACATAGTGAAAGTCTAGAAAACAACCCAAATGTCTATCTGTTGATAAGCCATGGTATGGCTATACAGTGTAGGCTGTCTGCCCACCACCCTCCCTGCACCTGAAGCAAGTCCTTTCTTGAAGGGGGAGCTAATCAGAGTATCTCCATGTCTGTCATGGGCAAGTTTGGGATTTGTTCTAAGGACCCGTTAAAGAATTGTTAGTGGGAGGTGGCATGAAAAGTCAGGGGTTGATACGTGGACATTAGATCATAGAGAACCAAGGAGACCTATTAGGAAGCGATTGTAATCTAGGCAAGAAATGTTAGCAATGAAGATGGAGAGAACCACACAATTCAAGATATATTTTTGAGGAAGAATTGATAGGATTTAGTGCTAGGTGGATGTAGGTGGTAAAGGAAAGTAGGAATAGTTTTAGTAAATATAGTTGTGTAAGGGAGGCTGATTTAGCTACTGCTGGCAGAAGTGCTGCTTCCCACCATGAGGACATCCCAGTAGCCTCTTCCTCTTCCCCAGATCCTGCCCATGTTTGCCTTTGATATGTCAGAAAGGCTACTTTAAGAGTATGGTAGTTAACTTTCAGAGCTGCCCGTTAGCTGTATGGCCCCTCTCTGTGTATGTGCAGTGGGATGTCACCTTGGAGCTTGTCTGGATCTCAGCGTGTGAAGAATGGGAATAGGGTGAGGCCTGACTGAAACTAGGCACAGCTGCCAGGTGTCAGAGGAACAATGCAGTGAGGCCGACTCTACTGAGCCCAGCTGTATGCTGAGCAATGCGGGGGCCTGCTGAGAACTGTGCAAAGCAGTATGAGTAGAGGAAAGAACGCAGTGGAGACAGAAGCTTCCGTTTCAAGTCTAGGCTAATTGTGTGACCCTGAGCTAGTCCTCTGAGCCTCATTGGTCTTGGATATATTTAATTTAAAATGTCCATTAGGCATCCAAGTGGAGACTTCAGTTAGATAGTTGGGTATATGATTCTGGAGCTTGGAGAGTGGTCAGACCTGAAAGTATAAGTTTGAAATTCTTCAGCATATATAGAAATAATTACCTAGGGAGAAAGTATAGGCAAAGAAGAGGGCCTAGAATTGAGTCCTGAAGCGCTTCAGTATTTGGAGGTTTGGCTAAGAAGAAGGAGCTAACAGTTCGATACAGAATACTTGGATATTTTATAGACATCTCAAATTCAGTATGTCTAAGATGGAACTCCTCTTTTTCTCTGTTTCCTACTATGGTTAATTAATGGCATTATCCATCATCGTTCATCAGAAACTTGGGGATTATTCTGGTCTCCTTCACTTCCACATACTTGGTGACCAAGACCTTTCTCCTTTTGAATGTCTCAACAGTCTATCTTTTTCTCTCCATCTCACTACCATTGCCTTAGTTCCTGCCCTAATGATTTCTCACTTGCATTTCTGCAGTAGCACCCAAACTGATTTCTCTAGTCCAGTCTTGCCTCCCTCCAATTCAGTTTCTACAGTTGCCAGAGTCATTTTTTTTAATGCTAAGTCTTGCTATGGTTGCCAGATTTTACAAATAAAAATACAGGGCACCTAGTTAAATTTAAATTTCAAACAATAATTATAAGTGAGTATGTCCCATGCAATATTTAGAACATACTTATACTAAAGAATTATTTTTTGTTTATCTGAAATTCAAATTAACTGATCATTCTACTCTTCTATCTGGAAATCCTAATCTTGCTTCGAAGTCAGAATATTTCAGGATAAAATCTAAATGTCCTAACATTGCATTATAAGATTCAGCATGTTCTGACCGCTTCATGCCGTATGAACTGCTTACAGTATCCTGAATTTGCTGTGCTGCTTTACTCCTTCATACCTCTAAGTGTACACTTACCTCTTCCCAGAATGCCCCCTCTTCTCAGTTTTCTGGTTAATTCCTGTTGTTAAGACTCAGGCATCATCTTCTCTAGGAAGTCATTTCTAACCCCCTACTCCCCACCCTGTGGACAATAATAGGAACACCAACTTTTCTTCTGCAGTCTCATAACATTCTTTTTTGTTGTTGTTGTTTTTTGTGGTACGTGGGCCTCTCACTGCTGTGGCCTCTCCCATTGCGGAGCACAGGCTCCAGACGCGCAGCCTCAGCAGCCATGGCTCACAGGCCCAGCTGCTCCGCAGCATGTGGGATTTTCCCGGACCGGGGCACAAACCCGTGTCCCCTGCATCGGCAGGTGGTCTCTCAAACCACTGCACCACCAGGGAAGCCCCCTCATAACATTCTTTACTTGATATTATCACAGAACTTATCATATAGTAAATTTAATTAATTTTTTACCCATCTATCTTTCCTAGATTGTGAGTTCCTTAAGAACAGGGTAAAAAATTGCTTCTTTTAACTCTTTATCCTTGGCACATAGTGGGCTCTCAATGTGTGAATGAACCAATGAATGAGTGAATGAGAAAATAGGAAAGAACCCATAAGCATTAGCCTGGTACTTGGCCATTGGTGCTAACTCAGCTCTTCCCTACCTTGAGTCCTCCAAAGTCACCGCCTTTGCCTGTCCTCCTCTCTACCCACAAGAAAGCTTCATAAGAGTCAGAGCCAGGTTTTATCCTCTGTATCCCCAGGGCCTTGAACTGTAGGTGCTCAGTATATATTTATTGAATGAAAAATGCATGAATGAATGAGTATATCTTTCAGGGCTCCAGGTCCTGTTGTCCCTTTCATTGGGGGACAGTATCCCTGCATTAGGTCCTGGGGAGGGAAACCTCTGGCCATGATATTTTTGAATCTTTAGGGCAGATTCTGTATAGCGGGAGCTGCAGCTTCTCTAACTTTGTGTCTCACCTTCTTGCTCAGCTGCTCTACTTCCCTTTCTCAACCTCGGAGAGAAGAACTCTTTTCTCCTTACAGCAGCTGGCACATAACAGCTCAATAAATGTTAGCAGTCATTCACAGATGGAACCTTCTTTTTCCTCCAGGGCTCCAGCCTCTCTGCCATTTCTTTCCCAGTCTCAAAGTCCATGCCCGGAAAGCCATGGGGACCTGACATTGCCTTCTCTTCCAGGGATTATGGTCTTTCCCCTTCTCACGCAAGGGAGCAAGGTTTTCTTTGTCTCCCACCAGGGCAGTTCAATTAAATAGGACTAATGTTAAATGACTGTAATTGTTTTTTTATTAATGTTTAACTGCTAAATTCCTTTTTCAATTAAGTGATTGTGTCTTTATGCTCAAAGGTCTTTTTTTAATATATATATGGAAGTTCATTTGTTTTATTAAGGGAAATACTACCTGCAAAACTATTAATGACTTGAGCTCTCTGATTAGTTCATTTTAGTGACATTTTGAGATTTAATAATTAATCTGGCTCAAGTTCAAAGAAAGAAAACTCAATGCCAGAAATTCCTAGCGAGCAAGGAAAATAAACAAACCTTAACAATTGTTCCCTCAAATAACAGGAACCATTGAGATCAACTTCTTGCAATTAGAAGTGTTTTGAAAAAATGAAGGAGAAAAGTTCAAGAAAGCATGTCAAAACAACAAAACTCAGTCTACATTTTCATTATTGTGATTGATCAAAGTCTGTTTGCAGCAGACTTGAATGTGAATAAATTAAAGGTGACATTGACTTGGCAGAGGCACAATAGTGATTGGCAAGAACACATAGCAGGAGCAGCTTCTGTAAGCAGAACTTGCTTGGTTGTTGTTTCATTCTAATAGATTTCTTAGCAACCCAGCGCTATCATACTAACCTACGCTCTGTCATTTATTTACCATTTTGGCTTCTACTCCTACCCAGGCAAGATTAAATTCACTTTTGATTACTAATCTAGCAGGCATTGCCTCTGGTCTGAGCACAGAGTACCTTTTGGTGATCTCATAACATTTTGGTGACCTCATAAACTCCCCTCTTTTTTTCTCTTCTCTCTTTCTACATTGAAAAAGGGTGATATAATAACTTACTATTTCATCCTGGCAGTTCAACTTGTAGAACTAGAAAATGTAGTTTAATTAAACAATTTGGCAATATTTTCAAGCTTAGGCATTGCTACTGCTATTGTTAGGTTTAAATTGTTTCCTGGTATGCTATAAAGTTGACACTGTAAAAAGAATATGCATCTTAGAACATTTTGAAACAGTTACAAATCAAATTCCCATTATAATCATGTTGATTGCTGGGTGGAGTATGTGGCATATACTGGGAGGCTACTTTCTGGAGGAGACCATGTTACAGTAACCATATGTCTCTAAGGTTTGAGGACCTGTACCATACTTTATGTCAAGTCTTCACTTAAATCTATTTACTCAATCTTTTTGTATTCTTCAAAAAAAAAAAAAAAAAAAAATATATATATATATATTTTTTTTTGCGGTACGTGGGCCTCTCACTGTTGTGGCCTCTACTGTTGGGGAGCACAGGCTCTGGACGCACAGGCTCAGCAGCCATGGCTCACAGGCCCAGCCGCTCTGTGGCATGTGGGATCTTCCCAGACCAGGGCACAAACCCGTGTCCCCTGCATCGGCAGGTGGACTCTCAACCACTGTGCCACCAGGGAAGCCCCAAAAATATTTTTAAATAGACTCAAAAGCAGTGTAGTCATACTTTAAAATTTTTAATGTTGATTAAAATAAAAATTATTCATTAGTATGTATAGTTTAAATTATGGAAAGAAAATGGGGCTGTCAAAGTCAAATATATTTATATTATGTATATCACATGGTCTAGTGAGAGGTGAAAATGTATGGGTAGAGGAGAATGTATTTAGTAATTTAAATATTGTAGAAAGTTGATCTGTTTCTAAGACCAAAACTTTCATTGTATCTTTATCTTATGTGTACTTTGAAAAGTACATATCTACATCCAGTAGTTATTAAAGATATATTTACACTAAGCTTTTGCCACAAATGCATTGGTAATTTATAATTTTATACTAAAACTTAAAAAAAAATTAGGTTCCTGTTTTTTGTATGTAATATAACTGGATCATCATGAAATGGCCATAGTTTTGTTACCGTAGAAAGCTAAAAAAGAATTTAGTGACATGGGAAATTTTATCAATATCTGTTAAGACTGACTCTTAAGTCTTTACTTGCTTTTGAATATGGTAACTTTCTAACAATGAAGCACTGTTGAATTTACTTTAAACTGTATTTAGATTTTTTATCTTGGGATTTCTTTTGTACTTAAGTTTGAACGTAGTTATATATGGTATACATGGAGTTCACAAGTACTTGAAACCAAATGGAGACCATTTATAAATACCAAACTCCAGAGGAGTGTGGAGCCAGACTCTCAAAGAAGAAATGGGTTGTTATGTATAACTGTATTCTGCCTGCCATTTTTCCTGGCTGGGTTCATAGCACTTTTAGAACAAACTTTATAATTTCCTAATAAAGAACTGACCATTAGCTCTATTCCATTTCCAGGTCTATCTGTATAAAAATTATAAAATAATTTTGAAGTCTATTATTGTGGAATTTTATCTTTAACATGAATATCACACCATCATATATATGTACATAGAGTGTATTACTGAAATATTCCTTGACAGAAGAATTTTCTCTTTACTAGGCTGACTCTAAAGAGAGAAACAGGGTTAGGGGATTGAGCTCCTGAATTATGTCATGAAAACCATTTTTCTTTTTTATTTATACATACATGTGGCACATACAAATAAGCACACTAAATTTAAAAATACTAGTGATACTTTACATAAATTATTAATGACGGGTAATTTTTAATTTGTATTTATATGCCCTTGTCCACAAGGTATATGTGTAATAATAGATATTCCTAAATGCTCTTGTATGTATGCTTAGATCTATATCCAAATACTCAATTCTGTTTAATAGCGTAGACTCAGAACTGTTCACTCCTTCACCTCTTGTCCAAGTGTGGCCCCAGAGATGCAGAATGACTTGGATACCTGAAACAGAAAAATCTTTGGGAAACTGTTTTAACTCACTCAGATATTTCTCAGCCCTTTTCTTTCTCCAGTACTCACTGAGTAATTAAATTTTCTTCCAGTCAAGATGACTTCATCAGAGAGCACTTGTGGACAGCTCTCTCTCTCTTCTCTCAGATGCTAGAGTATGGTTCCAAGGTTCAGGTTTGCATTGCCTTAGTGTCCTTTATCTCTCCTAAGGCATCATCGCAGAGACCTCTAGTCCTATTCTGCCATTTGTTTCACCTCCTTTTTTATAGTCCAAGTATCCAGATCTGTTATAGTACCTCCTGCAGCTATAACTGTATATTAGAGCTGATTTCTTCACCATTTCTACACCAAAAGTCATGTGTACTAGATTTTCACATAAGGGACTATATGATTAGAGTGGGATAATATAATTCCTAACCTCTTTGAGTCAACATGTTTGAAGACTGCATTTTCAGGCTTTAATTTTTGTCTGTATATTATTAGTTTAATAAAAAAACAACTTTAAAAATGCTTTTGTGATTACCACACTTAGCAATTTGCAACATGTAGTACAACAACAGGACAGCTACCAAAAGGGCTCTTAAGCAGGGCTCTTAGCAAAGAAGTGGCACTGAAAAGGACTTGAGCTGCAACCTTTTGGGGGCTTGAGTTCTCATCACTGAATTAATAAATAGTGCACAATAAATAACCATTAACTTGTCTAAACTACAAAAACAGGGTTAAGCTTGTTAAATGCATCCAGAGCTTTTTTGGGGGGTTTTTTGGGGTTTTTTTTTTTGTGTGTGTGGTACGCGGGCCTCTCACTGCTGTGGCCTCTCCCGTTGTGGAGCACAGGCTCCGCATGCGCAGGCTCAGCGGCCACGGCCCACGGGCCCAGCTGCTCCGCGGCATGCGGGATCCTCCCAGACCGGGGCACGAACCTGTGTCCCCCGCATCGGCAGGCGGACTCTCAACCACTGCGCCACCAGGGAAGCCCCAGAGCTTTTTTTTTGTTAATCTTTTTTCAATGTAATCCTTCATAAACAATGGTAATTTATAATTTGATGTAGAAAAATATATAAATTCAAACATTTAACACAATACTTTTCACAACTGAGTTTGTGTATTTTTCCAATATTAAGGCTCTGTAAACAACTCAAGCCTAAGCTAATTTGCTCCAACTGAACACCCCTGGTGCCTGTTGAAATGAGAGAGATTGTCACAGAACAATAGTCATTCATAAACAATATACTTAGGAAAAGTTCTGAAATATCAGATTTTGGTACAGCTTATGCTTTCTCTATTGTCAGTATGGTTTCTTTCTCTTCTTCCCTGAGATTGGTTGAGAATGATATCCTTCAGTACTTCACTCCAGGGGACTCTTTGATGTGACCTTCTCAGAAACGAGTTAACCTCATGCATGACTTTCTGATTGTCCACCCCACCAGATTCGGCTTCAGTGGAGAAGGGCCATTGTTGACATACTGCTTCAAATCCCAGGCCAGGGAAGCCAGGACAGTGGTGCAAGACATGGAAGGTTTGGTGGGCAGAGGCTCTTTGTCAGGTGGGAGTAGGGAGGGAATGAGGTATCATCTGTCTCCCAGGTAGTACTATTAATCTGAGGGCTGCATATGGTCACAATAGTTCTCTTGCATTTCAGGCTGTACTTCTCCTCTATTTAGTGGTAACTGACATCTTTGCAAAGCTTGAGAAGTCCTTCTGGTGGGGGTACAGTGATGATAACCCTCAAAATCTATAGCAGTAGTTTCAATGCACAATGTGATGAAGCTCCTCATGGGCTCAAGGAGCTGGGAGTGGGTAGACATAAAATCAAAGGGCATTGAGTACCTAGCAGAGTGTCCCAAAGTCTAACATTTTTCCCTGCAATGAAGTCCTTCATTCTGGTATTTTTGGCACTATTCATTCCTTTATGTAGATTCAAGTTTCCATATTGTATCATTTTTTCAACCTAAAGTATTTAATACTTCCTTTAATGTTCTTGTAATAGAAGTTTGCTTGTGACAAAAACATCTATTTTTTTTTGTCTGAAAATGTCATTGCCTTCATTTTTAAAGGATGTTTCCACTGGATATAGGATTCTAAATGGACAGTTTTTATTTTTTTTCAGTGTATTAAAGTCATTCCATTGTTTTGTACCTTGCATTGTTTCTGATGAGAACTCAGTAGTATTTATCTTTGTCTCATAAATGTCTTTCTTTTGTAGCTTATTTTAAGATTTTCTCTTTTATCATTAGTTTTTAGCAATTTGGTTTTGATATGCTTTGGTTTTGTACTTTTCCTACTTGGAGTTTTTTTAGGTTCTTGGATATGTAGATTTATATGTTTATCTATTTGATATATTTTTTAGTCATTATTTTTTCTCCTTCCTCTTTCTTCTTTTTTTGTGATTCCAGTTACATGTATGTGAGACTGCTTAATATTGCCCCACAGCTCACTGAGGCTCTGGTTCAGTTTTTTAAGCAATTTTCTCTCTCTTTTGCTTCAGTTTGCATAGTTTCCATTGCCTTGTTTTCAGATTCTTTTTTCTTTTCTTCTGCAGGGTCTAATCTGCTGTTAAGCATATCCATTACATTTTTTATTTCATGTATTGTATTTTTCACCTCTAGAAGTTCCATTTGGTTCTTTTTAAATGTTTCTACATTTCTTCTCTTCATGTTAATTTTTCTTTTAAGTCTTTAACATATTTGTAGTAGCTGTGATAAAGTCCATATCTATTAATTTCATCATTTCTATCATGTTTCTGTTGACTGGTTTTGGATCACACTTTCCTTCTTCACTTCTTGATTGGATGATAAACACTGAAATAGTTTATTGTTTACTGTCTGTGTTTTGTTGTCTTCCTTTTAAAAATGTTGAGGGTTTTTTTTTTTTTGAGTATATTAATTTACATGTGAATCAGCCCAAACTTTTGGAGGCTTTATTTTTAAGATTTGTTCAGGTGGATCTAGAGCAGTACTGTTCAATAGGAGTTTCTGCAATAATGGAAATGTTTTGTATCTGTACTTTTCAATATGGTAGCCACTAGTCACATTTGGCTACTAAACACTTGAAATGTGCCTAGTACAATTAAGGAACTAAATTTTAAAATTTAATTAATTTAAATAACAACATTTGGCTAGTGGCTACTGTATTGGACAGTGCAGATCTAGAGTTACCTCAACTCTTGTGCCAATTTATTCTTACTCCTAAGGAGTGATCTTTCTGAAGTCTTTATACTAAATGCCCTGCAGGTTTGGTGAGGCTTTTTAGAACTTGAATGTCCCCTAGTCTCATGCAAGCTGCAGCAGTTGTTCAGTTTACAGCTCCCCAGTAGTTATTCTTTAGCCAGAAACTGACCTTCCTGGCCCTGTAGAGTCTCATCCTACCCACATACAGTTTGATACTCAGCTGAACACTCAAGGGTACCCCTATCCAGGTTTCTAGAACTCTGTGTGTGTGTGTGTGTGTGTGTGTGTGTGTGTGTGTTCTGGTACTGTGCCCCACAAATTTCAGCTTCCTCAGCCTTCCTAACCAACCATCTCTATCTCTTTAGCTCAGCGAGGTAACCAACCTCTGTTTGGGTTCCCTGACCCTGTGCAGCAGCCTCCAGCTGAGGTGATACAGGGCTTATCTCGTTTGTTTCCCCTCTCTCAAGGATCACAGTACTGCACTGGCTGTTGTTTAGTATCTGAAAAGTTTAGTATTTTTGTCCAGTTTTCTAGTTGTTTATGGCAGAAGAACTAGTCTGGCACCAGTTACTCCATCTTGTTTTCAAGCCAGTAGATTATGTCTTACTAACACCTCTGTTCTCAATCCAGTGGTAGTGGTTGCTGCCTTTGTTGGAGACTGTAGCACATTAAATTGGAGATTTTTTCATCCTGGCAAAATTATGAATTTTGTTCATTCTTCATAAGGATAGCAATTGATGTAGGGATCCTGCTATTTACAAATGTTCACAACAAATAGTTATTCAATGTATGTCACAAATTAGTGGGTTAAATTTTTAAGTACTTAAAGATACAAGTATTGAGACTATATTTCTACCCTGAGATGAGAAAGAGGGACAGATATGTTTGGTGTGTTTATTTTTAATGGAATGGAATAAACAATCACTATTTAAAAATCCACCTGTAACATCTTCTGTTGTACTATTACTGCCCAATAGCCAGTTCTTTCCCAGTCTTTACAACAGCCCATAGAAGAAGGCAGTACTGTAATCTCCATTTCACACAAGGAAACTGAGACACAGAGAGGTTAAGCAACATTAACAGGGTCACAGCTAGTAAATGGCAAAACTGAGATTTATATGCAATTTGTCTTGCTTCAAAGCCCATGTTTTTAACTGCAAACTTTCAGAAGGTCTAACAGTGTGAACAGTATGCATATGAGTATTTGAGATGTAAATTTTATGTATACATAGTCACTGTATTCCCATTTTCAGATAAAGAAACTGAGACTGAACAAAGTTAACTGACTTTCTTGGTGTCACAGATAGTAAAAGGTAGATTTGGGATTGCAACTATGTGTTTGGGTCAAAGAACTATGTATGTGGATAGTCATCAGAGTTCTGTTTTTTTTTTTATGAAAAAGTGATATATTGGAAACAAAAATAGGGGTAGACATTAAGTAAGTCATGGTATAATGCAAGTGATAAAATCCATACAACTGTTTTTTTTTAATGTGAAAGAATACTGACAGGGTGAAAAGTGGTATGCAAAGGGATAAATATTTGCTTTAAACATATAAACATTTATGTGAAGACCTACTTACCCTTGGTTTATCCCTAAAATGCTGAAACAAACAATGTTTTTATTGATACACATATTGAGACTTAAGGTGATGTTTCCAAGGAAATAATGTAAGGGAAAAATCCTTGCTTTATAGTAATTTCTGCTATGAAATAGGCTTTGTTACAGAATTACTTCTGCTTCTCTTTTAGTCTACAAATTCCTATTTTTTCCACCTAACTACTTTCATTTTATCTATTCCAAATATTTACAAAACTAGATTTCCTTTCACAAATGATTTATGTTCTGTGTAATTTTTCTGGAAGCTGTTGGCAGGGGTCTGGTAACCATTAGTTTTTTAAAAAAAAAAGACATTCTTTTCTAGGAAAAACTATAGTCTCCATGTTTTTCAACTCTGAAATCTTTAATCTTCATATTAAAATAATTAACATATTCAGATTGACTTTTTATTGGCCTAAATAGCTGTTATAAGAAAGAAACTACTTGGCAGAGTAATGATGAGTAAAGAGGAATTATATGAAGGCAGGAATAAAGAAAGAACAGCTCTCTGCCCTCAGTTTCCTTTTATGCAGAAGGCATAGGCTTGCACCAGCTGTAAGATTGCAACAGTACAGCTGAAATCCCGAAAGGCAGTGTGACTGATGCTCTTATACCAAGCCAAGCAAGCTTAATACCAGCTTCTCAGTAGTGTCTTGCTCCCTGTGGTGGGCTACTAGTGCAAGTTCAACCCTCTTGAACCTTTCATTCTGCTCAGGAGAAAGAGCCTCCGGGCTGACACACCAGTTCATAGAGGGTCTTGAAGAGTCTGGAGATGAAGTGAAGATGAGATGGCCTCAGACTGAAAAATATTTCCACCTACTTCCATTATTTCCAGTATCATATTGAGGGATTTCTTTTGTGACATATGGTCACCCCACCTGAGAATTCTACAGAGTATATGAAAGGCAAAGCCAGACTCTCACCCTCACTCAGAGCAGCTGTCCCTAAACTCATAGTTACTGTGGTTATTAAATTACTCATAGGGAATTGATCTGTTATAGAAATTACAAGAATATTTATAAATATGCCTTCCCCCACGTTTGCTTTAGGAGAGGTTTCATTAGATGGGCCCTTGTGTCTAAAAGTCTGTAACACTACAATCTCCTCAAATCTTTTCCTGTAAGTATAGACCATTATTTTAAATGTGATTTTAAATATCAGGGTTTACCTTTTTGGAGAACTATTATTGCTTGAAATTCATGTTAGAAACAGAAAGATTGCATCATATATTTAAATAACCAGATGTGTCATTTTTTTTAAAGGAACCATTTTTTAAAATAAATTTATTTAATTTTGGCTGCATTGGGTCTTCGCTGCTGCGCTCGGGCTTTCTCTAGTTGCGGCGAGCGGGGGCTACTCTTCGTTGTGGTGTGTGGGCTTCTCATTTTGGTGGCTTCTCTTGTTGCGGAGCACGGGCTCTAGGCGCGCAGGCTTCAGCAGTCGTGGCACGTGGGCTCTAGAGTGCAGGCTCAGTAGTTGTGGCAGGCGGGCTTAGTTGCTCTGCGACATGTGGGATCTTCCTGGACCAGGGCTTGAACCCATGTCCCCTGCATTGGCAGGCAGATTCTTAACCACTGTGCCACCAGGGGAGTCCCAGATGTGTCATTTTTTTAAATGTTGAAATTTTTAAATAACTTGGGAGAATTTGTTTTTGTCAATGTTGTCAGATATTAGTTATGTTAACATTCATATTATAAATAACAAATATATATATATTTTTTTTTTTTTCCGGTACGTGGGTCTCTCACTGCTGTGGCCTCTCCCACTGCGGAGCACAGGCTCCAGACTCGCAGGCCCAGTGGCCATGGCTCATGGGCCCAGCCGCTCCGTGGCATGTGGGATCCTCCCGGACTGGGGCACGAATCCGTGTCCCCTGCATCGGCAGGCGGACTCACAACCACTGTGCCACCAGGGAAGCCCAACAAATATATTCTTAAAGAAAAATCAGAAAATACAGATAAGCAAAAAGAACATTTAAAAATTTCACCCAGGGAATTCCCCGGCAGTCCAGTGGTTAGGACTCTGCCCTTTCAATGCCGAGGGCGCCCATTCAGTCCTTGGTGGGGGAGCTAAGGTCCCGCAAGCTGTGAGGTGCAGCCAAAAAAAAAAAAAAAAATCCACCCATTTAGAAATAATTAAGATAGAAGAGGAAGAAGGAATCAATAAAGGTAAAAGACGTAATTACTATTTCATCTGTTTTTAAGATGCGTATCTTCAAATTTTAACATCTCTGAAATCAGGATGTGTGGAGTTTGCCTTTTTTAGTGGTACCTATAACAGCGATGCATCTTAAATTTGATGGTCTTGTATTCAATGAAATACAGTAATAGGTTCATTGTTGTTTGGGGTATAGATCCTTACAAATAGAATAGCACATCTGAGTGACAAAACTGCATTGCACAAATTGCTTGCACTGATTTGAGGAAGCATTTCCAATAGCAAAGTGCCTCTCTGGAACTGGTGTCTAAGGCTTGCTGAACTCTGATTCCGTTTCTGTCCTCCTCTTCACTGCCATACCACTCCAGAGGCGAAAGGGAAATAGATGGGACTTGGTCCTGGCGCTAACCATGCTTTAAGTCCCACAGAGAAGAGACTGGCAGGAGCATCCTTCTGAGGCCCTCTCACCTTCACTTCATCTCCAATAGAAAGTACAAATCACTGATTAGTTTTTGAGGCAGTAAATAGCTGTTAAATTTAGAAAATCTTTGGTAAGAGTGACTTTTATGCTTTTGTGTAATATTTCATGTTAAGTGGTTTGTTTCACTTACTGGGTAGTAAATATTTCTATTTCATTATCCTTCTCATCTTTTTATTATAGTATACAAGGAGATAGCTGCTTAATTCAAAATAACATCACTCTATCATTATATGGCTTTATATAAAGCTATATAATCAGATAGCTTTTTCAGACTTACACTGTACATATCTATATATTATTTAAATGCAAGGCAAGTATCATGTATATATGTACTTAATTTTTTTTAGCTATATTATTTTTATAAAACCTGTAGTTTGAGTTTTCTTCTAACTAGGAATTTAATGATTTCTTCCATTTATATATGCATGCAGGAAACAATGAAGAATGAAAAACATAAAGAAGAAATTAAAATGAAAACCAAAGACTTTTATGAAAAAGAAAAACTCCTCAGAGAAGAGAGCAGCAAGGAACACTTGGCTCCACCAGTTCAAACTCAGATTAAAGGGCATGCCTCCGCTCCGTACTTTGGAAAAGAAGAATCCTCGGTGGCTCCCACCAGCACTGGTAAAACCTTTCAGCCAGGATCCTGGATGCCACAAGATGGCAAGAGCCACAATCAATGAATGCACTGTGGTAAAATCATTTCATTTATATATGTATGTGACTATTTTAACAAGTAAAAGTAAAAAGTTACTTCGTATTTTCTGACTGTACAATAGTTCTCTATTCCAGTAAACTTAAGAACTTGTTTTTACTATGCATAAGAAGTGTGAGGTTATGAACTATAGGAACCTAACTTCTTTTAGACTTAAATCCTTCACTTGATTTAGTCATCATTCTGTTTATGAATTTGCTTAGTTTTTTTTCCTCTTTGAGTTGCTCCCTTGAGAAGTATCTTGTAGCTGTAAATGCTCAGTACATTTTAGATCCTTACGATCATTTAGAAACCACCCAAAATATATCTTGGTAGAAAATGATAAGGGTAAATATTGAACTGTCCTAAATGATCAAATATAAAAGGAGAAGACTGCTATTTCTGTAGAGGCACTCTGTAAGATTCTAAAGAACTAATCAAAAACATGAACTTGGATAAAACACATGGAGGCCAGGATAAAAACACGTGGAGGCCAAGAAAATTTATTTGATAAATGAAAAACACCCTATGATATTGATGAGTAGATGGGACAAAAGCTATTTTATGGTGGAATTGAGGTTGGAGTTTTAAAGAGGAATTAGGACCAATGGAAGTAGACAATCTATCACAAAAGTCTGAAAAGATGGTAAACAGAGAAATGGTACAGTAATTGCAGTTCTGTGAGATTAAAAATTACTTTGAAGAAATAGAAAATAGGGCAGAGTTCTCAGAATGTGATTCCACTGATAGTGGAGATTCCAGTGATTTCTATATTGGAGAAAATTATAGACAGATGACAGCATTAAAACAGATTATATATAAAAGTGTCATACATTTTCTGAAGTGCACAACCAAGTTTTTGTTGCTAACAGAGTTCTAATATAGAGGTCTTCTAACAGTGTTTGACATTGTAGCAACTAAATAAATATGGACTGAGATTTTTACTTAATATTAGAAGGTAAAATTTTTAATTGCTTAAGAAATAAACTACAGAAAAATACAACTTTATAAAATGTTATACTAAAACAAGTAATCAAATGTAATCACCATAACACTCATGAAATGACAATAAAAAAAAAAGCTCCTAGGTGGTAATATTAACGTTCCAGCAGCCCTGTTAATATCAAGTTAATCATTCTGTCTCTTTACATTATTCCAAAGTAGTATTACATTTTACCAAAGAGGCAAAAAAGGAACTAGCTATTAGGCACTATAAAAAGAGATAAAATTTGTTGTATAATTGACTGTAAAGTAAGATGTTCTTGAACCCCAGGTTACAGGAAAAACTGTAAATTCTAACATGCTAGAATAGAATGTGTCTACTACCAAATGCCTATCAGCTTATTAACTGTATTCTATATACATATTTTACAAAAGTTTGTTGTGTAGGCTGTTTATAAATATCTTAATGTATGACAGAATTTACATTAATTTTAATATTTATGGTTTTCATTTTAAAATACCTGTTTTACATAAAAGAAAATCTTAGCCAACAGTTACGTTATATAAGAAGATGATACTGGCCCACCCATTATTAGTAAAGTATGAACTTTCAAAGTGATTTTGAGAGGTGGGAATAAACTTTGTAGTAATCCATCCACACTCCTTTCCTCAAGACTAACATTTTTAGGATGACTGGTTTACACTGTTAGGTGGTATCAGAACAGAGTTCTGAGAAGATTTAGTCCTACATAAAAACTGAACTATAATCTTGGCCTAATTAAGACTGCCTTTCTAAACAATCGTTTTTATATGTGGCTTTTAAGCCAGACACATGCAAAGCAGAACCAGAGTTTCACATAAAATATTCACTTGTCCACCATATTTCATATTTTAAAGTTATATTTGGGGAATTTACAAGTTTTTTTTTTTTAATGAAAATGTTTTTCTTCATCTTTTCAAGACAGACTCCAAAACCCATGCAGATTTTTAAATTTCAAAAGTTAAAATGTTCATTTTAAAATAATTAAATTGGGGCTTCCCTGGTGGCGCAGTGGTTAAAAATCTGCCTGCCAATGCAAGGGACATGGGTTCGAGCCCTGGTCCAGGAACATCCCACATGCTGCAGAGCAACTAAACCCACGCAGAAGTACTGAGCCTAAGCCCTAGAGCCCACGTGCCACAACTACTGAGCCCATGTGCCACACCTACTGAAGCCTGTGAGCCTAGAGCCTGTGCTCCGCAACAAGCCACGACAATGAGAAGCCCGCACACCGCAACCAAGAGTAGCCCCCACTCACAAACTAGAGAGCCCACGCACAGCAACGAAGACCCAACACAGCCAAAAATAATTAATTTAAAATAATAATGATAATTAAAGTGTCATACATACCTTAAGTTCTCTCAGATAAATCCTTCCTGACTTCCTGTGCCTCTGCTATATATGCATATAGCACTTTTTCCCCCAAAGGCCTTATTATACAAACTGCTCAGGTATACATGCGTTGCCTTTTGGGTTTAACCATATAAATCTAGCCTATTAGCTATGCCTTGGATATCTGAAGTTAAAAATCAAAAAAAATGGAGGAAATAATTTTTTCCCCATTATGTTATCCTTTAGCATTCCATTTTTACTGATTTCTGGCTCTCATTTACTTCCTAATTTCATCAGCCTTGACCCAATACCATCATACTGACTTTTTTAATGCTGTTTCATTAACCACACTATCTAAAATGTAACCTGAATTCATTTAGACTAGGCTTTCTCAAACTATTTGTGTTCTTTGGGGGAAAAGAAAAGAGAGTCTATGATAGTCAAAGAAGGTTAAAAGACTCCAAGAAATCATGAAGAAATGAATTGTCTTATCTTGTGTTTCCCAAACTTTTGGTATTTGAACACGGAATCCCCTTTAATGTTTGAGAAATACCGAATTTGTCCTTATATGTTACAGATATGAAGTAAATCAGAGTGATCCTATAATCAGTTGCAAACCTGAAAGCAATCATTCCTAAATAGGTATCAGACTTCCTCTAACTGAAAACCAGATGAGGTATAAAGTGCCCCTAACAATGGGTGACGAGCTGTTACTTAATAGTGGATCTCAACATTGGGTTTCTAGCTTGCAGCATCCGAAGCTTATTTCAAGTTTGCTCACTGTAATTTCAGGAAATAGGTTTAAAATCCCCTTGCACATCTGATAAAGTAACACCATGCTGAAGTTTACCACATGGACGCTATGGATCAAATTCTGGTGCACAAACTTTTTGGTGGTAAAATGTTTGTTATAGGCAGCTTGTTTTTCCTTCAAAACCAGCCATAATTGATTATATTAGTTCTAAGAACTTCAGAAACAACATAATATGTAGGCAGTTTTTAAAAGAATTATTCTGGGTAACAGTAAATGGGATTCTTGTAACCATAACAGTATGTTACAATAAAAGATTGATTTTTCTGAAGACTCTCAAAACTCATAATACACAGTCCTCAACTTAATTTTTCAACTTTACGATACACATTCACATTCAACAGAAATGTTCTTTGAGTTTTAATCTTTTCTTGGGCTAGCAGTGTGCAGTAGGACACTTGTGATGCTGGGCAGTGGCAGGGAGCCACAGCTCCCAGTCAGCCATGCAATCACAAGTAAACAACCGATACCCACACAACCATTCTGTCTTTCACTTTCAGTACATTATTCAGTAAATTATTTTCAGCTTGCAGTGGGTTTATCAGGATGTAATCCATTTTAAATCGAGGTAGCTCTATAGTCTCTAATTTACACCACCCCCCAACACACACAAACATATAGACACATATTATAAAACCTTGTTGATCTCAAATGTATAAAAAGGCTCCATAAATTTTGGGAAAAGCTGAAGAAACAATAAATGGCCTATGCCAAACAAATATAAAATTGTATTAAGACTAACAGGGACTATAGAAAAACCTATTTTAGTTAAATACCTTTAAATTGTCACAATGAGCAATGAAACCATAGCTTTAGTGGATAACTGTAAGTTTTGTTTAAATTTCAATGACAATATAAAAAGCATATCCTAGATCACCTGAATAACTAATTTGTAATTAAACACTGAATTATTTCAGTGCTTGGAGCTGCAATGTGTTGATCACGCTGGCACCAAGTAGGAACTGACAACCTAAAATAACAGTAATAAGTATTGTTCAACCAGTCCATAAACATTCTGAGGTCCTTAGGTTCTCATATTTGAGAAACATTGCTCTCAACTTTTACAAGTACAGTTGACCCTTGAACAACATGGGTTCGAACTGTGTGGGGTCACTTATACACAGATGTTTTCAGTGGTAAATACTACAATACTACATGATCCAGGGTTGGTTGAATCCACGGATGAATAACTGTGGGTACAGAGGGACCTCGGAACTGCAGATATGGAGGACCTGCATATAGGAAGGAACAATGTATAGGGAGGGTCCACTATAAATTATACAGGGATTTTCGACTGCAAGGGAGGACTCATGCTCCTAACCCCACAAAAAAAAACAAAGCCCAGCATGGTATTCAGGGGTCAACTGCATGCTTATCTATAAAGGAAATTTGTAACCCTCTGAAAAGTCTAACTTCTATAACATATTTAACTTGAATTATTACTCCTCCCCCAACAAAAAAAAAGCCCAGGACCTCTTTATAAAAATGTATCAAGGGCTTCCCTGGTGGCGCAGTGGTTGAGAATCTGCCTGCCAATGCAGGGGACACGGGTTCGAGCCCTGGTCTGGGAAGATCCCACATGCCGCAGAGCAACTGGGCCCGTGAGCCACAATTACTGAGCCTGCGCGTCTGGAGCCTGTGCTCCGCAACAACAGAGGCCGCGATAGTGAGAGGCCCGCGCACCGCGATGAAGAGTGGCCCCCGCTTGCCACAACTAGAGAAAGCCCATGCACAGAAACGAAGACCCAACACAGCCATAAATAAATAAATAAATACATTTAAAAAAAAAAAAAAAAAAATGTATCAAATTTATTTCAATATCTAGTTTCATTCTTAAGTTAAAGCTTTTAGACAATTTTTTTTGTAATTTAAGATTATCAGGGGTGAGGAAAACATTAATAAGCTATTAATTACTGACAACAAAATTATTAACCATGCATTTATAAAAGCCATGTTAAAGAGTAAAAAGTTCCAGTTATACTACTTAACTGAAGGAAATATCCTTCAGCCCTTTATTTCTAACTATAACACATTCTAATTTTGACATGATTTACACCTTTTTCACCCAACTAATACTATGCTAAACAAACTTTTTCCAACTGTTAAGCCTTTCTTTACCATTTATGAAATATGACTTAACTGTTACTCTTTAAAAGTTCCTTAAAAGAGATATGAATTTTAATTTTCACCATGAACCTGTTTGATCAAAAAAGTAAAGGACATCACTACCACATGAATTAAAAGAATGGAATGAAAAACAAAAGTGTTATTACATAATCAGCAAATTATTTGATAAGACATTTTAACTACTTCACATTTCTACTTATAGCACAAGTGAGAATTAACTGGTTCCAAGGTACTACAAGGTTTGGCATTTTTACTCCAAGCTTTAAATCATAGTGTTGATCTACTCAAGTCATCTCTAAGAAAATGGCAGTGTTCATAAGTACAAAAATTGTTATATCCAGTAAGTGGTATTCTACATGGTCAAGATAATAAGAGAATTCTTTATAGAATTAGATTTTTAAAAATGCAGAATGTCTGGTAATTACCAGTATCTCAAAAGCTAAAATGAGAAAAATACAGAAAATAGAAGTACTCATTGAATAATACTTTGCTTTGAGGAAGCCAGAAATGATTCTATTTCAAGAAATAAGTAATAATGATAAAAGATGTGATTAATACACTGTATCTCTTCTAAGCCAAAGCATGCTTTTCACCTCAGGACAATTCTGATTTTTACATTCTTAATCTCCTTTGTCCAGAACAGGACCCCATTTTAAGCCATTATTTGAACAGAGTCCATAATCTAAAGCCATTTTTCTCCACAGGATGTTTTCACTTTAGTATATATGCTGCAAAAAGGCAAATGACTAACTCAGTTATAAAGAATCTGTAGCATAATAAATGCCAATTTACAGTAACTGTCAACAGACTTCTACACCGAAGCCTAAAAGTTGCTATAGTACAGATGAGAACTAACATGATTCTTCCACATGCTCAGACTTCGTTTACTAAATAATACTGTCACAAGATCTGAAAAGTAACCTTAATGGGTCCTTCCAAAGCTGCATAATTTTCCAGATGATTTTCCTCTGGTTGCAAAGCCTGTTCATTCCTTCAATCCTTTTTTAGTCGTTTAGCTTTTGCAATATTTTCTTGACGTTTTTGTTTCTTCTTTTGCTCCTTTTCCCTGGCCTCAATCATCTTGGCCAATTTCCAAGACAGTACAGCACTTGCTAGAAACAATGGAGTTAGGGCCAGAATAACTGTTGTAAGGAAGCCATATGGGTCCTTTGCAGCCCATTCCACAACATACTCAGCCCAAGCCTTTATATCAAACATCTCTGTAGAGGCCTTAGGAAAGCAGCGGGTGGGGGGAGAGACAACAAGAGAAAAGCCTATGTGGTTAATCAGATTTTCAAAAAGGTACCCCATACAATCAGTTAACTCAGAATTCCATTATCACTCAATAGTTTGGTTGGTTGTTTTTAAAAAGTACTAATTAGTACTATTTTAATAAGGACTAATGTTTCTAGTAAGAAAAAATAATTCACCTAGGACAACCAGAAGAGTGACACTTAAAAGATGTGAAGCTATAGAAGATAAAAGGAAAAACCATGTGGAATCTGTCATAAGGACTAGGCATTCTCATATGCCTCCTATATTCAAGACAAATTTTATTTAGCAGCAGAGTTTTCAAAGAATTTTGAGTTTTATTTGCTCATTCCAGGAAACAGCTGAATCCCATTATGTCATTTTTTTTACATAGCCTTAGTACTATTAAGTGCTAATTAACAAAAGTACAATCATCAAATTTGCTATTTGAAAGCCACAGAATATGTGAAATGCCTGGAGAAAGGGAGGTAATGGATGGCTGTTTCCAGGAATGAAAAGAGAGGGTAAGGGAACCATAATATCCATTCATATGCAAAGAGTTCTATAAACAAAAGGTGACATGCTATTTTATGCCCTCTTTCAGCTTTGAGGACTCCTATTTGAGGACATAATTTAGTAAATCAGAACTTTAATAGATGAGAAAATTAACCATTACAGGTGCCATGCATTTTGTTCTGTTTTGAGTTGGTAAGGGAGGGCGATCTGGCAAATGAGGATGTTGTGGATTTGAGTGACATTTTCTATTTTGCCCCAGAGGCTTTTCAACCTTCATGTTTGTGTTGATCTCTATTCAAAGTGGAGAATCAGAATACCTGGGGAGGAATGGGTGTATATACAGTCACTTAAAATTTCAGCTGGGATTTAAAAAATCATCTACCTTATGCTTTGAGTAGTGATCTCTAACTTTGTCCTGGGATTATTAGCCAATCACAATTTCAGATGACCCTTGGTTGGCTGTCTTCTTTAGCTCTACCATACACTTCTGAGAGAATGCTTAAATTCTGTATACTGGTTGGGTTGAAAAGAATAGATAAAAGAAAAACGTTAAAAGTCAACTTTAAGGAATAATTATAATACAATTTTAAATGGTAAATTCTCTATATGCAACCTATAAATGACATGTAAAATCGCCTGGCACATTAAATACATTTAGTATCTATTGCTTTCTAATTTTAAGAAAGAAATAATTACACAATGGCAAATGCCCTGTAAGAAAATCCTAGTTACTGGAGATCAAATATTTTACTAAATTACTTCAAAAATAAAATTATTTACGAAGTTCACTAACATATAAAATAAGTTAGCTCACTGACATGTTACAGCATATCCATTCCCAGATCTTGAACTTTTTATACTAAAAAAGTCAATTATTTGTTTATAGGGTTAAGTATACAATCGCAAAATCAAACACCGCTTTACTCTTAAAAGGTTTTTTTTTTTTGGTCTCCCTATTATAGTTTGTGTTCTTTATAGAAAACCCAGAGATAAGCAAAACAAAATATATATCACCCACAATCCCATCACCTACATAAAACTACCATGACTGGTTTTAATTACATCCTATCACAACTTCTTCATATTTTCAACTTAAGACACATTAAAGTACCTAAGATATCGTTAAATATCCTAGCCTCCCCACCCCATTCGTAGGCTCCCACCCACACAGTCGAGCCCAGACTCTACGGATATCCATCTGTTTCTTCAGCTTCTGCAGCCCAGTAATGAATTAACTAATGCAAGATTCAGAGATGAGCAAAATAACTTTGCTATAAAGAGTAAAGCGGAAGTGAAGGACCCGGTTATGGCCGAGTTTTAGCTATTAACAGAGAGAGGAGTTACCGTCCACAGGACACAAACCTCCAATGCACCTCAATTTTGGACCTCAAGCGCACGCGCCTCCCACACTCCAAGGAATATTTTCTTCCTTCCGAGAAGGATCGGCCGGGCTTGATCTCCGGGCCAAACCCGCGCGGCGCCTAAAGCTGCAGCTGATGGCACCTCACAGCCATCCGCACTTCCCCTCCTTCCTTGTGTTTTCCTCGCTCACCCTTCCTTCCTCACCGCACCCGGCCGCCCGCCCCTGGGGCCACGCTCCCCAGACCCTCCACCTCGGCGAGCGCGGGCCCGGCGGAGCTCGCACAACGGGCGGCCCCCGGGAATCAGAGGTCGTCCCCGCCACACCTTGGGACGTCGGCGCCGTGGCCGCCTCCGCCGGGCACGGGGGCAAAACTGCGTCTGCAGCCACCACCGGCCTCCCCTACGTCGCGCCCGAGACTGTGGGTTCGGACCCCCAACTCCCAACTAACCTCCAGGCCGGAAGCAGGAAGGCGGAAGCCGCGGCTCTCCCGACCCGCCCACAGGCCGGCCCTTGCCTGGATCCGGCCTGAGGAAGTCGAGGGGCCAGTTTCCGGCTGCGCCATTGCTGTGTGGGGCCCGGGACCCGGACTTCGAGCACGCGGGGAGGGCGGGGCGGCGCCCGGGTTTCCGGGGAGCGGCAGGTGAGGGCACGTGGGGCGAGCGGCGGCGTCCGGCTGGTTGCTGGCTCGGAGCCCGAGTTTCGCGCCTTCTGTCTGGGCGGCGTCTTGCCTGAGGCTCGGGTGGGCTCCGGCCTCCGGGAGCCGGTCCGGAAGCACGGAGGGCCCCCTACCTTTGCACCCGAAGTCAGCCGGGGAACAGCCGCTCCCCTGCAGGAGCCCGGCCGTGGGTGGAGGGCCCCGGTGGGTAAGGTCCGTGACCCTGGGAAACTCCAGCCAGAGAGCGGCGGCAAGAAAGGAGTTGGTTCCTACAAACCGCCCAGAGTCAAGGTGAGGGTGACACTGCGACTCTTGAAGGATTCTAGCGAGTTCCTCGGGTTCACACTCCACTCTTTGACCTTCTCATCTTCGGGTTGGACAATAGTTAACGCTTCACGTCGAGGAGATAAAGCAGCAGCTGGACCGTGGTGGGTCCATCGAACCTTGTTACTAAGGGAAAATGCAGCCATGCTGTGTGAAGAGGGGTTTTTAATTTAAGAACTTAACTCTTTCACAAAAGCATGATCGATACTTGCCCAGAGTAAACTTGATAAATAATTAAACTATCTGGGCGTAGAGTTCCCACCGAGGTACTTGTTCTTCCAGTACACAAAGGGATTCAAAAGTCAACAAGCAGAAAGAGTGAGTTAATATATTGTCTTCTAAACTACAGGAACTGAGAGATTAACTCTGGTTTGGTTGGTGATCAGATTTTGTCGTCTCTTGCACTGAACTGCTCTGTTTGACTACCTCTTCGAATGTTGCAAGATCTCTTCACTGTTGCGTGCCAAATAAAGCAGGTTTTTATTCTTGAAACGCTATAGAATGTTCTCTTTGAGGCGCAAGTTTTGACATGTATAACTAGTTTAGGTATAACAGTAACTATTATTTACCAGGGAACAGGCTTTTGGCAAATAAGCTAATGATCTAAAATACTGTTTGTTGGGCATATGTTAATGTTTGTATGTTGTATTAGCAGCAGTTGTTTTCTTACTCATTCTTGTTTGAAAACTTGGATGATGGTTTCAAAGCTTGTGCTGCTTGGACCTATCCTGTACCTCTGGTAGCCAGAATAAGACTCAGTCATTGGATTGTGTGTACTGAAAACTTGACTTGCTGATGGTAACTCTATGTGGTTTTGTAAACTTGCCCAAATAGAAACTACAGGAGAGGGTCAGAATTTATTTTAACGTCCTTCACTCCAGAGACTAATATGTGTATGTTGTTTTATTTATTTATTTATTTATTTATTTATTTATTTATTTTTTGCGGTACGCGGGCCTCTCATTGCTGTGGCCTCTCCCGTTGCGGAGCACAGGCTACGGACGCGCAGGCTCAGTGGCTATGGCTTACGGGCCTAGCTGCTGCGCGGCATGTGGGGTCTTCCCAGACTGGGGCACGAACCCATGTCCCCTGCATCGGCAGGCGGACTCTCAACCACTGTGCCACCAGGGAAGCCCTGCGTATGTTGTTTTAATCACGGTTAGACAGTTTTCCTCATTACTGCCTCCCCTGTAGCTCACTCTGCTTCATCCCTTGTGAAATGCATAGGAGTCTTGGGCCGGAATAAAAGGCACAGAAGAAGGAAGCCTCGGTAGGTCTTTGGCTCTAGTGTAAATCAGGCTTTCACTGTCTAATATTACTGATCTAGCTTCCAGTTCCAGGGCAGGCTGAAAGCCCAGGAATAGCGTAGCGGTTGCCACAGCTGAGCTCCCTACTGCTACCTGCATTGCCTTAATGAAAGGTGGCATCAAGATTGGTTCAGATGCTGCGGAATACTTTCTAGAGGAGTCTTAGCTTGGGAGTTGAGATTCATAGGCCTTGTCTCTGCTGATCTGATACTCTGATAAGTCACTCTGAGCCTGTTTCCTTTTGTGTATGTGGAAAGCTATTAGGTTATCTCTGGGGTTCTTTCAGCTTGAAAATTCTGTTGATTGGACTGGATTTGGCCATTTTTCTGACTTGGGCTTCATAAGCAGCAGCAGAATAAGGAATTTAGTGGAAATACCATAGCCAGTGTTCTTAAAGGCTTAGTCTTTATTTGAAAGATCCTTAATTGGCTTTTTATTCTCTTGCAAATGTCAGAATATCAACTTAGAATAACAAGGAAATAAGGTCTGCTTGTATTTATTTTTAAGAAATAAAATCTTAACTGTTTGTGTAGCTTTAACCAAAGTAACTAAAGCTTGCACTATTAATTAAGGAGGGTTTGTCTTTGCATAAGAATAATTCTTTTGTAGCATATCATATCACCATCTGCTCTAGTTACTCTGTTGCAGTTATATTTTGAAAATGGAGCCTTACTCCCCAATGTCCATTGCAGCACTATTTACAATAGCCAGGTCATGGGAGCAACCTAATGCCCGTGGACAGAAGAATGGATAAAGATGCGGTGCATATATACAATGGAATATTACTTAGCCATAAAAAGGAACAAAATTGGGTCATTTGTAGTGAGGTGGATGGACCCAGAGCCTGTCATACAGAGTGAAATAAGTCAGAAAGAGAAAAACAAATATTGTATATTAACACATATATGTGGAATCTAGAAAAATGGTACAGATGAACCAGTGTGCAAGGCAGAAATAGACACAGATGTAGAGAACACATGTATGGACACCAAGGGGGGAAAGAGGCGGCGGGGGGGAGGTGGTGGTGGTGGGATGAATTGAGAGATTGGGATTGACATATATGCACTATTATGTATAAAATAGATAACTAATAAGAACCTGCTGTATAAAAAAATGAAATAAAATTAAAAAAAAAAAAGAAAATAGAGCCTTAAAATTTTCTGAGCTTTTTTCCTCTTAAGAAAGGAAGTCCTAGCCTTTCATTAGTTTGTTTAAAACTCTTTTTTCTCTTGAATGATACAAAGTTACGTTTCACCCTGACTCATGTCAAAATTGTGAATGAGTAAAGCCTGAATAAGATTCTATTATAATAATCTAGAGTTAACTAAAGATTTTAAGAGCTTCCTTACCTGCTGAACAATTTGTGCTTATTTCCTGCAGTAACGTTTCACATATTTGACTTATTTTGATAGAATTGGTTTCTCCCCTAAGTTTTATTTCTGAGTTTTTCCTACCATTAAAACACAATGCAGGGCTTCCCTCGTGGCGTAGTGATTGAGAGTCCGCCTGCCGATGCAGGGGACATGGGTTCGTGCCCCGGTCTGGGAAGACCCCACGTGCCGCGCAGCAGCTAGGCCCGTGAGCCATGGCCGCTGAGCCTGCGCATCCAGAGCCTGTGCTCCGCGGGAGAGGCCACAACAGTGAGAGGCCCGTGTATCGCAAAAAAAACAAAAAACCACAATGCAGATACATTTCTTAATAGGTACATTTATGTAATTTAAAAAGTAATGTTGGGTTTTAGTAACATTTGGAAGACCATACTGCAGAATAATAATTTTTAAAGGCTATTTATTGAATACTTACTGTGTAGCAGGTCCTAGACTAGATGCTTTGTATCTGTTATCACTAATCCTTAGACTAAACAACTCTGTAGGATGGTATTCTTATACCTATTTTACAGATAAGGAACCAGAGACTTAAAAAGTAGGGCAGAATTCTAAACAGATCTGGCCCCAAAAATCCCTGCTTGTTTTTTTTAATGTCAAAGACTAGACAAAAATGCTGATTTCATAAAATGAAAGTAATTTTTTAAATCTGTAATTGTTAATTTTAACTAATAATCACAACTAAAATCTTCCCATACTTCAAAATTGTCTGTTGCCCAGGTGGTGGCAGCATGTCTCAAAGAGTTAGTGTGGTGTAGAAGGTTTTCTCCAGCCTTGCCAGTTGATTTGCTTCTTCATCCCACATACACGACCTATCTATCAATCTCTACTTCTCTTTTGGGCACTTTCACTGCTATTAGACCAACCCATCAGTGATTCACTCAACCTTCCACCCTCCCTTCAGCTTCATCTTCTGAATGGGTCATACTCTGCCAGTTTGCTTTCAGCCTATTTTGCCTACAAAGAAAGCATCACCAAAGTATTCTGGAAAATTCATTTAGGCCTATCCAGTAACATGACTTTTTTTTTTCCCAAATATTGTTATTTTTCACCCATTGTTAAATGTAATTTGGCAAAAGCACATCCTAAATGAAATAGTTGGCTAATATTATTATGAAATACTTGTCTAAATTAGAAGGCATGCTTCTTAAACTTTATGGGATATACCAGTTAAGGAGGTAATGAAAAGCTTTTAAAAGATAGAATTTGTCTTCAAAATAAGAAAAAGAAGATTCAGTAGGGAGCAGTGAAAGGTCATATAATTCAGAAGGAGATATACATACATATGTGTGTGTGTGTGTGTGTGTGTGTGTGTGTGTATCAGAATAATTAGTTAAACCTGCCTTAGCCAAAAATTGCTTGGAATATTATCTTTGCAGGACTGCTACCTTCCTAGAGGTTTCAAATCAGATGATACCTCCTCACAAAAGCCCTCTCTATCCCTATTTTATTTTTCTCAAAACACTTCAGTCTGACATCTTGTTTATTGTTTATTTTTTCCCACTAGAATGTAAGCTATATGAGATCAGTTACCACAGTACCTAGAAAGAATATTGTTTTGAATAATTGATTCCAAGATAGAGCATTGCCACTTACAAATAAAACTTAGTGTTTGAATGAATCATGAAATAATCTAAATCCTGGGAACTTGTAAAGCTCGTGTTAAAGTACCAAGCAGTGATTGTATGTTTTGAAAGTAATAAGGGTTGCCTCAGTAAGAATAGGTCTAAAGATTAGTAAATAAGATGTTAGGGAAAGATAAAAATAATTGTGGTTATTTTGTTAATGAAAGAAAACTAGTTACTTAAGTCTTTCTAAGTATGTAAAAGTATGTTAAAGGAACATAGTGATTCATCATCTTCATTGATAAGATAAAAGGAATTAGTCCTAGACTGTAGGTGCTAAGATTTAAGATAAGAACAAGCTAGACTAGAGATCTAAATAGAGATCTTTGAAAATGGGGTGTGTATATGCAGGCTAGATGCCCTCTGTAGATATTTCCCAGCTTCAGATTGCAAAAGAAAGATTAGATAGCAGATGCTTCTCTTGTTGCTTATTCCTTGCTGCCTATGGCCTTTTCTGCACGTTTAAGAAACATTTCAGTGTGTTTGGGTGATATGTATTGCTGCTTTGGGTAGTTTATAGAAGTCTTTTCACATAATATTAAAAATTGGGTGTTTCTGCTTTTTTAAACACTGAAACTATTTACAATTCTGTATCTCCAGAATGTACTATACATGCATATGCAGCCAACTAATACCCTGTAATTAGAGGGCACCCTTTTGGAAGGGTAAAGTTTCCAGTAAATTCTTCTGAAGCCTTGGATTGCAGTCCTGTTAAAGTCGTGAGAGACAGTAAGCTTTCCTGCTGAATCTAGAAGTTCAAATATTAGGCTTATCCCTAAATGATGTAATAATATTAGCCGTGTCAAGTCACCTTTAATTTCTGTGCTAGGGTCTCGTAGCCATTAAATAGGAGTTGCTATCCAGTTGAGAAAACGAATCCACGTATAAGAATCCTTCATTGTATATAGCTGATTCACTTTGTTATAAAGCAGAAACTAACAGAGCATTGAAAAGCAATTATATTCCAATAAAGATGTAAATAAATAAATAAAAAGAATCCTTCAGTGTAAAAACAATGTGTATTGCAAAAGCAGCCCCTAGCACCATCACCTTTGTTGAGTAACATTTTAATTTTACACATTCCACCTTCACCTAAGCAAGCTGCTTGAAGTAACCATATCAAACAACCATATTTGCTGTATGATATTGTCAGGTATGTTGTCCTCTGTGTCATACAGTGCCCTTTATATAAAGTCCCATATAAGATATTTTAGAATGTGATTCTAAAAAATGTTTTGGAAGCCACTTTTTCATAGGAAGAATTTTGCCTGTCTTTGATTTGACCGGAAGCTCAAGAGCCAAATTTGAAATTCATGTTTAACATCTATCCTGACTTGCATACTTGCATTTCTTTTTAAATATATTTTTCCTAGGACAGATATTCTGTGCCCGTCATTATTGTATATGTTCATGTAGTAAGATTCCTCCAGTCCCTGGTGAAATAAGGCACAGTATACTATGCCTGTAGATCAAGCGTTTGAAACCCAGAACATTACAAAGATGTTTGATATGTAACAAGTAGTTATTTGCTAGTAAAATTCTTCCACTGCTTCTAACTTTTATGTTTATTTTAAAATCTTGTACTATAATCATATCATTCAGAACTAGGGAACATAGGAAATCATTGTGTGGAACTGCATCCCAAAGTCTTAATTCTGAAAGTGATTTTGTGCCTTTAATAGCCCTCAGAGTATAATGTGTATATTTGGAATCTAGATTTAGAAGTGAACAAAAATTTACTGGTGCCAGACTATAAATATAGTTCCCTAAACCATCATTTAGACACATATCGTAGTCCCAAATTCATAAATTGCTTTTGCTGAGTTCACAGTTTATGTTTTTACACTTTAAGTCAGGAAGTGAAACAGTCTGAAATCCAAAAACTCCTTTCTGATTCACATATGTCCCCTTGAAGTGTAATAAATAATAGTGGTGCATATGATGAGTTTCTAGAGGCTTTGAATTTGGAGTTTTTCTTAATTGTTAGAATTGACCTTGATCAACTAATTTTTTGTTCTCTGTAATAAGATAATAATACCTGCCTTCATACAGAAAGTTGGACCAATGTCCTCCTGAAATTCTTTTCATCTCTAAGTTTCAATATTGTATTGTAGGACTTACTGCAGTTGTAGACTTGTATTATTAATGAGTATAGGTGTATAAGAATCTGACTTAATCTCTTGTTCGAGGTTCATATTTCATCATGTTGTGTGGACCAGAGAAATCATGTAATATTTTTGTGCCTAGGTTCCTGTGTCCATAAAGTAGAATTCATAATACCTGTTTTTTGCAATACTAACTAGTTAATAAACATGTAGCCTCTTTTTTATAAGAGGTTGAATTCTATAGAATTCATTTGTAAATTGATTGTTGGGAGCTTACACAGATTCCCAGGGAATTATGTTATAAATAGTGGTTATTTATGGCTATTTGACACACAGCATAAGTGGAAAGAGTGTCTCTGCATAAAAATGGTAGAAGATAATTCTCAATACTAGTAATAAAATAGTAAAAATTAAATGAAATTTTGATCCCCTGTACCACAGTAAGATTTTATAAAAAGTGATAATGATTGTAAATAGTGAAAATGAATTTGTCTGAGTCCATTTTTTTTTTTCAAGTTTTTATTTCCTACACGATGTGAATGCTTTGTCAGCACTTTCTGACCATCTTACCATATAAGCAGTCCAGGAATCAGTTTGTTGCAGTTGTTTTCAAGTCTGCTAAACCTTTTTATACCACAAGAAACTAAAGCTACATATGGGTCTATAAATTATTCATGTGTGTGTGCAATGCATATGGAATATATTCATATACAGTAATCTGTGATGTGCCCCTCACCCCTCCTTACTGTCTGTAGAATGAAGTACAAACTCCTTAGAGGAGTGTAATGATTCCTACCAGTCTGGTCCAACCTGCTGTGTAAATTTTTGACATGATAGAGGACCATTTATTTCAGACCTCTGCAGCTCTAAGAGATACCTTCTTACTGCAGTGGTTGACACATAGACTGGAACCAAACTACCTGGTTTGAATCCCAGCTCTGCCTCTTGCTAGGATGAAGAGATGGCTATGAGAATGCACCTCACAGACTCCCGCTCTAAGGAACTTAATTGTCCAAGGGCCCCAGCTGCTGTGCTCAGAAATCCATCACTGTTTGTGCTAACGCTTTGCTTCTTTCATAGCTCAGTGACTGAGCGTAGTAGAGATACTAAGGCCTGCTTCTGGGAGACAGAAGACTCCTCTCATGGCCAATGAGGGGTCAGGGACTCCTCCATTGTCTTGCCAAGCCTTCCATAGGCTACACTGCAGTCTAGGACACTTCTACCCAGTCTTCCTCCCCTCTCTCTTTCACTTGGGGTCAGACTTGCATCATGGTGTGACAGTTTACCCAGTCTTGCCCAGCTCCTTCCTCATTTTCTCTCACAGATATTTCCTCTAATAAAAATCTTACACATTTAACCCCATCTTGGCCTCTGGGATGGTAAAAGTGGGATTCAGAATAGGTTCATTACCTGGCCAGAAGATGCCACCCTGATGGGTAGATGGGGCACTCACCACCCCTGGCATAAAGTTACAGATAAATTGTTAAGGTTTCACCAGTGTTGACTTGAGACAATGTCCTAGTGGAGGGGAACTGTGGTAGGTGTGATTATGCAGGTATTTGAAAAATATGGGAGGAATAATACCTACAAAGAAAGAGTTGGCTGATTACTGCTAAGTTGTATTGGAGCACTGCTGAAGGAAAATGAGAAACAGAGCTGTTAACAAGCAGTTAACAGCTAAGTGTGAGAGCTGTAGAGCCTCTGTGGTAGCTTATAGAGAGGGCTTTATCACCTGGAATTGAAAGACAAGACTTGGTTGAACTGCAAGCTGAGGAGCCAGCTAATTGTTGATGTCACAGAGCTCCAAAGACATTTGAGCATTGAATGTTTTGACAAGGTGGGTCTGTTAACGTGAAGGTGGGGAAACCTAGGATCCTAAACATTAGATGGGGTCATCCAATGGATGCCCCTGTGACTCCTGGACTCTCAGGGCTTGCAGTGGTAGTAGCCTTTCTCTAGTGAGAACTAGAATATTTGCTGTGCTGGAAGATGCTGAAGAAGTCCCTTGCCCCCAAGGCAGTAGCCCTCCTCCCCAACACTGCCCTCCTCTTTCTTTCCTGGCTGTCAAGCCAATAATTAACCAATAACAAATCCAGTCACTGGTAAATCCCAGCATAACCCAGCTGGGACATGCTGGGCCTGATAAGGAAGGAAAGAGACTATTCTCCTAAAAAATTGCATGGTTTAACTGATGTTACTGGCAGGAACCAGGAAAGGACTCCTGGGATTGGATTTTAAAGGTGTTTTTTCAAAGGGGTGAGAATATGGGATTAGATGAATAAGAAATCATTGACTTGGGCGCACTTTATCATGTATGGGGGATTTAACACCCCAGCAAGAATTCTGCTATAGACTGAATGTGTCTCCCCAAAATTCATATGTTTAAACCTAATACCCAATGTGATTTGGAGGTAAGAGGCCCCAGAGAGCTAACCTGTCCCTTCTGTCATGTGAAGACACAGCAAAGAGACAGCTGTTTACAAACCAGGAAATGGGCTCTCACCAGACACCAAATCTGCAAGCACCTCCGTCTTGGACTTCCCGGCCTTCAGAACTGTGAGAAATAAAAGTTTGTTGTTTAAGCCACTCAGTCTTTGGTCTTCTGTTAACAGTAACACAAACTAAGTCAGACCCTAGTGTTCAGGGGAAGCTTGCTAATGGGATGGCTTTTAGAAAAATACAGCCAGTTCTCAGCAAAGTGAAAAATGTCTGAATAGTACTGGCAGACTATAGAGGAAGGAATAAAGACACTGAGCAAAGTGGGCATGCCAGAACAGAAGACTCATCAGAGGATTATGCTCCATGAATGTGCCCAGAGGATACACCATTCACCCAAGGCCATCAGGGAAACAGTTGTGAGAGAGGCACCAACATCACTAAGAAGTTTGCAGGCCAGGGATGGAGGTAAGAGAAGCAGCCACAGAGCTGGCTCATTAGCATCCATGGGAATAATAGAGCCCTGAAGAAAAAGAGGCCAGGTGGTGTTGCTTAACTGGTAGAAGCTAGAAGGCCACAATTACCATAATGACTGGCAAGGTCATTGCAGCCAAAGGAGCTTGACTCAAAAGGAGTTGTGGAGATGGCTAATACAGAATAGTCTCCCTAGGGGGAAAATAGATGGGCAGTCCACAAGGGTGCTCATTAATGTCTGTTACTATATAAAGCAAGAGTAGAGGAGCTGGAGGCTGAGGGCAGTAATTGCAATAAAAAGTCATGATCCCTTGCTTAGTTCCCAGACCTAAGACAATTTTCAGATCCAGAACTGAATATATGAAATATAGGTTCATATAGGAAATATGAACCTAGTTCTTCCTCCTAGGAAATACAGGTTCCTAGGAGGAAGAACCCTACCACACCATGGCAAGTACATAAGTGCATGGCACTTCTTCTCAAAGGACTCTAGGGCTATCTATTTGAGTGACCATATCCTGGGGAAGGAATAATCGGGTATTTTGAAGACTATTGATCACAGGATCAGCATTGATGTTTATACCCAGAGATGTAAAGCAACATCACGGCTTTACTGTTAGAATGGGAGCCTACCAGACCGGGTGTTCTTGCTAAAGTCAGTCTCACAGTGGGCCCACTGGGTCCATGGACCCACCCTGTGGTCATTTCACAGTCCCCAAGTGCATAATTGGAATTTATATTTGTGGCAGTGGGAGTAACTGCTGCACTGGGTTCCAGGTCTGTGGAGGTAGGAGTTAGCATAGTAGGGACTGCCAAATGGAGCCCTTTGTAACTTCCCATCGCTCCTTCCAAGATAGTAAGTCAGGCAAAATATTGTATCCTAGGGCAATGGTGAGGATTAGTGCCACTGATCCTTTAAGACCTAAAGGACACAGGGGTGCTAGTCCCAATCCTAGTTTTTTGATCTACCAGTCTGGGCCCTAAAGAAACTGGATGGATCCTGGAGAATGACTATATACTATGGATTTAACCAAGTGAAGACCCTGATCACAGTGGACTTTCTGTGCTGGACTCTGGTAGAACAGATTTAATATGGGCTCAGATACATGGTAGATCACTGATTTGGCTATACTTTTTTTTTTTTCCATTCCAACTGGAAAAGAGTATCAGAAACAGTTAACATTCATGAAGAACAGTCAGCGATATTCATTTAGACTGAACTTTGCCTTGGGGCTGTGTTAACTCTCCCGTCCTGTCATAATATGAAGAAATATGGACCACTAAAATATCCCTCAGAACACTACTTTGGTCCATTTTCCTGACAACATCATGCCGACTAGACACATGAGCAAGAGGAGGCTAGTATGCCGAAGACCTTGGTAAGATACACTCCAGAGGATGGGAGATAAACACTACGGAGCTTCAGGGACCAGCCACTTCAGTAAAGTTTTTAGAGGTCCAGCAGTCAGAGGAGTATCAGGATATCCCCTCCAAAGTGAAAGGCAAATTGCTGCCTCTTACAGCCTTTACCACAAAGGAGGCAGGGCACTTTGTAGGGCTCTTTTGCTTCTGGAATCAACACATTCTACAACTAGGAAAAGTGCTCTGGCTTAGGTACCAAGTGACATGGAAGGCTGCCCCCTTTAAATAGGACCCAGAACAGAAAAGGGCTCTGTGACAATTCCAGGCTTCAATGCAAGCAGCCCTGACTAACAGTTGGACCATATGATCCAGCAGATCCTAGTGGTGTCAGTGATGGGAAAAGATGTAGTGTGGAATTTATGGCAAGTCTAGTGGAAGAATCATGACACAGACCCTTGGGATTCTGAAGCACTGTCATGCCATCTGCAGCAGATAATTATATGCCCATTGAGAAACAGCTCTTGGCATATCACTGTGCCCTGAAGAGGCTGAACACTTGACCACGGGACACAAACATGTCCATCCCCCCAGTCCCTATCCAACTGAGTGACAGATTTTCTAACTCCATCATTCCATCTATATTTATTTGTTGACATTCTGATAAAAGGAAATGTTTCCCTTCTCCTTCACTCATTTATTTATAACAGATGGATTCATGGATTCTTAGTTAACATTAAAATCCATTACCATCATTATTTATTTTGATGTTTTCATTGTCCTAGATTTGATCAATGGGAGTGCCAGGATGTGTCCTCTGTGTGTCAGGAGCCCCAGATGTGTCATGTCCTCATCATTTAAGCCCTTTCTTACTTTTTGGTACAACCAGATGTTCTCAGCTCATCTTTTACTTTCCCTGCCCCAGCCCTGGAATCAGTCATTTCTTCAAGGAGCTCTGCTTGCTTTTCATGGAAAATGGTATCCAGGAACCATGAGCTGAGTGCTAGGTTTGCTCATTGCTTCTCGTGTGTCATTGCTTGTAGTTCGTCTCAGCAGACGAATATGCATACAAATATCTATATCTCTGTACCTATTAAAAACTACCAGGTTATACTGATACCATCAATTCCAGTCTGTCACTACTTTTTAGTCGTCTTTTTTTTCATATTTGTAACTCCATCAACAGAAAGAAACCTGGCTACCATTATCCTCAGTGTATTTACTCATTTGCTCAAGGTTAGAATGCGTGAAAGGTAGTTTTAGAATTGCTAACTCATACTACTGTGGGGGAAAAAAAAAAAACTTACTAAATTTTTAGATGACCCGTCTGTTTTCAACCAGCCTTTCAGTTTGGCAGCTAAAAAGCCATCTTTTAAGTAGGATTAATCAATTCAAACTTAAGCCCCAAATAAGTATGTCTAGGCCATGAGCACTGAATGGCTCAGGGAATGAGTGGTTAAAGGGCTTCGACAGTCCAGGTCACTAGCATTAATCCTCACGGCTGCTGTAACTCACAGTGGTTGAAACAGAATTGTTTATGTTGGGTAATAGTAGCTGATCATGGCTTTATCTTCCATGTCTTAGTATAATCAAGTCATGAAAAATTGCTGCTTCAGCTAAAGGAAAGGGTGGATTTCCCCTCAGTGGTGCTATTTTATCTTTTGAAAAGCAAGCTACATAGATTGTTCATAAGTCATTTCTGCCCATGTATAAAGTACTTAAAACACAATTTCTCAGTTACATCTTTTATAACCTTGCATTATGATCATACCCTTTTAAAAATCCCATCAGGTTTTATGGGCTACTAATATTTTTGAACAAATATTTAGGAAATGATTCAAGGAGAAAGGTGCTATCAAAGGTAGTACTCTTAATCTGGAAGGCTAGCACTTTCTCTCTGCACCAAAAACCAGTTGATTTTTGGGAGATGGCATTTTGTAGTTGGAATATAAATTAAAGTTTAGGATTTCGTGTAAATGTGCTGTTCACATCAGGTTCAAGGATGCAAGTCATTTGTGCCTTGACACATATTTTTGCTTTTATTACATTGTATTGTTTTACTAAATATTGTTAAGCCATTTCAACTTGCCATCTTAGCATTAAATGGTGAGTAGTCCGAAGACAACTGAAGTCTTTCGTATTGATGGGATCTTTAAGGAAGGCTTAAATTTTGGTTATTAAGATCAGTATTCAGTATTGTCCAATACATTGGCTTTTCCTTCTAAAATATGAAATAAAATTGATTACTCTGATCAGCGTAAAGCCTGTGCATTAACTTGCCTTTTTTGCTTGGTATTTTACCTTTAGATTTACTGTTGCCTGCCCTTCACTAAAAACAAAATTTATGTTAAATACTTAAAGTGGCCTATTTTCTGTGAATTTGTATGACTGGGAAGATGTTCGGGAAAAGAAAGGAGCACTATCTTTGAAAAACACATTGACATACTTCATAAGGCTATGTGAAGCCTGGAGTTATGCAAACTGACCTCCCTTGATATTGTCTTGTATAAATGGCCTTAAATTAATATATCTATAGTTATATAATAAAAAATATAAATTTATTATTAGAAAGTATACCTGTCAGTTTACTTCTGGTTCATCTCTGTTAAAGCAGGTTGGATCAGTTTTACAAGGAAGCCAATGATGTGCAATCTCCTGATGTTAAGGCAGTCTGGTTGGGATTCCTTTAAGGTAGGTTAATTTTTAAGCCAAGTATCATTAAATGTCTGTGGTAGGCAGCTTCTGAGATGGCTCCCAATGATCCCTACTTCCTGGCATCCATGCCCTTGTTGTTGTTCTCTCCCGTTGAGCTTGGGGTAGATCAAATAACATACTTTTGATGAATAGAATACAGCAACAGGATGGGGTGTCACTTCCAGGATTAGGTTACAGGAAGATTCTGGCTTCCATCTAGCTCACCCTCTCCTGGCTCTCTCCCTTGCTCACTTTAATGGAAACAGATTCCCAAGCTGTGAGCTGCCCTATGGAGAGGCAGGGGAACTGAGGAGGGCTTCTGGCCACCAGACAATGAGGAACCGAACCCTGCCATAACCACACATGTGGACTTGGACGGAAGTTCTCCTTCACTGTCAAGCCTTGAGATGATGGCAGCTCCAGCTGGCACCACAAATGCAGTCTCCTGAGAAACCCTGAGCCCTGCTGTGCCCCTATTCCTGACCAAGAGAACCTGTGAGATAATCAGTTTTGGTTATTCTAAGCTGCTAAATATGGGAGTAATTTTTTTACTCAGCCATAGATAATTAATACAGTGTCCTTTTAAAAAATAAAAACTCACAGGAGATCCTCAAACTTCATGTTTTCTTGGTGCAGTTTTAACTAGCATTTCCTGAGAAATAATTTAGCACAGTGGTTTTCAGTGACTAACAGCATCAGAATCAATAGGGAAGTTTAAAAAAAATTCAGGTGCCTAGGTTTGCCCTCAGAAATTCAATTTGAATTGGTCTGGGGTAGGATCCAAGCCTCAGTCTTTTAAAAAATTCCCCAGGCAATTCCAGTGAGTAGTTGAAGAATCACTGATTTAGTCTAAATCAACGTTTTAAGCCCTTCTGAGTGCCAGGCGTAGGCGATATAACCTTGAACAGGATAAGGAGCTCGCCTTTCATGCATAGGTCAGGAGAGAAGACCAACATGTAAACAAACAGTGAGAACACTGTGGCAAACCCTCTAGTAGAGTTATGCACAAGGTGTATAAGAAGCACAGAAAAGGAAACACCTAACTCAGTCTGATAAAGTCAGAAAGGGCTTGACAGATAAAGCTGGTCAGCAAGAACACGGCAGGAGGGAACATTACAGGCAAAAGAGAAACAAGAGTAAAGGCACAAAGTTGTCGAAGAATATGTGGGGAGATGGTATGTTCATATTTGAGTAACATGAACTCCAGAAAAAAACTTCAGAAGGGTAGGCAGGAGTGTTGACAGAGCACAAAATTAGGGTACAGAAACCAGTGAGGATGAGGACGTGACCTCTGGTGGTGGTGTAAGGGATGGAGGGGAGGCTTAATTTAATATTCAGAATACATAATCGATGGGACTTGGAGGGTAGGCACTGAAATACAGAAAGAGGAGCCTGTGATGACTCCCAGGTTCCGGCTTGGCCATTGTGTGGGTGGTAGACTGTAACTTTGGCAGCAAATATGGGGGAAGCAAAAGCAGAAGACAGGGAAATGAAGAGCTCAGTTTCAGGACCTAAGTTTAAAGACTCAGAAGAAACAGCTGGTTGCAGTTGGCACTAGAAATGAACACCAAATTGCCATGTCACTTGCCAAAAGAACACATCTTTGTGGATGATTTTGTGTATTTGGAAATAATCGAGAACACAGCTTCTGTTTCGTCTCTGTGTGCTTTGGTGATTTGCAGTCAGCTTTCAGTAAGACTGGGAAGATCTTGAGAATTAGCTGTATTGGCTTTTAGAAAGCGTTGTATTTCACTAAGCCAAACAAACCTTTAAAATTGAACAATATAGGCTGCTTTTTACTGTTGATTTTTGTCCATTGTCTACAGTTCACTCATACCACAGGCTTCTCCTTGGGAGCCTTTACCCCACTTCCCACTTACGTGAGTAATGCCTTGGTTTGCCCAACTATTAGTAGAATTTTGAACTGACATAAGATTACATTGTGTCATGAGGTGGGGAGGTTCTGATGTTGACATCCACATAGCTTCATTATGATCTGGTCGTTGTTTTAATTTCAAAGGAGCAATACCTTCAGCTCAGTACTTCAGTCTATTTAAAGCATGTTAACCCCATGTATCAGAGTAAAATTACATGTTCTTACTATGAATCTCTGACACTGTAATGTGCTTTCCAGTGTCAATATACTCACCTGTTGTGGGTGCTTTTTTTTAAGGAGCAAAGATATCTAGTATCCCCATTAATCACTATTGATAAACTGACATTTTTAACTTTTAAAACTATTTTCTTTCCCCTCTAGTCTGGACATATGCCCCCACAGGAGGCAGAGAAGCCACAGGGAAATAAAACTGAATCTTACTGTGAAAGGAAGAGATTGCACACTTGTTGTCAAGCCTGCCTTGAGGCTGGTTTAAAAAAATGCTGATGTCCACATAGCATGTATCTCTAAGTAAATCAAACCTGTAATTCAACTTGGCTGCCTCTAAGTCATTTTGATTCCTGCCAACAAGAACATTAATGAACTTAGTATCTCTACAGGTTTATTCATGTGTAAGACCCAGTTCCTTATTCCTCATTCCAGCATCTGCCTCTGCTCCATCTGATAAAGTGGAAAGTTGGAATAGGTCACACAAATCCAGATCATTACTTAAGCACAGATTATTGTAGGCAGTGTCCTCTAAGTCTTCTGTCTGGTTTTAGGATAGAAAGCAATAAAGTTTCTAGGACTTGGATTTGAAAAAAAATCCATACATACAGTAGTAATTCTTGTCATGAAGAAACATCTTATGAAATTCAGCTTATTCATGCCTTTATTCTTCCTAGTTTTATTCTCCTTTTGACAATGATAACTAATTCAGTTGTATTGTACAGGGTACAGTTGTGGGAGTATTCCAGAACACATAATACTTCCATGGATTTCCCAAAATGCCATGAGACATATAGGAAGTATGAGAAAATGGACATGAATCTGATTTGTCAAAAAAAATTTAAGATTAAAAACGTAAAAGAATACAGACCAGTTGTTCCCAAATTTGGCCACACATTAGAATCACCTACATCTCTTTAAAATTCTAAAGCCCAGGCCACATGCAGACCAATTAAATCACTTTCTGGAGGTGGGACCCAGGCATCAAGAGTGTTTTCACTCCCCAGGTGATTCCGGTGAACAGAGAAGCATGGGGACCACTGATCTCGACAACTCTGTTACCTCATGACTTCAAGAAAACCCAACTGCAGCTTCTTCTAGACTACCTGCTCTGCCCTCGGTGGGAGGTGCTCTGCTTTGCAGCTTCTCCATCAACTTTGTCAGCTTTGAGCTTAAGCAAGGCCACTGCATGAGAGGTAATTCAGTCACTGAAAGGCAACAATCAACAATCAAAGACCACAGGTGGATATAAAATAATCAGTTCCAAGTTTTTTTAAATTATTGATATTTGCTGAAATTTTTCCTGATAGTCAAAGTTTTGTGTCTCAGATTTTCCTATTCCATTTTCATACACTGATAGCTTCTTATGCAGTTAGTTTTATGAAACTCTGGTCCACTAGGGTGACTTTTTTTCATGCTTTGGGTGATTGTTTTAGAATTCCGTCTTTGAATTAGTAATCTTTAAAATATCTAACTCAGAGGGGGCTATGCATTGAATGAGAATTGTTCGTTTGCCTTGTTTAACACAGTTTGACACAAAGATAAGTATTTAAAATTTTATTTTCTATGTCCGCATAGCACATTGCTTAAGCAATCACTGGCTGTCCAAAAACTGAAGGAAGCTTGATTTTACCTTTTGTTTAAATTGAAATATAGTTGATTTACAATATTGTGTTAATTTCTGTCATACAGCAAAGTGATTCAGCTATACATATATATATACACACATACACATTCTTTTTTTTAGCTTGATTTTAAATATAACAACAGCTGTTTACTCATAGATGGTGAATTTACATGGTTGACACCCTTTATCAGAACTCAGAACTCCAGCATTTGTACAAATAACCATGCTGGCCTATAAATTTTTTTTTAATTAATTAATTTATTTTTTGGCTGCGTTGGATCTTTGTTGCTGCATGCGGCCTTTCTCTAGTTGCAGCGAACGAGGGCTACTCTTCATTGCGGTGCACCGGCTTCTCATTGCGGTGGCTTCTCTTGTTGCGGAGCACAGGCTCTAGGTGTGCGGGCTTCAGTAGTTGTGGCACGTGGACTCAGTAGTTGTGACGCACGGGCTTAGTTGCTCTGAGGCATGTGGGATCTTCCCAGACCAGGGCTTAAACCCGTGTCTCCTGCATTGACAGGTGGATTCTCAACCACTGCACCACCAGCGTAGTCCCTGGCTATAAAATTTTAAAGCTAATATTATAACCTGATAAAATGATGGTTTTGCTATATGCTTATATGTATCTTGAGAGAGATTAATTAAAGGAAATAAAATAGCAGTTGAAGCTGCTGGATGGTTGAAATTATCTGAATAAGTGTGATCTTGACTTTAATGAATTAACAAGTAAGCTTCTTGCTGTAAGTATTTAATTAATTTTAAACCACATTTGATTTAGAAACAGTTTACACTTAATTTATGGTCTAGTGTTCAATTAAAATAATCTATACTATTATGTGCAGGCTCTAGATCCTATTCTTGCATCAGTTATGTCACTCTTTGGTCACTGCCACTGAGGAGTAGAAAAAGGAGGCATATGGCTGTGATCTTCTAATTTCTCATAATATTTTTCAGGTGGAACCTTTAGGGAAAACGTTTGAGTAGAAAATTCATGTTTTTTTACTCAGATTTTATTCTGTAAGGAATCGTTTGGGAGGGGTGATAGAAACAAATGAGAATGCATGTTTGTCTAATTAAAAACAAAAGCTTGGGATGTTGCAGTTGTTTCCTAAAATCACTTTTTTCATATAAAGATTTTGGATAAGTCATTATTAAGGAAACTAAGGACAGCTGTGGTATGTTGAAAGCACACCAGCCATGGACTCAGAAGGCCGAGGTTTGAATTCCAGTTGCTTACAAATGTAAGGAGGATTACTTTTATCCCTCCTCTGTTGAAATGCTTTTTTAATATATGAAGTTTAAATATGGTCCCAGAACACATTTGTTTCTGCTCCATAAAAATAGTCATATACTGTATGTCAATCTTTTTTTGATTATTTATTTATATGGCTGTGTCGGGTCTTAGTTGTAGTGCAGGGGCTTCTCTCTAGTCGTGGTGCGTGGGCTCCAGAGCGTGCAGGCTTAGTTGCCCCATGGCACATGGGACCTTAGTCCCGTGACCAGGGATCGAACCTGCGTCCCCTGCATTGGAAGGCGGATTCTTTAACCACTGGACCACCAGGGAAGTCCCTGTATGTCAGTTTTAAAATTTCATTATAAGGGAAGGAAACGATGGTATATATAAGCCAAATGGTAACTACTTCCAACATAATGAGATTTGATTTTGAAATATCTTAGAATTTGTATTTGAATGTGAGAGATATTTTGGGAGACTCTAATTCAGTGTGACCCCATTCATAGCAGTGATATTGGGGAACAGGGTTACCAGTTATGGTCTGTACCTCTTAAATCATGTTCTTATTGTATATAGTTCTATTTGGGGAAATATCCTTTGACATATAGTATTTTGAGCCAAGTAATGAGCTACAATGTAGACATACTTAGGTAGAGTAATTCAACTTCATTATAAGGTTGTTCTGTAGCTCTTTTTCCTTTCTTCCTTGCAGAATGCATTCCTAGTCTCCTTATTTAAAAAAAACAGCGATAAGAGGAAGTCGTAACTCAGGGTGAAATAAAGCACCAGCCTAAAAAGATTGCTTATCTTTGCCAGACTAGAGAGAGGCAAATAATTATTTTGCCTTTAAGGCCTTGATTCTGGTTGTTAGATTAAATAGACAGAGTGTTGGCCACATGTGACTTGAGTAGAATTGGTTATTTTACCAAACTTTGGATCAAGGTTTGCTTGAAGTAAGCTGTGCTGTGGATAAACCTTTGGAAGATCAAGAGTGAACTGTATTGCCCTCTACATTGTTTCCACCAGGATATTATGTGGGAGTATTGATATTGAAAAGTGAAATTTAACTTATAAGAGCGCAGATCATATTCAGGTATTCTTAAATGTAAAATTGATTTTGACCTACCCAGGAGCTATACAATAATAATGATCACAGAGGGGAGAACAAAGTTACTGTATTTTTCTGTGCTCCTTTTAGAAAGTATATCCTGGAGCACAGAGGTGGGCAGTTGGTCAACCCAGTTTCTTTCTTGTGTGACATGTTAGAGTTTGATATTGTCAGTCTTTTAACCAAGATTTGTATTGGGATCATTGCTGAAAGAGGCTTTGAGGATGTCGTATCACCAGTATTCAGGTATTGTTATAGGTTTCATCCAGGGCAGATGAAAAGGTAACACAATTACCTAGTGCCCAGTTAATTCAGGAGCATGGAGAAAAATAGGTTGATGAAGGCTTAAGTCAGATAACTCATATCATAGGTGGACACGGCTGGGTTAGCTCAGGGTTTTTGTTGCGTGTGTTTTTTTTTTTTTCTTCAAAGAAGCAGACTTTTTCTAAGATTAGAATCAACATTGCCGGTAGAAGCAGGAAACTTAGGGGCAGGCCATTACGTGTAAGATCAAAGTACAGCTTCTTCTGCGTCTAAGCTGTAAGGACAGGAAGATGCTCATTTTTCTCAAGAGCTGCTTCAGCATAGTTATATCAATAAGTTATATCAATAGACAAAGGAGAAACTAGGAATATATACCTGCAATTCCACCATCAGCCAAAAAGCCACATAAGTCTTTCAAACTCTCAAATAACATTCATGACAAGGAATGGTATATTTTGGTGTACTTTTAAGCCCTTATCGCTTTCATATTTTAAGTGTGTTTGCGCTCTTTTGTGCTCAGCAGAAGCCGGAGCGAGGGGGATGACAAGAGAAGTCTAATATAGAGTCACTCTTCTTTTTTTCTCTTGAAACTAGTAGAGTTTAGTGTATGTATTATGTACACACATGTAGGTATATATGTATGTATTTAATATTTAGCGTAGTAACCTGTGGGGTTTTTAGATGTGTTTTATTGTGATGTATAATATGCTCATAAAAAAAGTGATAATGTGACATGTACAGTTTACGAATTGTTCTAAGAGTAAACACCCCTTGTAACTGCCACCTATGGTGAAAAAGAAGGAGGGGGAGGAGGAGAATTAGAAGAATTAGAATTTCTTCCCAATCAGAACCTTCTCCCCACACTCTTCTCTGAATAAGCTCTAGTTTCACTTTTTATGTGATCATTTCCTTGCTTTTTTTATAGTCTTACCACTTTGGTATGCACCCATATGCACCAGATACATCCATATAGTTTAATATTGTGTGTTGGGGAACTTTATGTAAATGAAATCATACTTGATGTATTCTGTAGTCTTGCTTCTTCCATTTGTCATCCATGTTGTTGAATGTAACAGCAGTTTGTTGATCTTCATTGTTTTGCAGTATTCTGTTGTAAACGTGTACCACAATTCATTTATCCATTCTTCTGTGTTGGACATCTGGGTTGATTATAGTTTGTCCCTACTTCAGATAGTGTTGCCGTGACTATTCTTATGCTCTCTCTTGGGGCTCAGGGCATGCACTTCTATTGGACATAGACCTAATCAATACAAATAAAAATGTGACAGTGGGCAATGAAACTATCTTCTTCTAAACAAAGATGTAGTGAGCCAGTAATCTAATGAAGGAGAACAACCATTCTTTTGGTTATTCTAAGGTAGTAGGTGCTGTCTGGACACAAAGATGGCCATTTCCATCCAGGTGAATAATAAAATAGAGTATCCAGGATTGTACCTTTGCTGAAGATTCATGTTTGCAAGTATGTCTCATCAGGAAAATAAAATGTTTTAGTTTTTAAACTATCTCTGGTATTATTTCTAGAATTCTAAAATTAATAGAATGAAATGTCCTTAGAGGGCAGAGAATATGTCTCACATTTCTCTTAAGTTCTTCACAGACCATGGCAATGCTAGAAAGATGTTAAGGCCCCACTAATTACGCATTGCCTCAATAAATACACTGTGGAGTAAAATTATTTGTACAAATGGTTATAATTTCCAAGGGGCAGGCCCGTAAAAGGGGAGAAGGGTGGATTAGTTTAACTTAAGACTTTTTCTGTTTTGAAAGCCTCTTTCCAGAAAAATAAACAATAATAGTGTGGATAAGTCAATCTTTTTTCTCCAGAATTTTTCTTACCAAATTTGTACATGTCCTAAGTGCAGGTAATATAAGTGTATTTCTGAAGCCTTTTAAAATTATAATTTGATCCTTTTGTTTGCTTTTTGAAATGGAAGACAAAATAGACAGTACACTAAGTTTATCACTTCTGATAGACCTGTGCTTCAAAACATATATATTTTAGGCCTTAGCTGATTTTGCAAGCTAAGTCTAGGTCACAGTAAATTGATTTCAGTATCTTCTTGTTTTTTATGGGCTTCGTTCTAAAGCTTCAGCTAAAGAATCAAAATGTTTGTCACACTATTCTGGATTAGCTGAAGTCTTGTTCCTGTTTATATGAAATGACCATTTGGCCTAATGCAGTCAATATGAACACTTTACAACTCATCCAAGAACATTTCAAGTATTGAGAAAAAGGCACTTTAACTGAAAAATTAGGGACTTCCCTGGTGGTCCAGTGGTTAAGACTCTGCACTTCCAGTGCAGGGGGCGTGGGTCAGATCCCTGGTTGGGGAACTAGGATCCCGCATGCTGTGTGGCATGGCCAAAAAGGAAAAAAAATAAATAAAAGTACTTAATTGAAAAATCACTTATCCAGTATCAGGCTGGGAGAGAACACTGCTTCTTGTGAATTCAGCATACTACCCACACCACGATTTATTTTGCTCTTTTGTTATAATAAAAGTGTTTGAATTCTTTTTTTCAATGAAAAGATTATTATGGTGTATCTACCTTGGGGATTGTAACTTTCAAAAGGTGCTCTTAAATATATTACTACCTTAACATTTGGGCACCTAATTTATGACAAAGGAGGCAAGAACATACAATGGAGAAAAGACAGCCTCTTCAATAAGTGGTGCTGGGAAAACTGGACAACTACATGGAAAAGAATGAAATTATAACAACACCTAACACCATACACAAAAATAAACTCCAAATGGATTAAAGACGTAAATGTAAGACCAGACACTATAAAACTCTTAGAGGAAAACATAGGAAGAACACTCTTTGACATAAACCACAGCAAGAGCTTTTTTGACCCACCTCCTAGAGTAATGGAAATAAAAACAAAAATAAACAAATGAGACTTAATTAAACTTAAAAGCTTTTGCACAGCAAAGGAAACCATAAACAAGACAAAGAGACAACCCACAGAATGGGAGAAAATATTTGCAAATGAGACAACAGACAAAGGATTAATCTCCAAAATATACAAACAGCTCACAGAGCTCAATATCAAAAAACAAACAATCCAGTTAAAAAATGGGCAGAAGACCTGAATAGACATTTCACCAAGGAAGACATACAGATGGCGAAGAGGCACATGGAAAGATGCTCAACATCACTAATTATTAGAGAAATGCAAATCAAAACTACAATGAGATATCACCTCACACCAGTTAGAATGGGCATCGTCAGAAAATCTACAAACAACAAATGCTGGAGAGGGTGTGGAGAAAAGGGAACCCTCTTGCACTGTTGGTGGGAATGTAAATTGATACAGCCACTATGGAGAACAGTATGGAGGTTCCTTAAAAACCTAAAAATAGAAGTACCATATGACCCAGCAATCCCACTACTGGGCATATACCCTGAGAAAACCATAATTCAAAAAGAGTCATGTACCAAAATGTTCATTGCAGCACTGTTTACAATAGCCAGGACATGGAAGCAACCTAAGTATGCATCGACAGATGAACAGATAAAGAAGATGTGGCACATATATACAATGGAATAGTACTCAACCATAAAAAGAAACGAAATTGAGTTATTTGTAGTGAGGTGGATGGAACTAGAGTCTGTCATACAGAGTGAAGTAAGTCAGAAAGAGAAAAACACATACCGTATGCTAACATGTATATATGGAATCTAAATTTTTAAAAAAATGGTACTGATGAACCTAGTTGCTGGGCAGGAGTAAAGAGGTAGACATAGAAAATGGACTTAAGGGCATGGGGTGGGAGGGCAAAGCTGGAGTGAAGTGAGAGTAGCATCAACATATATACACTACCGAATGTAAAGTGTTTGGCTGGTGGGAAGCAGCTGCATAGCACAGGGAGATTGGCTCAGTGCTTTGCAATGACCTAGAGGGGTGGGATAGGGAGGGTGGGAGGGAGGCTCAAGAGGGAGGGCATATGGGGACGTGTGCATGCATGTGGCTGATTCGCTTTGTTGTGCAACAGAAACTAACAGTTTTGTGAAGCAATTATACTCCAATAAAGATCTATTAAGAAAATTATATATATTACTACCTTATTTAAACTATTTGGTTCCAAGATGTGTGGTACTCTGCACAAAGAATAAGTCACAAATCCCCTGAACACACAAAAGGAAAATGCTCAGCTGGGTTTCCCTTTTTATTTTGTTTTTCTGTGGTGGGTTTATGACTCGATACCCAGCTTCTTTATAGATTCACCTCTCACAGGACACAATTCCCTTTAATGTGTTTTCTGTGCTTACAGAAAGAAACACTGTGTTAGTATCTTAGTCTGTTCAGGCTACTATAACAAAGTACCATAAACCGTGTGGCTTATAAACAGCAGAAATTTATTTTTTACAGTTCTGGAGGTTGGAAAGTCCAAGATCAAGTTGATATCGGGTGAGAGCCCACTTCCTGGTTCATAGCTTTCTTTTTGCTATAACTTCACATGGAAAGGTAGGTCTCATTTATAAGGGTACTAATTCCATTCATGAGACTCCACCCTCATGACCTAATCACCTCGCAAAGGCCCCACCTCCTAATGCCATGACCTTAGGAGTTAGGATTTCAAAATATGAATTTTGGGGGAACACTAACATTCAGACCATAGCAGTTAGCAAACATGAGGAGAAATTTCATTTTTACTGCATGGCTTTCTTTTGGTATATGGAGAGAAGCCCTTTTTTTTTTTTAAATAAACTTACTTACTTTTGGCTGCATTGGGTCTCTGTTGCTGCGTGCCGTGGGGGCTACTCTTTGTTGCGGTGCACGGGCTTCTCATTGCAGTGGCTTCTCTTGTTGTGTAGCACGGGCTCTAGGCACGTGGGCTTCAGTAGTTGTGGCTCGCAGGCTGTAGAGCACAGGCTCAGGAGTTGTGGCTCCTGGGCTTAGTTGCTCTGCGGCATGTGGGATCCTCCCGGACCAGGGCCCAAACCCGTGTCCCCTGCATTGGCAGGCGGATTCTTAACCACTGTGCCACCAGGGAAGCTCTGTTCTGTTCTTGAGGATATGCAGAAGTGGGACTCCACAGCCATTCTAGTTACAGGCTGCTAGCATAAATTCTAACTTTAATGATCTCTTACTTAAATACATTACACTATAATCTGACTTAGTGTTCCCTGAACTCTGTTCCTTAAAACACTAGCGTCATTTGAAATATAAGGCTCTTCCTGTACCGGCTAGATGCCCATTAACATATTAAAAGTTCTAACTCCAGGGAAGAAATTGTACCCAAGGTTTTTTACTTTCATGTGAATTTTAACCATTGCTGTCTTATCAGGGTGAATTATTCTATATTTGCTGCTAAAAGCATTTTATTTTGACCCACCTGTTTATTATTGCTTATATATTGTATAATATCTATAGGAGTTCAGAAAACAGCATGGTTAGAGTGGCCTGGGACACCTTCATGGAAGCATAGATGTTCTTGACCCTGACCTGCTGCCAGTATAGCTTTCTGTAAGCATCAGTTTTATTGCGGCTCTCCTCTGCTCATATACCTGCCTACACGTGCCAACTCTATACCACCACAATGGAAATTGGCATTTTTTCTTATTTACTTTTCCAGTTCTTTTCTCTTAATTTCTTTTAAGTTCATAAAAGAATCTAAAATGTTTACCCCAGATTAATAAAAGCAATAAGTTGTCAAAAAATATTTAAAAGCCACAGATGACATCAGTCAAAAAGATACTTTCACTTGACTGGTAGAAGCACTTTAAAAGGGCTTCTCGGGGACTTCACCACAACTACTGAAGTCCGCGCGCCTAGAACCTGTGCTCCACAACAGGAGAAGCCACCGCAATGAGAAGCCTGCTCACTGCAATGAAGAGTAGCCCCCGCTCACCGCACCTAGAGAAAGCCCGCGTGCAGTAACGAAGACCCGACGCAGCCAAAATATAATTAATTAATTAATTTTAAAAAAGAACAGAACAGGTAGTTGTCTATATGTTACTCCCTCTAAATCTGTGATTCTCAACAGAGGCTTCCCTTGACAGGATGGTAGCCAAATATCAGTTGGATTTTGTCAAATGTCTTTTCTGCATCTCTTGAGATGACCGTGTTTTTCTTTTCCAGTTTGTTAACATGATGAATTACATTGATTACTTTTCTATTGTTAAGGCCACCCTGCATTCCTGGGATAAATCCCACTGGGTTATGATGTACTATCCTTTTACTATATTGTTAGATTTGATTTGGTAAAATTTTATTTAGAATTTTTGCATCTGTATTCACGAGGGATATCAGTTTGTAATTTTCTCTTATTGTAATATCTTTGATCTTTGGTTTCATTGTAATGCTAGCCTCATAGAATGAGTTGGGAAGTATTTCTTCCTTTTCTATTTTTTGGGAGAGTTTGAATAGAATTGTTATTATTTTATCATTAGATGTTTGGGAGAATTTACCCTGAAGCCATCTGTACTTGGAATTTTCTTTGTGGGAAGGTTATAAACTCCTATTTCTATAACAGATTTGCAGTTCATACCAATACCCTCAATCCAACACCACAAAGTTGACTTTAGTTTTCATCTTTTCCATATATGAAACTCCCTTCTCTGACAATGAGAAATCTGTCTGCCATTATATTTAATACATTTACTTCTTTAACTCCCCTGTGTATAACCAATCTCCCTTTGCTACTGCTGCTCCCTTCCCCAAACAAATGCCCTCTTCATCCCACTTGGGCTGACACCCTGCCCAGGGTTGCAGCTACTACCTCCTCCCCCAGCCCCTACCACACATGGAAGCCCTCCTCACCCCACCTGAGCCCCAAGACCCCGCACTGGGGCTGTTCTGCTGCTCAGAAGCCCTCCTCACCCCACCCAGGCTTTGATACCCTATAGCAGACTGCCCCATTGCAAGGACAGCTTCTCTTCTCATCGATTTGAGAAATTGTTCTATTTAAACTCCATATTATCTAGTACATAATTGGTGATTAATCAATAAGACTAAAAAGAACTACATTTTAAAATGGACACATGCTATATTGAGACACATGACACTGAGAAAAGTGTTAGTATTGTCAGAATTGCTAGAGTTTGTATTCCAGCCTTGATGTTGACTAACTTGTTGACTAACTGCATCCATAGACAAATTAAATGAACTTCTTTGAACTCATATTTCTTATTCTGTTAGATGGGATGAAGATAGAAATAATTCTAATATAACAGTAATGTTAATAGCACATGTTGCTTCCTATGCACCAGGTGCTTTGCTAAGGACTTGACATATATTGTCATCTAACCTTCAAAATGGTCTTTTGGAGGAGATACAATTATATTCATTTTACAGAAGAGAAAATTGTCACTTGAGGTAGATGCCATTATCTTCCTCATTTTACAGATGAAGAAACGAAGTACAAAGTAGTAATTCATCCAAAGTCATATAACTAATAACTGGTGAAACTGGAATTCATACACTGTACCTCCACAATCCAATATTGCCCAAAACATATGAAAATTTCTAGTACATAGTGGGCATTAGTAAATAATAACCATTTTGATGTATAGTGATTAATTATAACAGCCCTGAATCACTATTGCCAGGTCTATGACATAGGAAGAGTCATGGCACTTTTGGATGGGAGTAGGGAGGATGATCCATTTAAATTTTTTTTTATTTATTTTTTATTTTTCATACAATTTTGAAAGGTTACTTTACATTTACAGTTATTGCAAAAATTGGCTTATTCCCTGTGTTGTACAATACATCCTTGAGCCTATCTTACACCCAATAGTTTGTTCCTCCCACTCCCCACCCCTATGTTGCCCGTCTCCCCACTGGTAACCACTAGTTTGTTCTCTATATCTGGGAGTCTGCTTCTTTTTTGTTATATTCACTAGTCTGTTGTATTGTTTAGATTCCATATATAAGTGATATCATACAACTTGAGCACAAATTGGAAGTAATTTTTCTTACTAGGCAGAGTTTAAAAATCCTCCCTATTTATTCCAGATTGATAAAGGAGACATTTTTAGGTAGACTTGGAAATAGGTTATGTACTTAAATCTAAAAGGAAATTTAAGATGAGAAAACAATGTTTCCAGTTGTTAGAAGATGAGGGAAAGAGTTAACGGTACCCCAGAGATAAAAAAATAAACAAAATAGCTCAGAGCTGGAGGAAGTAGCCCAGTGGTTGCAAGGAGAACAATAAAGACTTGAGAAGCATCCATCCTTCCAGTTCAGAATTTAATAACAGCCCAAGCCCCTGGATATGTGAACCTCGCACCTGACAGGTGCCCAGTATGTGCTTGTTGAATTGACCTGACAATCCTTTAAAAAGCTTAAGTTGAATTTCTAGTTAAAGACACAAACCTATAATAAAAGAACAGGAAGGAAGACAGCCTCAAAGTTCTGGAGGCTGGAAAGTATGTAGGTACTGACTTAGCAGACTAGAAAAAGCAATCGTAAACCGGCAGCAAGGAAAACTGAACAGAAACTCAATTTACATTGCAAAATCCCCCAAGACCCAAACATCTCTGGAAGGCAGGGGTGAAGATGGGGTTAAATCTTCTCTGACAGTGTGTTAATGAAGCAATTATTCTTTTATTCCTTTCCCACTTTACACAAAAACTGCCCTTGACCTTCTCAGCTCCCAGACTGCTGGCTGTCAACCAGCATGGAACTGGCAGAAAAATAGAAATCTTCTCTCAGGGAGAGAAAAGAACTAAGATCCTGACATCAGGATGTCCCCAAGGAGTAGAACTGAGATCTTGGCATTAGGAATCTCCCAAGGAATAGACCCAGCTAGATCACCTTATGAAGACTACAGTCAACAAGCTACAGGTACGTACACAAGAGTTTCTAATCAGCTTTCAGGTGCACAACTTTTGGTTTGAGCAAACAGCCAGGGAATGCCAAAAGGACAAGGAAAGCCTCTATGACCAAGATATTCAGAAAAAAAGAGAAGTTGTTACATTCACAAATGAGGAACAACGTGATATGTTAAAAAATTCAGAGAACAAACAAACAAGCTTTTGGCAATTAAAATTATCATAGCAGATATGAAGGGGGTATAGAAAAAGTAGATTATACAGAAGGTAGAGTTTAGGAAATATTTCAGAAAGTAAAATAGGAAAGCGAAGACATAGAAAATAGAAGAGAAAAGGTAAAAAAATTTGAAGACCACTCTAGGAGATTCAATACCTAAATAATAGGAGTTCCAAAAAGAGGAAATAGAGAAAATAGAGGGAAGGAAATTATAAAAAGTAATTCAAGAGAATTTCTCAGAACTGAAAGGCATGCTTGCTCAGCATGATGGTCTAAAATAGACCCACACCATATCATATTATGGCATTTCAAAGCACTAGGGAGAAAAATCCTACAGTCCCTGGAGGACTGGGGAAAATGTTTCATACCAGAATCAAGAATCAGAATGGTACCAAATGCCTAAAATATAACAGTAGAAGCTGTAAGACAATGAAACAATGTCTTTAAACTTCTGAAGGAAAATGATTTCCAATTTCAATTTCATTTCCATCTAAAAGTGTGAGGGCAGAATGAAGATCTCTCAAAATCTACAACTCTTGCACCTTTTCTCAGGAAGGTACAGGAGGATGTACTCCACCAGAACAAGGAAGTGAAGTAAGAAAGAGTAAGATCTTGATCCAAGAAACAAAGCAAAAAGGAGAGTCTCCAGAATGGGTTAAATGGAGACCTCCAGGTGACAGGTGTGCCTAGAAGCCAACATGTCCAGGATGGAACAGGTCACAAAGTTCCAGAAGAGATTTCTTCAGGGTGATGAAATTGATAAAATAACTAATTTGAATATTTCAAGTAGAAACTTGCACACTTTGGGAAGGATTTGGATTAAATTAGCAACAAGTCCATAAAAGAATAAGTGAATCGACAAAAAGACCGCTGTTAATTTCAGAGAAAACTAAAAAGCTGTGCAGGGCTTGTTAGAATTAAGAACTTGTGGGCTTCCCTGGTGGTGCAGTGGTTAAGAATCTGCCTGCCAGCAGGAGACATGGGTTCGAGCCCTGCTCCAGGAAGATCCCACACGCTGTGGAGCAACTAAGCCCAGGCACCACAACTACTGAGCCTACGCTATAGGGCCTTCAAGCCACAGCTACTGAAGCCCACATGCCTAGAGCCTGTGCTCTGCAACAAGAGAAGCCACCGCAATGAGAAGCCCACACACCGCAACAAAGAGTAGCCCCCACTCACCGCAACTAGAGAAAGCCTGTGTGCAGCAACAAAGACCCAACGCAGCCAAAAATAAACAAATAAATACATTTATTAAAACAAAAAAGAATTAAGAACTTATACTCATCAAAAGCAAGTGAAAAAAACAATTAAGACTCTTGAGGAGATATTCACAATATACATAAATGACCAATAATATCAAGAATATAAAATAAACTTGTAAAAATCAATAGTAAGGCCACAAACAACTCAATACAAAATAGGCAGAGGATATAAAGTAGTATTTCACAGAAGAGGAAATTACATATGGCCAATAAATACAAAGAGATGCTCAACATTACTGGTGATCAGGAAAATACAAATCAAGATCACAATGATATAGCCATTTCACTGGCAAAAATTAAAAGACTCATTATACCAAATATTGAATAATATGTGGATTTACAAAATCTTCTATGTGTTGCTGGTGAGATTAAAAAATAAAAATATTTTGACATTACCTTCCAAAGTTGAAGAAAAACATACTCTGTGACCCAGCAATACTCTTTTAGGGTGAAAGAGGAAGTTTTAAATATATATAATAGGAGAAAAAAATAAATTAAATATATATATATATAATAAGAGAAAAGTACAAGAAATTTTACCACAGCACTGTTCACCAAAAACCTGGAAATAACCCAAAAGATGCACATCAGTGGGAGAATGGATAAATAAACTGTGATCATTTAAGCAGTTAAAACAAGTAAATATATGGGTGAATCTGAGTGATTCTATAATAAGTGGAAAAAGTACATCTCAAATATTATAACCAGCCTCATGTATTTACATAAAATTTTTTTAAATGTTAATCTTCCTGCTTTCTATTCAGTTATTAGTCATATGCTTTTACTTGTTGTGAGATAATCCCAGAGATTATAACTTGTATTCTTGATGTATAAAACCTAATATAAATTAGTACTTTTATCTCTTCCTGGACAGTTCAAAGACTTTCAAAACATATTTAAATCCTATTTATCACTCTCCTTACTTATTTACCATCATTTTCATGTATTTTAATTATCTCTGTGTTTTTAGCTCCACAAAGCATTATGACTGTTGTTTTCTGCAGTCAATATTGACCTGGTTTACCCACATATTTATCTGTTTTTTGCTCTTCATTCCTCTCTACATTTCTGAATTTCCCCTGAAATAATTTTCCTTCTGCTTGATGAACATCCTTTAATACTCTCATTTTTTCCTTTGAAAATCTATTTATTTTACATTCTTTTTAAAGCATTGCTTTTTCTGGGAATAGAATTCTAGGCTGGGATTTATTTTCTTTTTGCACTTTAAAAATATTGTTTCATTGTCTTTCCGCGTCAGTTGCTCCTGTTTAACCAGATGTTCCTTTGAAAACCATCTATTGTTTTTCTCTTTCTCTTTGTCCTTAGTGTTTAGTAGTCATACTATGATATGTCTAAGTGTGTGTGTGTGTGTGTGTATTGTTTGTAATTTATAATATGACTGAATCTGTGGCTTGGCATATTTTATCATTTTTAGAAAAATTAAAATTACCTCTTCAAATATTACTTCTGTCCAATTTTCCTTCTCCTCTTCTGTGTCCTCTATATTTCTTACAGAAAGAACAAGTTACAAGAAAGAATAGAAAAAATATTGCTTTTTATTCTTTTTCTTCCTTACTTCATTTAGGATGTTTTTATCTGATCTATCTTCCAATTCACTAATTCTCTTTTCAACTTTGTTTATTAATCCGTTGTTAGATCTATTCATTGGGGTCTTAATAAAGTTATTGTTTTTACATTTTAGATTTTTTTTTCTATTCTTTCTTATAGTTTCCAGTTCTTTACTAGAATTCTCCATCTTGTCTTTTATTTCTTTGAACATATTAAGTGTAATTAAAGTCTGTCTTTGATAACTTCATTATTTTGATCCTCTATTGTCTGTTGTCTTGGTTTTTCATCATGTTTTCATATGCTTGGTTATCCTTTATTAAACGCCAGGCATTGTACAGATACTTTGAGGTCTAAAATGAGGTTGTCTTACTCCAGCAAAGATTTGAGTTTGTTTCCAGAAGATTGCTAAGGGCATTGGCAATATTGGATCACCTTAATTCCTTAAACGACTGAGAAAAATCTACTTCAATCTCTGAAGGCTAGTCTATTTCCAGTCACTCTTTACTCCTAGGATTTAGCTTTTATGATCTCAATCTAAAACCTGGAGGATATCCTTGACACCATCCTCCTTGGTGGGCACTGAACTCCAGTTCTGTCTGCTGGTCTCGTGTTTATCAGGAGCTTTGCTCAGCTATTTAGTTACCTCTTCCAAAATCAGCATATGACTAAGAGGCATATAGCCTCAAATTCCTCACCTCTCTGGGTTTCTTCTCCCTGATAATGATCTCACAATTATTTACTGTTTTGTTATCTCTCTGATAACTTCAAGCAGATTTTTGAAAATATTTTCTCTAGCATTTCAACTTGTTCTTACTGAAAGGATTGGCCCCAATTACAAAGTTTGCCATTAAAGTGAAGCCCTAAAAGATACTTTTTATCTACTAGCCCTATGTATCCCTTTGTGTGGAAATACATATAGATGTAATAAACTTTTATAAAAATGAAAGTAAGAAAATGACAAACACAAGATTCAAGACTATGGTTAACTTAGGTAAAGGGAGGCAGAAAGATGGATTCGTTGTGGGTAGGGAGAAGCTGGTTAGATGTAGGTTATTTTTTTTTTTTTTTACTGAAGTATAGTTGATTTACAATGTTGTCTTAGTTTCAGGGGTACAGCAAAGTGATTCAGTTCCATATGTATGAATATATATATAAAAGAATATATATATATATATTCTTTTTCAGATTCTTTTCCATTATAGGTTATTACAAGATATTGAATATCATTCCCTGTGCTATAGGTCCTTGTTGTTTATCTATTTTATATACAGTAGTGTGTATATGTTAATCCCAAACTCCTAATTTATCGCTCCCCCCTTTCCCCTTTGGTAACTAAGTTTGCTTTCTATGTCAATGAGTCTATTTGTTTTGTAAATAAGTACATTTGTATCATTTTTTAGATTCCACATATAATATTTGTCTTTGTCTGACTTACTTCACTTAGTATGATAGTCTCTAGGTCTATCCATGTTGCTGCAAATAGCAATATTTCATTCTTTTTTATGGCTGAATAATAATACATTGTGTATATATGTACCACATCTTCTTTATCCATTCATCTGTTGACGGGCATTTAGGTTGCTTCCATGTCTTGACTATTGTAAATAGTGCTGCTATTGGGGTACATACATCTTTTTGAATTAGAGTTTTCATATTTTCCAGATTTATGCCCAGCAGTGGGATTGCTGGATCATATGATAACTCTATTTTTGGTTTTTTAAGGAACCTCATACTGTTCTCCATAGTGGCTGCACCAGTTTACATTCCTACCAGCAGTGTAGGAGTGTTCCCTTTTCTCCATACCCTCTCCAGCATTTATTATTTATAGACTTTTTTTTTTTTTTTTTTTTTGCAGTACGTGGGCCTCTCACTGTTGTGGCCTCTCCCGTTGCAGAGCACAGGCTCCGGACATGCAGGCTCAGCGGCCATGGCTCATGGGCCTAGCCGCTCTGCAGCATGTGGGATCCTCCCAGACTGGGGCATGAACCCGTGTCCCCTGCATCGGCAGGCGGACTCTCAACCACTGCGCCACCAGGGAAGCCCTATTTATAGACTTTTTGATGATGCCATTATGATATCTGATACCTCATTGTAGTTTTGATTTGCATTTCTGTAATAATTAGTGATGTTGAGCATCTTTTCATGTGCCTGTTGGCCATCTATATGTCTTCTTTGGAGAAATGACTATTTAGGTCTTCTGCCCATTCTTTGATTGGGTTGTTTGTTTTTTTGGTTTGTTTTTTTGATATTGAGTTGTATGAGCTGTTTGTATGTTTTGGAGATTAATCCCTTGTTGGCATCACTTGCAAATATTCTCTGCCATTCTGTAGGTTGTCTTTTTGTTTTGTTTATGGTTTCCTTTACTGTGCAAAAGCTTTTACGTTTAATTACATCCCATTTGTTTATTTTTGCTTTTGTTTCCATTACTCTAGCTGCTAGATCCAAAAAATATTGCTGCAGTTTATGCCAAAGAGTGTTCTGCCTATGTTTTCCTCTAGGAGTTTTATAGTATCCAGTCTTACATTTAGGTCTTTAATCCATTTTGAGTTTATTTGTGCATATGGTGTTACAGAAAGTTCTAATTTCATTCTTTCACATGTAGCTGTCCAGTTTTCCCAGCACCACTTATTGAAAAGACTGTCTTTTCTCCATTGTATATTCTTGCCTCTTTTGTCATAGATTAATTGACCATAGGTGCAAGGGTTAATTTCTGGGCTTTCTATCCTCTTCCATTGATCTGTGTCTGTTTTTTGGCCAGCACCCTACTGTTTTGATTACTGTACTTTTGTTATATAGTCTGAAGTCAGGGACCATGATTCCTCCAGCTCCATTCTTCTCTCTGAAAATTGTTTTGGCTATTCAGTGTCTTTTGTGTTTTCATGCAAATTTTAAAATTCTTTGTTCTAATTCTGTGAAAAATGTCATTGGTAATTTAATAGGGATTGCACTGAATCTGTAGATTGCCTTAGGTAGTATGGTCATTTTAACAATATTGATTCTTCCAATCCAGGAATATGATATATCTTTCCATCTGATTGTGTCGTCTTCAGTTTCTTTCATCAGCATCTTATAGTTTTCAGAATACAGGTCTTTTGCCTCTTTAGGTAGGTTTATTCCTAAGTATTTTATTCTTGTTGATGCAGTGATAAATAGATGTAGGTTATTTTCAAGACTCTAACTTTCATTTTAGGTGTCAGTTCAAGAGATCTAGTTACATTATTAAAAATAGCTAATTAAATAAATAAATGAGGGCTATGCATAGACCAATGATAAGTATGTGTCATGAGTTATAATTAATCCAGATCTGTGTACCTCAGGTTCAATTTTTAAAAAAGAAAAAAAATTATGTAGGAAAGGAAATATAACCATAGTATATTATGTGGCACAGATGAGGATAGCATTTAATAGTGTAAGTACTGAATAGTGATCTAACTGAAATCATGATAGGGTCAAATTTGGGGATTAAATATGTGTATTTGTGTGGAGGAGCAAGAAGTAAGATAACTAAATCCTCATCTTCTATATTGGGAAATCAACAGATAATGCCTAAAGTGGAAAAGTCACAAAACAATCACTTTATTTAGAATTAAGAAAGTAAACGAGAATCTGCTACAGGAGTTCAAAATGGTTGCCTGGAGGTATGGTGGGGTTAGGAGTGAGAAATGAAGTTTATGATAAGGTTTCTAAAGTTGCTTCACTCTTTAAACTGTTTATAAAATCTATAACATTGGTAAAAATTAAAAATAAGGGGTTATAGGAGCTAACTAAAAATAAGAAACATATAGTAGAAAATAATGGAAATGTGTATCTGAAGATACTTTGCCTAAAATTTATTCTATCACTTGATCTATTATTTCAACCAATTGTTTTTCAACCAAGTTCTTTGCCATTTTCCACATGGCAAATTTTTAAAAAAGAAAGGAAGAAAGAAAAGAAAAAGCTTTTTAAAGTATGTGCTGTTTATCTGCAAGGATTTTTGTCAGATTGATGGCTATAGAGCACAGCCCTAAAATTCTGGAAAGAGATTACACTTTTATTTGGGAATCATGAGCTAAAAATAGAGATAAGATAATTGTTGAAAGGAAAGGAAAACCACTGTAAAAATAATTGAAAGCTTATCATTTGTTAAACTAGAGAGTCGAAAAATTATTGTCCAAATGATGAGACATTGTTAAACACTATGAAAAATGAGGATTTCTGCAAATTTTCAAAAAAAATTCTGTTCCACATTTCTGATGGAAAATAAACTTTTGTTCAAGCATGTTTAGTAGTTACTAGGCTGAATTTTTGGCACTGTTAGCCATAGACAGTGTGTATTATTTTCTAGTTTCTGTATATCAAGCTTGGTACTCAAATACAACTCTCAGATCCTAGAATGTAAGGATGAGGTAACATTCAGAAGCTGTCTTCTTTGGTCACTGATCTTACATCCAATCTGAAACAAAACTATTTATAACAACAGTAAAAGCTGAGTTTGTACAGAAATTTAACCCATCTATACTTTAGTTTTTCCAGCTCTAAAATGGGAATAGTTATTTTAGCTTACCTGTTAGAGTTGCTCCAATAAGTAATTCAGATGATTGTCAAAGACAATGACATTAAAAACAAAAAAAAAAGACTTTGATTGTTAAAATAAGCACAAAGGAGAAGTAAAGATGAGTTTAATATCAAGATAAGAATAGGATTGTTTCAGCTTTTCAGAGTGTCTACAGAGGCAGGTATCATTTAACTAAAAGGAATGAACCATGTGTATTATATAAATAAGCACATACCTATTTTAAAATCATGTTATATTTACTACATACTTGTTATCTACTGGCTCTGTGTAAAATACAAAATATGTGTATGTTTTTGTGTTGACATATCCACAAAGTCCTAATTCAGGATTTTAGGTATAGCCAATGAACTAGCTACATTTAGCTTCCACCCACGTACATGAATATAGAACATATTTTACCAATGCCATAAGCAGTGAGTTGACAGGTCCCATGACATTTTTTGGTTACATGTTTTCAGTGACCACATTTTGAGTTACAAGGCTTACCAACCTCATGGCCATAAAATGTTCTAACACTCCCACCCTATTAGATACTGCATTTATATCTAGCTTATTCATTTCTGCCTCCACATTGGGTAACTAGGGAAACAGTGATGTCACTGCTCAGCATGGTACTTATTAACTTCCGTATTTAGACTCATGGTTTGGAAAGCCTATAGTTATTTCATAAGTCTCACCTCCACCTCTGTAATAAATTCATACAACTCTAATTTTTCTAAGGGAGAAAAGGGAAAAACAGTATCGTTCTGTTTAATGCATTGTTGGAAGGAAAACATATATTCCTAAATGTACTCTTTCTGAAAACTCACCTGTGCACTTGCAGCTGTTCCACACTTCTGATGGAAAATAAACTTTTTTTTGATGGACCTTGACAACATTGAGCCAATTGTGTGACCCGAATTAAATATCCCCCCTCGGACCATGCTCCTTTGAGCAGTCATTCTTCAGCTGGCCTCCACTACCACCTTGCATTTGATTTGAGAGGCTAGATCTCTATCTTGCTCTTCTTCCTTGTAATCTTCATTCCAACTCCATCATATTGGTAATGAGATTTTTTTTTTTTTTAGAAATTAGCAATACCCAGGTGTAACCCTGGGCCTTAGAAAACCCACTGCCCCCAAAATGGGATAGAAGTGAGTTAGCAATCTCTCCAGTGAAATAAATAAATGGACACTCAGTTCAGCTCGACAGTCACTTTCCTAATATGTTTGTGTTCTTTGTTTCCAAAATTATTTCCCTCCTGTTCCTTTCTCAAACTTGCTACACCCTCTGCTGCTCTCCCTCAGCTTTTGACCTGACAGTATAGTTCATTGGAAAATAGAAGCAATCAGACATGAATTCCTTTATATCCCCAACATCTAAACCATCAAACCAACCCATCTCCATACCTGTCTGTACTCTGCCTTCTCTTCACTTCTTTGAATGAAAGGCCAACGCCAGCACCTGGGCTTAAGATCCTACCTGCTCTCATTCTCAATATTCCCTTCTCTCTCTTTTGCCTGAGTATTTCCCTCTCTGATTGACAGTCTCATCATCCCCATGGTCTACTGTCTCCTGGCTTTAAAAAGCCTTTCCTTAACCCTAGATACATCTCTAGCTACTGGTCGATTTCTCTTCTCCCCAGTCACTGGCAAATGTGATATATTTCAAAAAGGAGAGAATAGTCAATTGCATTGAATGCTGCTGAGGACCTATGAAAGGACCCATGAATAGGACCCATGAAAGAGCACCTGTAATTTACTGTGTCTGTTTCCACATCTATTCTCTCTGGCCCCCCTGATCAAGCTTCTGCCCCATCACTCCACTGAAACTGCTCTTGTCAGGGTACCCAGGAATTCCATCTAGCCACATTCTGTGGATCCTTAACCTCTCGGCAGCATTCAACACAATTGAGTCCTCTCTCCTTGAAATACTGATTCTCCCAAAAGCAGAACCTGAGACAAAGACTGGTATGTAGATGGTTTATTTGGGGAAAGATTCCAGAGAGCTAAAGTGAGAGATCATAGAAAAGGAGAGAAAACCAACACACGATTGTGTTATGGAGTGGGCCATGCCTATAGGCGACTGCTGCAACCATCTGTGCTTGATTCATAAGACCCTCATTTATAAGACCCTGAAGAGCCTTATAAAATGTACCTCTGGGGGATAAAAGGCGAAGCATGTATCCATCGGATCTCATCCACCACAGTTCAGGAGTGTGACCCCACAAGTGTTACTGTCCCAGTCCCAGCTCATGCAGAAGTGCCAAGTAGGTTCCTGAGGATCCCACTACATGGGTCAGAGAAGCTCCCCAGGACAGGAAGGGGGAGGTACCTGATTTCCACCTGAGGCAGGCATTGTCTGATTGCACCTGTGTGAAGCCATTGAAGGCTTTGTGGGACTTGTCATTACAGCAGTGACTGGAGTAAACTTTGGGATTGAGAAGATTTAAAGGAGTCACAAGCTTCCCGACACCACACTTACCAAGTAACTTATCCACCTTTTTTTCTGATTTCTCTGCTTCACATCCAAATGTTGACATTCCCATGGCTCTGTCCTGGAGCTGCTGGTCTTTTAAAAATCCAACCACTTTCATAGATGACCTTATTCAACCCCATAGATATAAGTATCATCTATTTGATTCCCAAATACAGCCTTGACTTCTCCCTAGAACTCCAGACTTGTGTGTCTGTCTGCTTGTCTCCTCTCATCTCATCATTTAGGAAATTATTATAAGGCTAATACCCTGTAATCATTACCTAGGTCAAGAAATAGACCAAAAGCCCTACCATGTGCTTCTCTAACCCTGTCATTCCCTTATATGTCCCTCTAAAAGTAACCACTCTCCTGACTGTAGCTCCCTCTTCCTTATGTTTCTTTAGGACATTATCACCCAAGTGTGCATCCTTAGACTCTATAGTTTAGTCTTGCCTGATTTTTTGATACATCTTTTTATTTCCTCACAGTTTATCTGTTGAGTGACCTGGGCAATTTTGACTTTCAGTGTTTCCAGCAGTCTAGATTTTGTTCATGGTGCTGTTCATCATGTTCCTCTTTCTTCTGTATTTCCTGCAAATTGAGTCCAGACACTTGATCAAACTCAGGTTAGATACCTGTAGTGAGATTTCAGGTGGTTGTCTTGTCTCTCTTTTGTAATGTCACCATTGTCTAGATGTATTAATTCCTGGAGCTGCAAAATGGTGATATTCTTCTTCAGTTGTTTCATTTTCACTTACTAGCTAGAATAATTTTTTAAAAAGATGCTTCTTTTCATCTACTATTTGATTATTCAGTGGTACAGTTTGTGTAGGAAAGGCAAAGTAAATGCTTGATTTTCCTTGATTTACCAGACTTCAAGGTAATGAACTGCTTCCCTGCTATCCTCTGGATGAGATACGTTTTTAAGATATCATTATAAGCAGATGAATTGAATAGATTTGATAGGTTTAAATCCACTGCAATTCTTACCTTTGTCGAATCTTAAAATGTTCCATTTTTGGCAGTGGGAGTCTCCTTAAGTCACTTCCTGAGTCCTTTTGACATGACCCTATTGATCTTTGTTTGCTTCCTTACTCTCTGGTATGACAAGATGTTCAGGTTCATCTTAAACATTACTCGCCCCAGACTTGGTAAAGGGTTCTGATTACCCACCTCTTCTATATCTGTATCTCTGTTTTTCCACACCAGGAATCTTGGTTCTCAAGGATTCAAGAGATGATAGAATTAGAATATCCCATAATAATTCATTTGTTTTAACCCAACTGTACACACAAGAGTCTCAGAATAATAGTGCTAATAATACTAATATTAGTTATACTCATTACTAATATTAATATAATAATACTAATATTACTAATAATACCACCAACAATTATGATTGTTGAAAGCAGTTAATTTTTTTTTTTTTTCGGTACGCGGGCCTCTCACTGTTGTGGCCTCTCCCGTTGCGGAGCACAGGCTCCAGACGTGCAGGCTGAGCAGCCATGGCTCACGGACCCAGCCGCTCCGCAGCATGTGGGAACTTTCCGGACTGGGGCATGAACCCGTGTCCCCTGCATTGGCAGGTGGACTCTCAACTACTGCACCACCAGGGAAGCCCACAGTTAAATTATTTTTTGGCATATAGTATTCCCATTCTTACCACCCACCCAACCCCATTTTATGCTTGTACTATATCCACATTGTCAGAGCATATAACTATTATATAATTTTTAATCTTTATGTAGTTCTACAAGTAATTATATATTTAGTGCTCACCATCAATCCTTATGTAGCTGAGTCATTTTTGTTGTCTGAAGCTTATTCTCTTGTGTTTCCTGAAGAAGCACTTATGGGAACAACATCCCTTGAGTTCTCACATATTGATAACAGTTTGTGCCCTTTGTATCTGAAGATGTATATTGCTCAATGTATATCTTTGGCTCATATTTTCTTGAGTGTCTTAAATATGTTACTCAATTTTCTCTTGACATATAGCATGGCTATCAGAGTGTCTGATTGAATGTAATTTTTTTTCCTTTTGAGCTAGATGCCCACCCCCCACCAATTTTTTCTTTTTAGTCCATTGAGTTTAAAGTTGTAGTTTCAAATATTTGTTTCTTTTAGGAAATTTTTTCTTAAGTTCCAGTCTTTCGTATTTGTTCTGTTATTTTGTTCTGCTTTTCATCAAGAACTTCTATTATCCGCATAGTGCATCTTTGTTTTCAGTATTTGTCACTTTTTCTCAAATACTTTTTCTCTTTATTTTTACTTTAAAAAAATCTTTCACTTTCTATTTCTCTTAAGGCATTTTATTTTCTATTTACTCATTCTCGTGCTCCTTCTAGTTTAGCCTTCATTCCTAAAATAAATTTTTTCTTCATTTTAAATTGTCACCTTATTTTCCTAATTTTGATTTATGTTATTCTTTTATATCTTAACTTCTTAATGCTTCTTAGATCATTTTGAAATAGTTAAGGTTTATCTGTTTTATGGGCATGTCTTTCTGGCATGCTCTCATTGACTGTAAGTGTATTATTCTGCTCCTTATTTTGCTTTTAAAAATAATAACTTAGTATGCTATTTGACCTTGGTACATTTCTGTTGCTTATTTTTATGTGAGTTTTCCTTAACTTTTAGAAGGAAGCTTCAGGTAGATTTCCTAATTTCAAAGAACTCCTTCTTGTTTTCATAAAGTATTATAATATGACAGCTTGTATTCTTAAATTTCCTGGTTTTGTTTCTCTCTCCTGCTTTTATCTGGACCATCTCTTTGCATGGTCTCTACTGTCCACATTCTTCTCAAGTTAGATTCTTCTATCAACCATTTTGCTACAGTGTGGGGTCCTGACCTGGAAGGCAACCCTGGCTGATCATTTTCAAAAGTTCATAGACTCTAACAACCCCTTCAAGTGCTATTGTGCACCTTGCATTCACACACTATGGGAGTGGGTAAAGTCCTGCCAGTTTCAGCTGCTTTCTTCTAATTGGCCTCCTATGCTTTTAGTGAATTCCAATAGGCAATTTTGAGATCTTCTGTTCTCATATCTGGCAGATACCCTGTAGATTTTCTATGCTTCTCCTTATATATATAGATCCTGATACTAGGCAGATCTTGTGGTTGTTGGTGGTTTGAATCCCACTTATATCTTCAGGTTCATAGAGATACCTTGTCACCAAGTTTGGTTGTAAATACAGTCCGTGGATTTTGAGTTTTGCTGTCTACTTGCTCTGTTTTTATGTAGGGATTTGGTTCTCACCACCACTTTATCTTCTTACGGAATTCTCAAGGAACTAGTAATTTTAGCCAATAAATAAACAAGCTAATTCTCTCTTTGAGTCAACTGTCTGGTTATTCTATTTAAAATGATAAATCTATTTTGGGGAATTCCCTGGTGGTCCAGTGGTTGGGAATCTGTGCTTCTACTGCAGGAGGCATGGGTTCAACCCCTGGTCAGGGAACTAAGATCCCACATGTCATGAGGTGTGGCCAAAAAAATTTTATTAATTAAAATAAAACAAAATGATAAAATTATTTTGGGTGTACCAACATGATTAAATTTTACTTTTGCAAGAGTGAAACAATGCATGTCTGCTTTGTGCTAAACCAAACTTCTATATCTCTTTTCTTGGAGCCCTGTCAAAAATGACATCACAGAATGGAATATATTGCTCCTAAGTTAACACTTTTCGGTGATTAGATCACATAAATGTAAATGTTAGAGAAGTGATTGAATCTTTGTAAATCACTGTTAAAATATATGGTTCCATTTAGTGCATTAATATTGTAAATGAAATTCAGTTTTTTTTTTTATTTTAAACTTTATTTTATTTATTTTTTTATACAGTAGGTCCTTATTACTCGTCAGTTTTATACACATCGGTGTATACATTTCAATCCCAATCGCCCAATTTATCACACTCTCACCCCCAACCCCCACTGCTTTCCCCCCTTGGTATCCATACATTTGTTCTCTACATCTGTGTCTCAACTTCTGCCCTGCAAACCAGTTCATCTGTACCATTTTTCTAAGTTCCACATATATGCATTAATATACAATATTTGTTTTTCTCTTTGTGACTTACTTCACTCTGTGTGACAGTCTCTGGATCCACCTACATCTCTACAAATGAGCCAATTTCGTTCCTTTTTATGGCTGAGTAATATTCCATTGTATATATGTACCACATCTTCTTTATCCATTCCTCTGTCGATGGGCATTTAGGTTGTTTCTGTGACCTGGCTATTGTAAATAGTGCTGCAGTGAACATTGTGGTGCATGTGTCTTTTTGAATTATGGTTTTCTCTGGGTATATGCCCAGTAGTGGGATTGCTGGATCATATGGTAATTCTATTTTTAGTTTTTTAAGGAACCTCTATACTGCTCTCCATAGTGGCTGTATCAATTTACATTCCCACCAGCAGTGCAAGAGGGTTCCCTTTTCTCCACACCATCTCCAACATTTCCTATCTGTAGATCTTCTGATGATGCCCATTCTAACTGGTGTGAGGTGATACCTCATTGTAGTTTTGATTTGCATTTCTCTAATAATTAATTCTCTAAATGCAAATTTTGATTTGCAGTTTTTGATGTTGAAGAGCTTTTCATGTACTTCTTGGCCATCTGTATGTCTTCTTTGGAGAAATGTCTCTTTAGGTCTCCTGCCCATTTTTGGATTGGGTTTTTTTTTTTTTAAATATTGAGCTGCATGAGCTGTTTATATATTCTGGAGATTAATCCTTTGTCCGTTGATTCATTTGCAAATATTTTCTCCCATTCTGAGGGTTGTCTTTTTGTCTTGTTTATGGTTTCCTTTGCTGTGCAAAAGCTTTTAAGTTTCAGTAGGTCCAATTTGTTTATTTTTGTTTTCATTTCCATTGCTCTAAGAGGTGGATCAAAAAAGATCTTGCTGTGGTTTTTATCAAAGAGTGTTCTTCCTATGTTTTCCTCTGAGAGTTTTATAATGTCCGGTCTTACACTTAGGTCTCTAATCCATTTTGAGTTTATTTTTGTGTATGGTGTTAGGAAGTGTTCTAATTTCATTCTTTTACATGTAGCTGTCCAATTTTCCCAGCACCACTTACTGAAGAGACTGTCTTTTCTCCATTGTATATCCTTGCCTCCTTTGTCATAGATTAGTTGACCATAGGGGCATAGGTTTATCTCTCAGCTTTCTATCTTGTTCCATTGATCTATGTTTCTGTTTTTGTCCCAGTACCATATTGTCTTCGTTACTGTAGCTTTGTAGTATAGTCTGAAGTCAGGGAGTCTGATTCCTCAGGCTCGTTTTTTTGTTTTTTGCGGTATGCGGGCCTCTCACTGTTGTGGCCTCTCCCGTTGCGGACCACAGGCTCTGGATGCGCAGGCTCAGCGGCCATGGCTCACGGGCTCAGCCGCTCCGCGGCATGTGGGATCTTCATGGACCAGGGCACGAACCCGTGTCCCCTGCATCAGCAGGCAGACTCTCAACCACTGCGCCACGAGGGAAGCCCTCCAGCTCCGTTTTTTTCCTTAAAGACTGCTTGGCTGTTCAGGGTGTTTTGTGTCTCCATACAAAGTTTAAGATTTTTTGTTCTAGTTCTGTAAAAAATGCAATTGGTAATTTGATAGGGATTGTATTGAATCTGTAGATAGCTTTGAGTAGTATAGTCCTTTTCACAATATTGATTCTTCCAATCCAAGAACGTGGTATATCTCTCCATCTGTTGGTATCATCTTTAATTTCTTTCATCAGTGTCTTATAGTTTTCTGCATACAGGTCTTTTGTCTCCCTAGGTAGCTTTATTCCTAGGTATTTTATTATTTTTGTTGCAATGGTAAATGGGAGTGTTTCCTTAATTTCTCTTTCATATTTTTCATCATTAGTGTATAGGAATGCAAGAGATTTCTGTGCATTAATTTTGTATCCTGCAACTTTACCAAATTCATTGATGAGCTCTAGTAGTTTTCTGGTGGCACCTTTAGAATTCTCTATGTATAGTATCATGTCATCAGCAAACAGTGACAGTTTTACTTCTTCATTTCCAATTTGTATTCCTTTTATTTCTTTCTCTTCTCTGATGGCCATGGCTAGGACTTCGAAAACTATGTTGAATAATAGTGGTGAGAATGGACATCCTTGTCTTGTTCCTGATCCTAGAGGAAATGCTTTCAGTTTTTCACCATTGAGAATGATGTTTGCTGTGAGTTTGTCGTATATGGCCTTTATTATGTTGAGGTAGGTTCCTTCTATGCCCACTTTCTGGAGAGTTTGTATCATAAATGGGTGTTGAATTTTGTCAAAAGCTTTTTCTGCATCTATTGAGATTATCATATGATTTTTATTCTTCAATTTGTTAATATGGTTTATCACATTGATTGATTTACGTATATTGAAGAATTCTTGCATCCCTGGGATAAATCCCACTTGATCATGGTGTATGATCCTTTTAATGTGTTGTTGGATTCTGTTTGCTAGTATTTTGTTGAAGATTTTTGCATCTATATTCATCAGTGATATTGGTCTGTAATTTTCTTTTTTTGTACTATCTTTGTCTGGTTTTGGTATCAGGGTGATGGTGGCCTCATAGAATGAGTTTGGGAGTGTTCCTTCCTCTTCAGTTTTTTGGAAGAGTTTGAGAAGGATGGGTGTTCGCTCTTCTCTAAATGTTTGATAGAATTCCCCTGTGAAGCCATCTGGTCCGGCACTTTTGTTTGTTGGAAGATTTTTAATCACACTTTCAATTTCATTACTTGTGATTGGTCTGTTCATATTTTCTATTTCTTCCTGGTTCAGTATTGGAAGGTTATACCTTTCTAAGAATTTGTCCATTTCTTCCAGGTTGTCCATTTTTTTGGCATAGAGTTGCTTGTAGTAGTCTTTTAGGATGCTTTGTATTTCTGTGGTGTCTGTTGTAACTTCTCCTTTTTCATTTCTAATTTTATTGATTTGAGTTCTCTCCCTCTTTTTCTTGATGAGTCTGGCTAATGGTTTATCAATTTTGTTTATCTTCTCAAAGAACCAGCTTTTAGTTTTGTTGATCTTTGCTGTTGTTTTGTTTCTATTTAATTTATTTCTGCTCTGCTCTTTATGATTTCTTTCCTTCTGCTAACTTTGGGTTTTGTTTGTTCTTCTTTCTCTAGTTCCTTTAGGTGTAAGGTTAGATTGTTTATTTGAGATTTATCTTGTTTCTTGAGGTAGGCTTGTATAGCTATTAGCTTCCCTCTTAGAACTGCTTTTGCTGCATCCCATAGGTTTTGGATCATCGTGTTTTCATTGTCATTTGTCTCTAGGTATTTTTTGATTTCCTCTTTGATTTCTTCAGTGATCTCTTGATTATTTAGTAACATATTGTTTAGCCTCCATGTGTTTGTGTTTTTTACGTTTTTTTCCCTGTAATTCATTTCTAATCTCATAGCATTGTGGTCAGAAAAGATGCTTGATATGATTTCAATTTTCTTAAGTTTACTGAGGGTTGATTTGTGACCTAAGATGTGATCTGTCCTGGAGAATGTTCTGTGTGCACTTGAGAAGAAATTGTAATCTGCTGATTTTGGATGGAATGTCCTATAAATATCAATTAAATATATCTGGTGTATTGTGTCATTTAAAGCTTCTGTTTCCTTATTTATTTTCATTTTGGATGATCTGTCCATTGGTGTAAGTGAGGTGTTAAAGTCCCCCACTATTATTGTGTTACTGTTGATTTCCTCTTTTAGAGCTGTTAGCAGTTGCTTTATGTATTGAGGTGCTCCTATGTTGGGTGCATATATATTTATAATTGTTATATCTTTTTCTTGGCTTGATCCCTTGATCATTATATAGTGTCCTTCCTTGTCTCTTGTAACATTCTTTATTTTAGAGTCTGTTTTATCTGAGTATTGCTACTTCAGCTTTCTTTTGATTTCCATTTGCATGGAATATCTTTTTCCATCCCCTCACTTTCAGTCTGTATGTGTCCCTAGGTCTGAAGTAGGTATCTTGTAGACAGCATATAGAAGGGTCTTGGTTTTGTATCCATTCAGCAAGCCTGTATCTTTTGGTTGGAGCATTTAATCCATTCACGTTTAAGGTAATTGTTGATATGTATGTTCCTATTACCATTTTCTTAATTGTTTTGGGTTTGTTTTTGTAGGTCCTTTTCTTCTCTTGTGTTTCCCACTTAGAGAAGTTCCTTTAGCATTTGTTGTAGAGCTGGTTTGGTGGTGCTGAATTCTCTTAGCTTTTGCTTGTCTGCAAAGCTTTTGATTTCTCCATGGAATCTGAGTGAGATCCTTGCTGGGTAGAGTAATCTTGGTTGTAGGTTCTTCCCTTTCATCACTTTAATTATATCATGCCACTGCCTTCTGGCTTGTAGAGTTTCTGCTGAGAAATCAGCTGTTAACCTTATGGCAGTTCCCTTATATGTTACTTGTCATTTTTCCCTTGCTGCTTTCAATAATTTTTCTTTGTCTTTAATCTTTGCCAGTTTGATTACTGTGTGTCTCAGCGTGTTTCTCCTTGGGTTTATCCTGTATGGGACTCTCTGTGCTTCCTGGACTTGGGTGGCTATTTCCTTTCCCATGTTAAGGAAGTTTTCAACTATAATCTCTTCAAATATTTTCTCTGGCCCTTTCTCTCTCTATTCTCCTTCTGGGACCCCTATAACGCGAATGTTATTGCATTTAATGTTGTCCCAGAGGTCTCTTAGGCTGTCTTCATTTCTTTTCATTCTTTTTTCTTTATTCTGTTCTGCAGCAGTGAATTCCACCATTCTGTCTTCCAGGTCACTTATCCGTTCTTTTGCCTGAGTTATTCTGCTATTGATTCCTTCTAGTGTAGTTTTCATTTCAGTTATTGTATTGTTCATCTCTGTTTGTTTGTTCTTTAATTCTTCTCAGTCTTTGTGAAACGTTTCTTGCATCTTCTCGATCTTTGCCTTCATTCTTTTTCCGAGGTCCTGGATCATCTTCACTATCATTATTCTGAATTCTTTTTCTGGCAGGCTGCGTATCTCCACTTCATTAAGTTGTTTTCTGGGGTTTTTATCTGATTGCTTTATCTGGTACATAGCCCTTTGCATTTTCATCTTGTCTATATTTCTATGAATGTGGTTTTCGTTCCACAGGCTGCAGGATTGTAGTTATTCTTGCTTCTGCTGTCTTTTCTCTGATGGATGAGGCTATCTAAGAGTCTTGTGCAAGTTTCCTGATGGGAGGGACTGGTGGTGGGTAGAGCTGACTGTTGCTCTGGTGGGGAGAGCTCAGTAAAACTTTAATCTGCTTGACTGCTGATGGGTAGGGCTGAGTTCCCTCCCTGTTGGTTGTTTGGCCTGAGGCAACCCAACACTGGAGCCTACCTGGGCTCTTTGGTGGGGATAATGGCGGACTCTGGGAGGACTCACGCCAAGGAGTACTTCCCAGAACTTCTGCTCCCAGTTTCCTTGTCCCCACAGTGAGCCACAGCCACCCCCCGCCTCTGCAGGCGACCCTCCAACACTAGCAGGTAGGTCTGGTTCAGCCTCCCCTGGGGTCACTTCTCCTCCCCCTGGGTCCTGATGCGCACACTACTTTGTGTGTGCCCTCTAAGAGTTGAGTCTCTGTTTCCCCCTGTCCTGTCGAAGTTCTGCAATCAAATCCCACTAGCCTTCAAAGTCTGATTCTCTAGGAATTCCTCCTCCTGTTGCCAGACCCCCAGGTTGGGAAGCCTGACGTGGGCCCCAGAACCTTCACTCCAGTGGGCGGACTTCTGTAGTATAAGTGTTCTCCAGTCTGTGAGTCACCCACCCAGCAGTTATGAGATTTGATTTAACTGTGATTGCGCCTCTCCTACCATCTCATTGTGGCTTCTCCTTTGTCTTTGGATGTGGGATATCTTTTTTGGTGGGTTCCAGTGTCTTCCTGTCGATTATTGTCTAGCAGTTACTTGTGATTCTGGTGTGCTTGCAAGAGGGAGTGATAGCATGTCCTTCTACTCCGCCATCTTGGTTCCTATTCCCCTGAAATTCAGTTTCTGACTTCAAACACAAGTGTTAATGAGTTGGCACATTTACTACTGATTAAATAAAAATAGTTTCCCACACTGACAATTGAACAGACCAGGGTTTTAGAGAATTGTTACTTAAAACTTTACCTGGCATTCTTCTCAAATTTCCATGAGATTTATTTTATAACTGATTTACCCATGGCTTTAAAACAATATTCATCCAGAACTAGTATTTGTTAAGATAATTTAGGATTCCTTTGCCAGGCCACTCTGTCAAGTACATCTTCTTATAATATTTTTATTGTTGAAGAGATGCTATCCAGTAGAATTTATTTTCACTTAGACTTTCTTGTTTAAATCCAAGTATAAAATATCTTTTAAAAAATAATTTTAAAAATAATAATAAGTATAATGCCACCATCGATTGATGGATGAGTGAATAGAGTAATGGATAGACGTACTGATACATGATGAAGCAAGTACAGAAAAACGTTACTGGTGGAATCTAGATGATGCATAGAGAGATGTTTATGGTAAAATTCAACTTTGCTGTATGCTTGAAAATGTTTGTAATAAAATATTAGGAAATACCATCATAAATGTTAAATCTCTATGAAAGAGAAATGGAAAACACTTTGAATTTCATTCTAGAATTTCCTTATTTAAAACCAAACTTTGTAAAAACTAGAAGAATTATACTCTGAATGTTTCTTCTGTGTGTATTTATGCACATTTTAATAACTTTTATGAAAGAAGAATTTCTTAAAAACAGGTTGTATCTGTTCTACTTTACGGAAGTTCTCTATCCAAAATAGTTTCAGGAAGGAGGTTTCCTTGATACACAGGCTTAAAATAAAAACCAAATTTAAGAAAATTTTTGAACTGGATGCCAGATGCTGCTAGTGTAGACAACACTCTCTCCCCACACGTTCATGCACATCATAGGGCTTTGTTTTTTTAGCTGGAACAGAAGGGATGTGTTTGCTTGGGGTCATATGCTGCAAGAGGATTTTAAAGGGATGGTATCAGCTTTTCCCCCTACCCCTAGAAATGGGTTTGATTCCTCAGGATTAGAGAAATAAAGGTCAGAAACTAGACCTCCTGAAACTGTGGGCACAAGCAGAGCTGTTGAGGGGCCACATCCAGGGAGTATCCAGTATCCAGAAAGTAAAGGTGGAAGCCGTACTAGCGTGGAAGTTGCATCAGCTGTGGCATCCTGAGGACTGGCAGTTTAAGGGATATCCAAAAGCAGCATCCTTGTTATGGACATTGTTGTTCTCAGAATGCGAGCCTTGAGCAGAGACCACAGTGGGGTTCATCCAAGCAGATTCCTGGGCAGTGGTGAGGACATTTGAATGGGAGAGGGAAAGGTGGTGGATGCCCCATGAGGCTGCCATGACATAATGGCTAGTAGACACAGATGAGGCTCCTTTGATGGCTCATGGAAACAAATGAGGGACACTTTGAGTAAAGTTTATTGTTCGGGAATAAGTTCCCTGAAAGCAGAGCCTGAGGTGGGAATTCTTATTCAAGTGATTGATTTGAGGACTGTTCTCAGGAGAAGGGCATGAAGGAAGCATGATAGGGTAGGGATACCAGCAACCCAAGAATAAGATCTCCGCTGGAGGTTTGCTTCAATCAGACCTCACACCAAAGCTCTGGAGGGTAGAGCTTTGCATCCCACAACTGATCTTTTGCTGAGTATGTATCAGGCAGTCATTGGCTGAAGTTTGGCCCAAATGTAGAGGGTTGGAACGACCTTCCAAAGGAAGAGGCTTCTGAGGACAATTCTTTGGAGAAAAGGGAAGCTGTGCCTTGTTAAAATCATAGTAGTGGGTGCATGCCCATGAAAGGTAGCTGGTTGGAGCACCAGGGCCATCAACACTGCTGCTATATTTCTCTTTGGCAGGCAGGTGGTCTCGGATTTACTGTAAACGAGGTATAAATGTAAATGTGACCCTCATTTTATAGTCACAGGCATATGAGACCCATATTAACCAAATATGGTTAATATCTTCGATTAGCTTCAAGCATGCAGACCAAAAATAGGCAATGTGTTTTTCCTCTAGGGACTATACCTGATTTATCTATAACATTTGTTAGCTCTGTACTCATGATTAGATTTTTTTTTTTTTTTTTTTTTCGGTATGCGGGCCTCTCACTGTTGTGGCCTCTCCCGCTGCACAGCACAGGCTCCGGACGTGCAGGCTCAGCGGCCATGGCTCACGGGCCCAGCCGCTCCGCGGCACGTGGGATCCTCCCGGACCGGGGCACGAACTCGTGTCCCCTGCATCGGCAGGCGGACTCCCAACCACTGTGCCACCAGGGAAGCCCTAGATAATTTTTTTTTAACAATATCAGAGAAGTAGCAAAAGTGAAAAAAGAGAACTTGATTTAGAGTTAGCTGACAGGGAATTCAGTCCTACTTCTACTACTTCTGTGGCTTCAGCCAAGTCTTTACACTTTTTTGGGCCTTTGTTAGATAAGGGACAATTGATGTTTGCTACAACCTTATTAATATTTTGCTTGTTATATCTATGAGTTCCTAGGGACCCACTGGAAATCCTTAAACAGAGGCCAACAGGTTTAAAGTATCTTTGAGGAAGGGAAACCTAGTAACTGAGTGTACTGCCTGGAGGAATGAGAAGCGGGGAGACTCAGTAGAAGGCTGGAACAGAACTCGGGCTGGAGACAGTGAGGTAGTAAGGTCTTTCCTGCCTCCTCCGCCACCCAGATGAGGTTGGAGCCCCTGCAGGACTCTCTCAAAGCACCTTGCAACTGTATGTGCAGTGTTCATTTTATCCACTAAACTTTATTTGCATAAGGGTAGGAACCATGCCTATCTTATGCAGTATTGCATAACTGGAGCTGGACACAGTGTCTGGCATGTATTTGCTGAATAATTCAATAAAATAGAGGAATGTAGTTTAATTCATTAGATAGTGGTTAAGAATAAATGACAAGTCTTCGTGTTTGATGAAGGAAAAAAGTCACAGGTAACTTTAGAGCCTGAAAGGACAATAATAAAGTTGGGAAGGTAAGATATTAGTTTTCTGTTGCTATAAAACAAATGACCACAACCTAGTGGATTAAAACAATACATAATTCTGTGGGTCAGGAGTCTGGGCAGAGCTTAACTAGGTCCTCTGCTCAGGGTCCTACAGACTGCAGTCAAGGTATCAGCCAGGGCTGATGTTTTCATCTGGAGCTTGGGCCTCTTCCAAGCTCATGCAGACTCTTGGTAGAACTCAGTTCCTTGCAATTATAGGGCTGAGCCCCTCAGCTCCAAGAGGCTATCCTCTCACTAAGCAATTTAAGGTCTTAAGGGGAGTGTCTCTCTTGCTTCGAGTTTCTTCTTTCAAGGAAAGTCTGCACCCTCTTAGGTCAGGCCCACGTAGGACAATTTCCCTTTTGATGAATTCAAAGTCAACTGATTAGGGATCAGAATTACATCTGCTCAGTCTTTTCACCTTTGCCATATTCCATTGCCTAGAAGCAAGTAACAGACTCTACCCATGCTGAAGAGGAGAGTTAGTTACACAAAGATGTGGATACCAAGTGGGGGGAATCACAGGGAGCCACTTTGAAATTCTGAAGCTCGGTCTTTTTAGCTTTGAGTGTTGGTGGGAGACAAAAAACAAGTGATGGATGAAAAGTCAAAGTGGGCCTTGTGGATCTGACACAGTTGATACTATGAGAGAAGGTTTATTACCCAGAGAGAAAAAGCAAAGGGACAAAGACACTCTTGGTTTTGGGAAAATATTTACTATTTAGGAAAGGAAAGGGACCTAGCAAAGTAGAGAAAGATGAGCAAGATGTAGGAGAGGAGCTTGTAGTAAACGGTCACATAAGCAGGAAGGAATTTCAAGAGCCTGTTGATTAGTAGAGGTGAATGGGGCAGCACTCAAGAAGAACACTGATAAAGCCACTCATTTGACTGTGCAGTGACCTTAGAGAAAACTGTTGTGGTGCAGGTGTAGCTAACGTCAGAGTCGAGGTGGTAGGAGGTTAATGGGGCAGGAGATGTTTAAGTGATAGAAGAGGGTGCTGGGTGCAGGCCTCTGAGAACTCCCACATCAGTCGGAGGCAGGGCTGGGCCAGGAGTCACTGCTTCCAGAAGAGGAGGAGCTTCCCCAGGTCTATTTCAGTCTAGCTCTGCCTACAAGGCCCTCAATTGTCTTTCATTCTGGGATGTGTGAGGTAGCACTACAGGCTGCATTTAGGCTGTTTTTGGCCTCTTCTGGGCAAGAAAAAAATGAGACTTTTAGTAGAAAACATGAGTAATCTACCAACTTGGGGAAATCTGAGGTAGGGAACCTTTCTGCTCTCTGAATAATTAAAAATTGACTCTTTCATCTAGTTCTGTGAGTTGAATTTTTAATGATGAGTAAAAATCCTTACGTGGTTTCTTTTTGGCCAGCCCTTATTTCTTTTAAGCAAGAAGCCCAGTTACCCTAGCTGTTTTGCAGAAATCAAGTACAATTCCAAGGAAACGATACAGTAGGAAGCGTTAAGCAATTGTTCAAACCCAAGATAGATATTCTGAGGCTCTTGAAATAACCAGCATTGAAAACGGGTATCAGTAATCAAATGCAGTAGAAGCTAAATGCCATGTAGCAAGTGCCATGTAGAAGCTAAATTTAATTCTAATATCACAAATCTATAAATGAGACTGTTTCTCTTTATGGTGTCCCAGAATTGTGTCCACCTTCTCTCCTTTCATTCAAAAGATCAACCTGAAATAATTTTGTTTTTATTTTGAGACTCATATAGCTAACAAAGACAAACACAAAGAGTATCATCTGATTCCATTAATACGACAAAAACTTGTCCAACTTTCTTGTATCTCAATTTAATTATTAGTTAAAAATATTTATTTCTATCATAGAACAATTCACATAAGTGTTTTCACCATCTTTTTTTATTCTTTATCATTTAACCCATGTTAAAAATTCCTGGATAAAAAGACTATGCATATGGACATATATACACTACCAAACGTAAAATAGCTAGCTAGTGGGAAGCAGCCGCACAGCACAGGGAGATCAGCTCGGTGCTTTGTGACCACCTAGAGGGGTGGGATAGGGAGAGTGGGAGGGAGGCGCAAGAGGGAGGGGATATGGGGACATATGTATATGTATAACTGATTCACTTTGTTATAAAGCAGAAACTAACACACCATTGTAAAGCAATTATACTCCAATAAAGGTGTTAAAAAATACTATGCATAGAAAATAGGATTAAAGCCTACAGCTCTAAGAATTTGTAATCGTCTCGGCAGTGTGTTCATGTAACATTTTAAATGGATTTTTCCATCGTTCTAAACCAATGGGGTGAGTGCTGTGCACACTGTTGTAAGGTGTATTTCATGGCTCACTGGGCTTTTCTGTCTTTAACTTTCCAATATATGTAATTTGATTAAAAGTTTTGGCTGGTCAGGATAAGGAGAAATAGAAATTGCTCTTAACGGAAGCTCCAGTGTGCCTGGGATTATAATTGAAGCAGAAAGTTGAACATCTTTCTCTGGAGGAAGTTAAAAAAAGGCTTTGTTCCATTTTTACATTGGAGATCATCTGTTATTGTAACCTAGACACCTAAGCCCACTCCAGATTCAGAATGTGCCCTTTATAAACATGCATGCCAAGTTTCAAATGCCCTTTTTGAATGTTTGCATATAATTTGGAGCTTGCAATGCCAAAGTAAAATACAGTCTCCATTGTATCACGTTACCCACACGGCATGTGAGCTGCCTCTTCTCTGACATTGCTTGAATAGAAGAAGCATAGTTTGACTTCTTTCAAAAAGAGGAATGTTTCTCGGCTCAACTGAGATGATTGCTAGGTATAAGCTGCCAACTTCATTTTCCCCCTACAGGAATGTACATTTTTCCCTATTATAAAATGTACTCATAATAGAAATGAGACAGTTCCCAAGAGTGTGGTTATCCAGAGGTAATCTCAACCCAATCTGATTAGAGGCAAGTGGCTCATGCCTCACAATGCTCCAGGGTATGATTATTTTATGATAACCATACTCTGTATCATGTCTTATTGATTAATAAAGCATCAACATTGCTATTTAGAGGAAAAGCGGAGAAACCAAGGGGGATAAATGGTTCTAGAAAGGAAGTGATTCTATCGAAAGACCCAAGCTACCTCTTGTGCCATCCTTTTACAATTTCAGGTGGAGCATGAAAGGTCATCAATGGCCTATTTTAGTATCTCTTTAGTGCCAAGATCATTAATCTGATGCCTTTATTTACATTTAAGTGTATGCTAAATGAACCTCTCTGTGTTGTGAAAGCCGAATGACATTCCTTTCGAGAGCATGCTGGTTTTTGTTCTCATCATCCAGATGACTTCATTGCACAGGTCCAGGGAAATACAGATAGAACCTAAAAAATATAGCCACCAGCTTGCCTGTGGAAGCCATATGCTGGTAACATCACCTAGCATTGGAGTGAGAGGAGCGTATAACTAGCAGGCAAGTATTTTGCACTGAGAATAGCTTTTGGACTATTGGTAGGCGTGTGTCCTTTGGCACATAAGTCCAACATTCAGGCACCCACAATATCCTTACCTCTCTCAAAAGCTATGACCACACATCTATAAAAAAATGTGGAGTGAAGGAACTGAAGCAATTACCTTAGGTGATTCAATTTAACTACCTATGTTGTCACAATTACTTTATGTTTTCATTGTAAATATAAACTTATAGCCTAAATTACCCAATCATTGCCTCAGTATTCCATTTCCTCTTACTGTGTAGACATAGCTAATATATTCAAATTGAAAAATGTTCCACAAGTAATAGTGTCCAGCTCTAGTTCTTGGTAATGCATCTTTTTGATCAAATTTAACATTGAGAAGTATAGTCTAGTTATTTCTATAATAATTGTTCGAGTCACTGGTTGCTGGGGTCAAGAAATCTCTTTCATTCCTCAGTCCATTTCCTTGTCTATACATTATTGATGTGGTCTGAACAGGATAGCACTTTGAAAGCATACATAGGATTAGCTTAATTTATACTTGTCTGCTTTAACTACCCCACTATTCACAGAGCCAGTGGTATTTTTATCTTCAAAATCCAAATCTGCCAGAATGGAATTTCTGTTAATTTCCCAAAGAACATTTCACCAGAACCGCTATCTAAGATCTAAGTTTAGTGTTTGCCACAGAAACCATCTGAATGATTTTCAAAAAGACCTTATAACTGATCAAACTGATCGTTTAACATTAACATCCCCCTATTAACATGATGCTATTTCTCTCCCTTTTAAAAACAGGGTTGTACTGCTCATCTATTTTTTTCTCCTATCATAGCACTTTTTAAAAATCAGACCTTTTGTTTGCATTGTTTGTTTCTGCTGGGTAGATACACTTCTTCTAAATTATCTTCAGACAATCTTGATGAGCAGGATATGAAGACTGTGTCCTCAGCTCTCGAAATTAAGGGAACATGGAAACCCCAAAGACTGTTGATGGCATTTGTCCTAAAAGAGTTGTCCAAGAAGAGCTTACCCCCACAAAATAAAGAGCCAGCCACTTTGCTGGTTCTGCCATCTCAGACTTTAGTGGATTCTGTGATCCTCGTGCTTTTCAGTATAGATGAGTGATGGTTGATGTTCTCATGTTTTTTCTCTTCTGCATGCACTTACTTAAGGCATTTTTTATTTGTTCTTTGTTTTTGTTTGTTTGTTTGCAATAAGAACCGGAAATAATTCAGGCATGTGACACCATGTAAGAGACTGAGTTCTCCTATCTTCTCATGTCTGTGTCTCTGGCTGTTCCTTTCGGCTGTGTAGTTCATTAATTCCCCACGTGAGAGCGTGGACTAAGTTATGATGCAGTAACAAACAACTGTAAAGTTGTCGTATCTGCAAATAAGATTTACTTTTCACTCTACAGGGGAAATCACAGGCCAGCAAGATAGGCTCTGCCCATGTAACCTCACTCTAGAACCCACGCTATCAGGAGCACTGCTGTGACTAGGCAAAGGGAGCTCCGGGGAGTTCTGCATAGCTCCAGTGCCCTGGCCCGGAAGTGATACACATGTCAAACATGATGTACATCGTCCATCTAACAAGGATTGCACCAAGGGGATAGTTAGTACATGGCTGTCATGGGTCTGGAGAGAGAGAGAGAGCTGGAAACATTTGGTGAATAGCAGGAATGACTATAACATGCCCTCAGCTAAAACACTAGAGATAATTTTTTCCAGCTGATAAAGGAGCTCGTTAACTTCTTCTCCCACATTACTTAGTAAATTCTCACTCAAAACCTCAGATTAGGGATATTGTCATCAAACTTTAAGGCCAAGGATAGATTTATTAGTTTTCTATTGCTGTACAAAGTTAGTGGCTTAGATAATGTATTCATTATCTCATCATTTCCAAGGATCAGAAATCTGGGTGTAGATTGGCTGGATGTTCTGCTCAGGGTCTCATCAGGCTGTAGTCAAGGTGTCAACAGGGCTCAATCCCATCTGAGGCTTAGGTTCTTCTTCCAGTCTCACTGGTTGTTGGCAGAATTAAGTTCCTTGGACTTGTGGGAATGAAGTCCCCAGATTCTTGCTGGCTATTGGACAGGGACCACTGTCAGTTCTTAGATGTCACCCTCAGGTCCTTGCCACACAGTGGTTGTTATCTTCTTTAAGGCCAGCAGGAGAAATCTCTTTCACTTAGAATCCCTCTGATGACTTTTAAAGGCTGTTCTGGTTAGGTGGGCCAGGCCCACCTAGGATAATCTTTTTTGATTAACTCAAAGTCAAATAATTAGGGATCTTAATTACATCTGTAAATCCCTCTGCCATATAGCATAGCATGATTATGGGAGTGATATACCATTATATTGACAGGTTCCTCTTACAGTCAAAGGGAAGGGATTATATGGGGCACATACACTGGGGGCAGAAATCTTGGTGACCATCCTAGAATTCTGCTGACACAGAGACACAGAGGGGGCCACATCTGTGCAATTTGAAGCCAGTCTTGAAAGCTGGTAGTGTTTGGGGCCATCTTAATAACTGGCATCACAGAAAAAATTTGTTGGATTGTCCAGTGAATCAACATTTAAAACATAAAAAGGACAGAGTGAGGGAAGGAAGGGAGGGAAGGAGGGAGGAAGGAAGGAAGGAAGGGAGGGAGGGAGGGAGGGAGGGAGGGAGGGAGGGAGGAAGGAAGAAAACATACATGAAGTAACTTCAAGTTGAGAGGGCCATGAGGCAGTGATGGGGTGGTGTGTGTATCAGATCAGCCTCCCAAATGCTATACTTCCAGTTTATTCCCAAGCGTCACACTGTCTCTTCAATAGAGATGTGTGACATTCTTAGATGGCACTTGATGGTGTGTTTCATTGTATCTCCTTCTGGAGATAGCATTTCTTTTTAAGGTTTACTTTAAAGGAACTCACTGCATTATTCTTTTCTAGAGAGAGGAACATTGGTTGCTCTGCTCAACTGCCTAAGATGGCACATTATTATATGTGTAGTATTGCCGAGAAGTAATTTTCCTTTTATTTTTGCCCACAGGGTGGAAAATTAAGGTTGAAATGCAACTTTATTTTTGCTTTTCCCAGAAGAGGTGACGGTGTAGTTTTTCCTGCCTGTTTTTCGGCAAGCAGTGAAATATTATTTTGGCTACAACTGTTGACTCCTTCATCCTATTTTGGCAGATGTTTTATGTAGAGAGTCTCCTGCCCTTGTTTATGCCCCAGAGGCCCATCCCAGGGTCTTGCAGGACGTAGGGGGATTTCCCTCCCAGAGCCTTTGTGACCTGGTTTTTCTGCCTGACACCATGCTCAGATATGCCTTTGCATGCTCTTCTTTTCCTAACTGTAGAGAGTTATTCCCAATCTCTTTAAAACATATCTGCCCAAGCTTTTTGGACTTAAGAAATGGAGAAGTTTTAAAGAAGACTTGACCATCAATGGTTTTGATTTCTTTGGTCCTGAGTATTAACACAATAGTAAAATCATTGACCAAGGGAGACTGTGTACATTTTAAGAGACTTTCTCTTGATTTCACTATTTTCTGTCTCCTGTTAGCCCTTCTAAAGTCCATCCCAATGGATTAAAATTCTTCCAATGAAGAATTTAAAGAACTGTAATAAAAAACTACTAAGATTATCTTTTAGGTCCACTTCTATAGATCTTTTCTTCCGTTTACATTTAACATCATTTTGTGACCAATACCTAAGATAAGTGTTATTTAATTTTTTTCCAGCTAAGGAAACTTTAAAGAGTCTATAGGGTCCTGAAACATCCATTCAGTATTCATTCAACATATTTCTTGAGTAAGTACTTTGAGCACAACACTGCCCTGAGCATTTGAGACATAGTAAAAAGACCTAGTCTCTGCCCTCAAGGAAGATAACTGGTAGAAAGAGCATCAGTTTAGAATCAAACAGACCTGAGTTTGAATTCCTATTCTGACATCTGCTGGGTATAAACCTTATGCATATTATGTTTTTCTCTAAATCTCAGTTTCTCGTCTGTAAATGAACATAATAAACCTTACCTCCTCAGATTGTGAGTATTCAAAGACTCTAGTGACATAAAAAAAATATTACATCTTGACCAAGTTGAAATTATCCAAGGAAAGGAGGAGTCATTTAGTATTTAAAAAACACATAAATAAAATCCACAAAAAATACCTACCAAAAACCTGGAGTAAATATCTTTATTAATGATAAAATGTTAAAAGCATTCCATTTAAAATCAGTCATAAGTTAATACTAGTCATTATCACCACTTCTGTATTCAACATTACATTGGAGTTACTAGCCAACACAGTATGACATGAAAAAGAGAGAAAAGCATAAGGATTGAAAAGCAGGAAACATGACTGATAATATTTATGGAGGATATGACCAACTGCAAGAGAGCCCAAAGCAACCTATATACAAGGTATTGGGGATTTTCAGGCTGGCTTGATAGTATGATCAATATATTAAAACTAACTTTTTTTGTCTACTCTAGCAACAAATAATTGGCAAACATATTTTAAAAGATTTTCTTTTATAAAGAACCTAGAAATGAACTTAACAAAGGGCTTCCCAAGCCAGTATGAAAAAAATTATAAATCTTGTTTGAAGACCTTATCCAAATTATATTCCATGGCCGAGAACTATAATCACTAAGAATTATATGTATATCCTCAACTCCATTGCACTTTTCATTGCTTTAACATGCTGGCCTGCCTAACCATAATCATGGTACACTTGTATATATGTACGACATAGTCTTTATCCATTCATCTGTTGATGGACATTTAGGTTGCTTCCACGTCTTGGCTATTGTGAATAGTGCTGCTATAAACGTAGGGGTGCATGTATCTTTTTGAATTATAGTTTTGTCCAGATACAGGCCCAAGAGTGGGATTGACGGATCATATGGCAGGTCTATTTCTAGTTTTTTGAGGAACCTCCATACTGCTTTCCATAGTGGCTGCACCAACTTACATTACCACCAACAGTGTAGGAGGCAAGACCTACACTGTTATGTTTTATGGCTGGGTAATATTCCATTGTATATATGTGCCACATCTTCTTTATCCATTCATCTGCCACATCTTCTTTATCCATTCATCTGTCGATGGATACTTAGGTTGCTTCCATGTCCTGGTTATTGGAAATAGAGCTGCAGTGAACATTGTGGTACATGACTCTTTTTGGTTTATGGTTTTCTCAGGGTCTGTGCCCAGTTGTGGGATTGCTGGGTCGTATGGTAGTTCTATTTGTAGTTTTTTGAAGAACCTCCATACTGTTCTCCATAGTGGCTGTATCAATTTACATTCCCACCAACGGTGCAAGAGGGTTCCCTTTTCTCCACACCCTCTCCAATGTCTGTTATTTGTAGGTTTTTTAATGATGGCCATTCTGACTGGTGTGAGGTGGTACCTTATTGTAGTTTTGATTTGCATTCCTCTAATAATTAGTGATGTTGAGCATCTCTCATGGGCCTGTTGGCCATCTGTATACCTTTTTTGGAGAAATGTCTGTTTAGGTCTTCTGCCCGTTTTTCAGTTGGGTTGTGTTGTTTATTTTTTGTCATTGAGTTGTATGAGCTGTTTGTATATTTTGGAAATTAAGCCCTTGTTGGTTGCATCATTTGCAGATATTTTGAGGAGACATTATTTTTCAAAATTATTTTTGAAAGAGAAAATTTTGATGATTACTAAGTTAGTTGACTACTTGATATATTTTTCTCTTTGCAAAATGCCAACTTCTCCCAGATTCTATCAGCTGATGGCCCTGCTTTCTATGCACTGAAGAAAAATGAAGCAATCAAATGAGAACTTACATGAGCCACCCACCACATCTGCATACCCATTAGCATCTGCACCCACATGCTTACAATTTTCCTGCTCCTGTAGATGAACTCTCCAAGCTTTGAACTAAACCCAAGCCCTCTCTTTATGCACCAGGCCCCATCCCTTCTTATCCATTCCAGTATATTGCTATAGCAATTTGACTCTCTCCTGCATCATCCGTTGTTTCCCCCTTTATACTGTGATCCTTCCTGTTAGTGTACAGATATGCAATTATTTTCTCTCATCCTAAAAACAAGAACAAAAACCTGTCTTGATCTTTCCCTTCCAGCAGCCACCCATTTCCCTCAACCCCTTTATATATGATTTTATAATTTATAGCAAAATTCCTTGAAAATGTTATCTATTCTCAATTCTTTGATTTTCACTTAGACCCACTTCAGTGAGGTCCCTCTCCCACTACGATTGCTCTTGTCAAGGCCACCGGTGGCCTCTGCTTTGCTATGTCCAGTGGTCAGTTCTCAGGCCCCATTTTACTGGACCTAATAACAGCATGTGACACACTCTCCTTAAAATCGGCTTCTTCACTTGACTTGTAAGACCCCATACTCTCCTGGAGATTTTTTCTGGTCACTCCTTCTCAGTACCGTTTGCTGATTCTTCCTTATCTGTCCAGCTTCTAAGAATTGGAATGTTCCAGAGATCAGTCCTTAGACCTCTCCTCTGTTCTGTCTGCATACATTCCCTAGTCATCTCATTCAATCTCACTGCTTCAAATAGCATGTTATCTGCCTGCTCCAGGTATCTTCTCTTTCCCTCTAGATCTGTTCTCCATCCTTCTCCCTATTCTTAGCCTTAGGAGGTTGGCTTGTATTTACTTATCAACCAGCCTCTGTCCCTTCTGGCTTCTGGTTGGTTATAAACATTGGTGCACAGTGGCAGGATATTAAGGGGAGAGAAGCATGAGGCTGGGGTATTTATTCCCTTGGCTCCTTCTGGGTAAGAACTCTTAACTAAAGATGTCTCCTTTCGAGACCCCCTTTTCCACCCAACTCTTTCCCAGTTCCTATGCCCCCCCGTTTCCCCTGTTCTTTTGGTGCTTGCAACACCTAGAGTTTTCCAAGATCCCTTGGGTTTCCCTAAATGCCCACCTCTAAAAATAGTCTCTCTGTAAATAAACTGTCCTTAAATATTCCTCATTTGCACATGCTGTTATTTTCTGTTGGGATCCTGACTGATACGGTTCAGTGACTTCCAAATGTATAACTTCAGTTGGTGTCTCACTTCTGAACTCCAGCCTTCTGTATCCAGCAGGCCACAGAGAACCTCCTCTGAGCTGTCTACTAGAAATCTCAAGCGTATCATGTCCAGTTTTGAGCTCCTGACACTCTCCCTCCAACCTGTTTCCCTTCTCTGTAAATGGCAACAGCGCCTTTCCTTTGCTCAGGCATCGTATATCTTGGACTAATCAGTTCTTGGATCCTCTCCCACCTCACATCTCATCACCACCCCATTGCTATGACCCCGGTCCAAGCCACCATCACAGCTCATCTGAATTATTGTAGGAGCCTCATATATGGCCTCCCTGCTTACTTCCTGCTCCACAGGTTCTCAGCACAGCAACCAGGGCAGTCCTGTTATGCGCAGTTAGATCACATCCCTCCTCTGGTCATCAGCCCGGCCTCACTCTGACCCACGTGAGTGGGTCCCTGTCTCCTTTGTGACCTCATGGCTTACAACTCCTACCTTAGTTATTTTTCCTATTGTCTTCTCCCTACCAGAATCTGTGTTCCATCATGGCAAGGAATTTGTCCCTTGGAGTAAGTGTCTGGCACAGAGCGGTTGAATTTTGAGTGAATGAAAACACTTTATAGAGACCTAAATAAATGGAGATACACTGTTTTAACGGATAGGGAAACTCAGGATTATGAAGATGCCAGGTTTCCTCAAACTGATCTATAAACTCAGTGCTAGTCCAATAAGAATCCCAGCAGAGGTTTTCAAAGAACTTGACAAATCGATTCTAAACATATATTGATGAGCACAGCCTAAGAATAGCTAAGCAGTCTTGAAGAATAATAAGGTGGGAAAATGTGCGTTTCCCGACAGCAACATTTTTTTCATAAAGGTGTGTTTAATAACACTAGGTGGTATAGGTTCAGGACTAAACAAATTGATGATAGAACAAAATAGAAAACCCAGAAGCAGACCTGTGTATATGGAAACCTAATATATGACAGAAATAGCATTGCAGTCATTGGAAAAAGGGAGGATAATTCCATAAATTTTCCTGGGACACTTGCTTATAAATATGGAAAACAAGTGAAATTGAATCCCTATCTCACACCATACACATAATGAATCTCAGGTGAATTAAACTTAAATGCATACAGCAAAACTTTAACATTTTTAGCGTAAAAGAAAAGAATATATCTTTATGACTTTGGAATAGAGAAGGACTTATTAAAAAGACCAAGCAAGTACTAACCATGAAGAAAATATTGATAAATCTGCCCACATAAAAATGAGGAACATTTGTTCATTAAGAGACACTATTAAAAAAGTGAAAATATGTTATACAAGATGGAAGAAGATATTTGGAACAAATACAACTGACAAATGATTATTATTCAGAGTATATAAATAACTCCTAAAATCAATTAGAAAAATGCAAATATCTCAAAATGAAAACGGGCAAAAGTCTTGAACAAGCTTTCACAGAAGCAGAAACACAAATGAACAATATTCATGATAATATTCATCAGTAATCAGAAAAATTCAAATTCATATTTGCAGTGGAAATCACTAGATTTTTTTTTTTAATCAAAAAATGCTATGAAGTGAAGCATGAGTGAGGATATGGAACAAATGGAAATCTTACACACTGCTGATGGAAAAGTCAATAGGTACCATCATGTGAAAAACAATTTGGTATTATCCTTTAAATGTGAACATGGATACCCAGAGACCTGCTTAGGAATATTTATAACAGCATTGTTTATAATAACAAACATCAAACAACTCTGTTCAAAGAAACACAATTTTAAGAGACTAGAAATAACCCTGATGTCCCTTGACTATATGAATGTATAAGTTGTATATATTCACACAATATAATATTTAAGAACACGAATGAACCACAACTACTCACTGGCCATCTTTCCAGTGTTACTGGCCTGTGTTGCTCCTGTCCCAGCAGGACATGCAGCTCCAGGCCGAGACAGCCAGCCCTCCCAGGAACAACGTGGACTTTCAGGGCAGGCCCTTCTCCCTTCCCCTGACTCATTCTGTTCCTGGCTTCACACTGCCTGCACCCTACCCCAAAAGCAGCCTCTGTGTGTGTGTGTGTGTGTGTGTGTGTGTGTGTGTGTGTGTGTGTGTGTGTGTGTGTGTGTAGGGGAATGAGTGAAGGGAGGATTCCAAATAGTGTCAGGATTCTGCTAGGAAGGAGGAGGGAATGGGTGCTGGGTAGGCAGCCATTGTCCACCTGTCTGTCCCTCCTTATGCTACAAACTCCTTGAGGGGAGGGACCATGTCATAATTACCTCTGCATTCCCTGAGCACAGTGCCTGGCACACCTCAAGCATTCAAGAAATACTGAACAAAAGACTAGCCTAAGTCAGACCTAACTGGTCCGACCGAGTGAAAGAGAAATGAGGTCAAGAACCTCTCACCAGCACCAGCACACTCATTGGGAAAGCTGGAACCTACAGGTAAGGAAATGGGTGGATGGTGAATTAGGAAGTAGAGGTATTTTAAGAGCTTTATTGGACTAGCAAAAGAAAAGCTCACTGGTTGGGGCACCAGCCTCCCCTGGAGTGACAGGGCGTTGTTTTTTGATGCAAGTGTCCTGAAATCTTCAGAAGTAACTCCGCAATGAGGTGGTATTTTCCTAATCTTCAAAGGAACACAGCAGACGCTTTCGTCCTCCAGTTGCCAGGGTGTGGAACATAGCTTACCATTCAACGGGAACAATGTTTTTGGCAGCAGTGCCTTCAGTAGCTTTCTCAGCTCGTCCCCTGCTCAAGCCAGCCACTTACTGGACAGGCCGGCTGGCTTGACAATGCTTAGACACCAGGTGTCCTGGACCTACTCACTTGCTCCCTGTTTTCCCAACTAGCCCCGTGTTAATGTTTTGCATCCCTCTTGTCATGACTGATTTACCAGCCCTGTGTCTGATGAGGTACAGAGAAACCCCAAACTTTCCTGACTTATGGTAAAAAAAAAAAAATCAAGATCTGGCCAGTATATTCAAACATCCAGGACAAAAATTGGCCCCCATCCCTGCCTCCACACCCCGGGGTCACTTTGTATGGTTATATGCTTTCTGCCTTGGACCAAGGCCCAGCTGAGGGGCCAGAGGGGGCTAATCCAGACAACACTATGCTCGCTAAACCTGTGGTGGGGTTCAATCTTGGGTCTGCCTGGATGAGGGGGCCTTAGGGCTCATAGGGCATCAGCTGCCTGCCTGAGGCACCTTTGTCTAATTGGCACAGAGACCTAATATTTCCTTCCCATCCTGTCCTGAGGATGGACCCAGAAGCCCCGGACTGATTTGCGATTGCTTCCTGCCCTAGCTATGGCTGGGAATGAGACCATGTACATAATAGTGTGATCCAGGCCTACCTTCCTGGCCCTGTTCCTGGAGATCTGTGTCTCCCTGTGCTGCCTGTCTGCGAGCATCTGCTGGCCCAGGAAGCTCCCTGTGCTGTGACACCATGGCTGCCCAGCCTGCTCCCAGCCTTCCCTGGCTGCTGCTGGCCCCGGCTTTCAGTGCTGACTCTTCAAAACTTAGACTTAGCGCTGACAGCAGCCTCTGATCAGGACAAGAAGGGATTGTTTTCCATCAGGCCAAATAAGACATCTTTGAGTAGCCAGCCTTCACCCCCTGCGGCACCCTACACATAACCTTGTTTACAGATAGCCTCTTGGACCCTTCTGTTCCAGTACCCCTCCCAACCCGCCCTTCTGGTCCCTGGCCACCAAGTTCATTCCACTGTTATCTGTCATCCCATGTATCTAGATTACAGATCATCTTTCTCTGTTATTTTCAGCAATGTGCTCAGATGCTCAATAACATTCTTCATAGCTTGACCCAGCTTCTGAGAATCTCCCAACCTTATGCCTCCCCCCAGGAGTCACCCCCTTACACACACACACGCGCACACACACATGCATATGTGTGCAGACACTCACACACAGAGTCTGCTTTGGGAGTCTCCCAACCTTATGCCTCCCCCCAGGAGTCACCCCCTTACACACACACACACACACACACACACACACACACACATGCATATGTGTGCAGGCACTCACGCACCGAGTCTGCTTTGGGAGTGGGATCCAGAGACGATTTGGTCACTGAAGCCATATACAGGGTGAGTCAGAACCCTGCCCTGAAAGTCCACGTTGTTACTGGAAAGACTGGCTGTCCCATCCTGAAACTGAACTGCTTGGCTCGCTGGGATAGGAGCAACACAGGCAAATAGGACCAGAAAGTCAGGACTGGGGAGGAATAAAAGATATGGGGAAGTGGTCCTGTCAAAGATCACACTTCGGAAAATATGCTTGGGAGCTGTCATGCCCCCTGCTTCCTTGCTCTGGCCCCTCCCCATTTCTCTCTAGAAACTTTGCAGAGGACAGCTCCCTTTCCCCCCATAATTTATTCTAGCCACTACTCATTCCAACACACTTCTTGATCTGATTCCTATGGCTCTGCTCCAGATGCTTGCTTCAGTCACCTTGGCAATGTGCCCACTTTGTACTCTCCTTCCCCCTACCTGGCCCTCTCCCATGGGGAATCCTGGCATTAAGACTCCCCTGCACCCTGGCTTCAGGGAGTGTGAGCACCTTCAAGGCTGGGATCCCTTCATTATGTTCCTTTTCTATTCTCCAGAGCACCCAATGTGATTCTGGGCACACATCATGTGATTAGTTGATGTTTGTTAATTGATTGATGGACAGATTCATTATAAGCATACTTTCCATCACATCTTGTAAAGTGGTATTTTTCAGCATGTGCTGTGAGGATCCTTTATACCAGAATTTCACTGGGTATTTTCTAAAATGCAGACTCTTGGACCCCACTACACACCTACTAAATCAGAATTTCTGGGAGTAGAACTCTGGGATTTGCATTGTAGTGGATAAAAGATGGCCACAAATTCTTTGACATTTCTCCCATTGAGAGGTAGGGTCTGTTTCTTCTCCCCTTGAAATCTGGCCATGGCTGCTCTGAACAATGAGGTGATGGCTATGCCAGTTCCAGGCCTAGGCTTGGTCTCTGGGAGCCCTGGACCACGTGGAGAGATGCTATGGCTACATGGAGAGCGAGAAGGTCCCAGCTGAACCAGATTTACGCTCATCCAATTTGCCAGGCAAGAGGGTGGAGCTATCTTGGACCCTCCAGGTGAGACCAGCCACCAGCTAAAAACCAATGGGTAACCCCAGATGTTCACAATGAGCAGAAGAATCACCCAGCTGAGCCCTGCCAGAACTCCTGACCCACAAAATCATGAGATACAATATGTTTGTTGCTGTAAGCCTCTATGTTTTGGGATAGTTTGTCACATCCAATGTGATAGATAACAAGAATATACAGATGTCACAAATTCTCCAGGTTATTCTTGTGTATCCTAGAATTTGAATCATTGTTGTAAAGGGATCTGACATTTAATGAGTGAAATTTTATATTAAAGAATAGAAAATATGAGTACTTTCATAATTTGTTGTCTACATATTCTAGGGGAAGGAAGATATGGCAAAATAAAACCTCATCATTTATGTTGTTGAGCTCATTTTGTTTATTGAGCAGTAGGCCAGTTCTGTTCATAGCACAAATAAGAGAGGGCCTCCAGCTCTCCTGAACTTTTCTAGACAATCCGGTTGCCACAGACAGTGTTAATAAACAATGTCACCCCAGTGGAATAAAATTCAGCTTTGGATTTAAAATGTAGTGAGCCCTGACAACATTTGGTTTGGAAATGTTTCCTTAGTCTATGGTTGCAGGCCAACCATAAGAAGATTTTCTTTTTTTTTTTTTTTTTTTTGGTTTTTCTCTTGGGAGTATATTTTAAGACTGAAGCTTGTGGATTTTTTTCAGGGTTCATAATGAAACCTTTAGGCTTGTAAGTCACATGACCGACCTCTGCTTTTGCCATAGTTTTGGATGAAAACCACAGGATATTACAAACCCCACTAGGATTAGTGATTTTTGTTTTGGTTTCTCAACAAAGCAGTTTGGACAAATCTGAAAAATTTTTACAGACTCAGCAGAGATCGGTGTGAAACTCAGCATCTTCCTTGGATGCTTCAGCTCAGCTTCAGTGGGTTTGGACAGGCTCAGTGCTTAAAAATGGAACTCTAAAAGCATAAAACCACACAAGCCAAAAATATTTTCCAAAATGAGTTTAACTAAGCTGAAGCTGCTGGGATTTGTGCCTTTTCTGCACAGACAAGTAAATGTGCCCCTTCCACCTTGACTCCCAGCCTGCCTTCAAGCTCATTGGGTCTGTTGTGTCACATGCTGAGTAGAGCTGTCCCTTTGGAACAGGACCCTGCCCTCTTCAAACACTCTTCAGAGGTGGCAGTGTGTTTCCAAAAACTCAGTAATTCAAAGTCTGGCAAGAAATCCATCTCACCATTTATTTCTATTTTGTTCTTCTGACAAACAAACTGTCCCATATGGTGGTATCACTTGAGGATAGCTGACAAATAAATATAATCATCCTTAAAGCCAGCGGTTTCCAAACAACTGGTCTGGTCCATGGCAGGGCTTCAACAACTACTTGAGCCACTGGTTAGAAATACAGATTCCCAGGTAGCCCTGCTGAATCCGAATTTCTGGATGGGAGCCCAGGAACCTTCATTTTTAGTGAGTTGCTCAGATGACTGTACACATCCAAGTTTAGGAAACACTTCAGTGTTTTAAAAATACGACACTTCTGCTTCTGGCCAACATGGAATAATAGGGATTGGGTTTATCCTCCTGCCTGAAACAACGAAAAAACTAAAAATGTATAAAAGAGTGTTTTTCAGACCCTGGACATGAGGCAGCCCATGATGGTGATCTCTGAGAAGGGAACGAATGAGTTTCCAGATGCCAGAAAGGGAGATGGGACAACACTTGGTGTATAACAAATACAGTTAAAAAAAGAGATCATGAGAAGGTGATTTCATTTTACTCTACCAAGATTCTCATTCATGTCAGAGAAGAGTCATCACTCACTGGGGGCCTGGCTGAATAAACTGAGGTCCTTCCTTCCAGTGGGATATTCAGCTGCATAGGTGTGCATGTGCTGATAAGAGACTGAGCCATGTGAAGAATAGGTTTGCAGCACGCTCTTGTTTGTGTTTTAAAAAGAGAGATATTTACGTATTACAATATGCAGAATATTTCTGTGGGAAACATAAGAAAGTGGTATGTTGGTTGTGTCTGAGGAATAGGCCCGGCAAATTGGGATGGGGTAGGAGGGAGATTTGTTTTATTGCACCCTTTTTGTCCTGTTAAGATATCTTAGAATGTTCCTATATGTTTCATTTTAAATAAAAAATCAAAATAAATGAGTCATCTTAAGGATTTCTTTAAACATTTCTTGATTTTCCAAAACTCATCTGTCATATAACTCTTTAGGAAAGCATTGACCTTGTAAAGCAATTATTACAATATGACCCATGCAATCATTTATTCTATATATCATTCACAATTTAGTTTGTCTTTTATTCATCTGGCATATAATACAATACTACACACCAAAAAATGGCAACAAATTACATCATTATTGTGTTTCAACTTGTTCAAAAGATGGGTTGTTGTCATTGTTGTCTGTTCATTTCCAAAATACGAGTTTAAAATGATTTAATTGTTTTTGGAGTCTGGCACAGTCCCACACAATGCCCAGCATCAATTATCTGGTTACATACACATTCCTGTGGCTATTTCTAAAACCTACCAAATAGTTCTACTTTAGACTGCCAAGTATCAGAAGAGTGTGATGTTCTAAGGCACTTGTTTTCTCTTTGCATGTGTACGTGTAAGACGAAGAAAAGCTTTCAGGTCAGAATGAATGTTCTTCCCTCAGGCCATGGTCAGCCTCCCCACTGGATGTCCATGGTCAGACATCCAGTAAGGGGACCCTGCACTGCACTTGCTACTGTACTTCTTGTTCTTTTCTTAAGGATGTGCCATATACATGTTTTTGTTGTTAAGCAAGAGATGAGCTATATAAATTATCTAAAATTTTGCTGGGGCAAACAATAAAGATTTTGTAAGTTTAAAGAATTAAGAGGCCCAAAGAATAGATTTAATCAAAGAACCAATGTTGGGAATTCCCTGGCGGTCCAGTGGTTAGGACTCCTGTGCTTCCACCTCAGGGAGAACAGGTTCGATCCCTGGTCGGGGAACTAAGATCCTGCAAGCCGCATGGCATGGCCTAAAATAAAAATAAAACTAGGAAGAAGAAAAAAAAAAAATGTCAAAGAAAGTGATTCAGAGAATCTAAATAACTGTGAAATCATTTCATTCTTATAAGCTTCTGATATCCCATTATGCTTTCTCTACTTCTGTATTCTCACCACTAGAGCAAACAAGGCCAGTTCTATCTCTCTTAAATTCCTTCTCAAAAACAATGGAAAAAGAAGGAAAATATGGATATGTTTGTGTTTGTATTAGCATAAACACTGGGCATATACACAAGAAACTAACAATATGCTTATAAGGAGTGGGTGAGAGTGGGGAGGGACTGGAGTAGATGGGGGCAGACCTCTCAGCATATACATTTTATAGTGCTTTCATACTGAACCATGAATGCATCACCTGTTTTTCAAATTTAAATTTAAAAATATTTCTCAAAGTTTATCTCGTTTCATAAAACATTTATGTAGCATGCCTAAGCCTGGGTTGAATGGATTGAAGTTGCATAAACTTAGTGAAAGAACAGAAAGCTGAAACCCAACCTCCACCTCCTCCTCTACTGATCAATTTGGATGAAAAAAAATCGCGCGGAATTGTCTCACTGATTTTCTTCTGGCTGCCGTTTTCCATGGCTTATATCTGATGAGTCTGTAGGTCCTTAGAACATTCTGAAAAATAAGAGACAAAATTCTACTTTGTGTAATCTTTCCTTCTGGAGACTTTTGGGCACCTCACTACAGCGTCACCTATGTACACATTGGGATAAAAGAAGCGAACCAAACAGAGGATCCTGGGAAGGAAAAGATATTGTGTGTGTGTGTGTGTGTGTGCGCGCGCGCATGCACAAGGGGCTGGGGGAGACAGCAGAGAAGGACTGGAGGTATTTCCCAGTGTAAATATTAGAGGTTTAATTTTTGCAAAACAGCTTTTCTGGTGAAATATTGCTGACTGTATTTGGAAGTTGATAATATAATTCAGTTCTCCTCTGGGTATTGTGGGTATTCTATGATTTTCTTGGTTGAAATGCCTCCCTCCCCACCCCAGAATAGTAGAAAGACTGAATAATTTCATATTGGACACTTTCCCTTTTGGGGAATAATTTAAGCACTACCATATGTCTTTTTATTTTGTCCTTCTCTGCCTCTCACAAACCGCTGGGCTTTGAAAATGCAAAAACAAAACAAACACAAAGGAACACGCTGGAGAATGTGTGTGTGTGTGTGTGTGTGCGCGTGCGGTGTGTTTAAAATCACTCTCGTGATTGCCCAGTCACTGGGCCATGGTAATTATCCAGGAAGGTGTTTGAAGATATGCTCCACTGAAGGGGAGTGATAACAACCTTCAGAAACTGTTTAGTCCCCAGGAACTAAAATCAGTCTGATAGCAGCTGCACAAGATGGGAAGGAATAATCATTGAAATTAGACCAAGGAGTGAAGTGTGTTTGCTCTCAGCCACCATTCTCAGAAGAGCTCAAGTCCAGGTAGCATACAATTTTCCTGAGATGAATTCTAGGGTGTTTTCCCTTGGTCATAGCCTGCTCCCAGGCACTCATAGCGAGTTGGTCTCTTTCCTGGGTGTTGTGTAGCATTATTGTCCCATATTCATAGGGAGCTGTCAGATTCCCAGAAGCAGAGGCCCATTTCTGAAGCATCCAATTCAGTCTAGAAATAATAAGTCTGGTTATTTGATTTTTCACAGCTCTTTGCCTTTTCCCCACACTGAGGAGTTATAGAGCTGACTGGATTTGCATCAAACAGCTGTGGAAGTTAAAGTTATCCCAGATTGGAGCTATATAACTTATGTGCAAAGTGCAGTGATTCTTTAAGTACATTCGCTTCGTAAGTACTCAGCAAGCCACATTAGTCAAGAAGCCTCTTATCTCAGAAAGCTGATTAAATTATATGAATTATCAAGACATTTATTTCAAAGCTACTGAGAAAAATCAGAGCACTCTTGTCAGGTGCCTGTGGCAATTTTACAACTTGACCCCAACATTCTTTCATATCCTCTCATCAAGAGAAAGCGTCCCCCATACCCTCCTCTGAACCAGGATGGCCTGGTGACTGCTTTGACCAATTAAGTATGGTAGAAATGTCACCATGTGACTTCTCAGGCTGAGTCTGAGAAGGCCGTGCCGCTTCTGCTTTCTTCTCTTGGGACACTTGCTCATCAGGAAGCCGGCCACCATGTGGAGCCTACCTCCTCTAAGAAAGCCATGCTGGAAAGGCCTTCTGGTCACAGCCCCGCTGAGCTTCCAGCAACAGCCAGCATCCACTGCCAGCTATGTGGACAGGCCAGCTTGGGTGTCCCCAAAAGCTGTGTGACAACAAAGCAGCCAAGACCTTCCTGAGCTCGTAACCCACAAAATCCTTAAAAAAGACCGTCCCAAACAAATTGGTTTTTGGTTTACACCACTAAGTTTTAGGGTAATTTGTTTTACAGTGCCCATGGGAAAGCACTTTCTCCCCTTTGACACACCTCCTCACAGTTCAGCTGCCCACTCTCCCTTCTGAGTGTTTGCGCTGTGGTTGCATTAATCCATTTCTCCTTGGGGTGATCTTTTCGTACTTTACACGTATACACACACCACATAGGCACGACCACCCTCATACACACAAAATCGATCACTTGGCTCAGTTTTACTCCCCAGATCACTTCATTCAAACCTCACTTTTCAGCTGAAAAAACTTGGGTCTGCAGGGATTAAGTTTCTTGCTCAAGGTCACATGGCTAAGTAGAGGCCCAGATGGAAGTAAACCCAGGTCTTCTGACACCCAGTCCAGTTCTTTTCCCGCTAGTTTTCCACTTTAATTTCCCACTGACCTCATAAAATAAAATAGGTCAATCCTTTTCTACCCCAGAGGCCAGAAACTCTGAAAGCGCCAAGCAAGCCCCTGGGTGCAACACCTTGTGTGGCCTTCTAGGGGTGACCAGTGGCACCAGGTAAGCATGGCTTATAGCCAGACTGCCTAATGGGAGGAGAGGGACATAAGTGAGGAAGGGAAAAAAGGAAGAGCAAAGAGGGCCTGGCCTACGCCTACCTCCTTCCTCCTGGGCCTGCATTCTGAAGGCCACACGCTAATTATGGTCAGAGTGTAGGCGGGGATTCCCGAATGTGCTGGAAAAATGCCAAACTCCCCCCTCAAACTTCTGTGTTAGAGTCTTCTTACAAAAACAAAAGTGTTTTACATGGTACATGCACTTTTCTGAATCTGGCTTAAAAAGATGAGTGATTGGGACAAAAGATTGGGAAAGTCTGTTAGGACCAGAGCTGGTTAAGTGTACAGAGTGTGTATCTGTGTGTTTTATCTGCCACTCAAAGGCCCAGACAGGCTGTCATTAATACATTCTCGGCCACCCACTGCCCCAGAGTTGCCCCAATTTTTCTAAGCCCTACAGCATTGTCATTTCATTTGTCTGGCGAGGGAATTAGAGCCAATGAGTAAGAAGGCCACCCACCCCCATGGTAATGATATTTCCATTCCCCTCAGCTATCTTGCCAACAACTAACTCTCCCTCCCCCACCCCGACTACCACCATTCTTCTGCACCAAGGAATAAAGGATGATTAAAGGTCTTTTACATGAGGTGTGGTTTAGTTCAATATGTACTCTAGGTTCTTCTGCAAATATGCTAGTAGGAGGTTGACTATGCATGTTATGTGCCGTATGCCACTCTGTTGGCTGGCATGTAGTGGGAAGCCTGAAAAGCAAGGGAGGGAAATGGATATTCTTTCTGCTTTTGAAGCACAATCTTAAAAAAAAAAGAAAACAAACCCAAGAGTTTTAGAGAAAAAAATATCACGTAATTACAGTTTTGTTAATCCTTCATGGATTTCTTACACAATTTGCCTCTCAAAAAAGCAGCAGCATATTTAATCACTCTCCTCAGATTCATAAAATCATATTCAAATAAGTATACCTCACTTTGTGTGCTTGATATATTTTGTATAAATTGAGTTTTTATGAATTTGGTCATATTTCAAAAGTTCTCAGAGTGCTTTCAGTTTAAATTGGTACCATTTTGTAAAACAAATAATAGTCACTCCCTAACTTATTTGTTTTGTAAGTTTGGACTATTGTATTTACATTTTTTTCTAAAAGCCAGATACATCTGTAGATAATGGTAGGCAGGAAGACTTTAATTTGCAAGTAATAAAATGTAAAATTTTAAACCATAAATGAAAATATTTTTAGCTTTAGAAATTTAATCTAGGAGTTTAGACTTTTTTTAAAACTTTTGTCTACAGCAAGAACTTGTGCCTACCCCAAAGTAAGGCAGTCTGGCAACAAGTAGCAAAATACTGAATTTATCCTAAGAATGTAAAACAACAATTGTGTAAAGATGTATGTACCCAAAAAGTTGATTGCAGCACTGTTCATAATAACAAAAATTTGGAAGTAATCTAAAACCTTGTCAATGGAGAAGTCATTTAAATAAAAACCGATTATTTTACTCTCATGCAATGAGATATGCTGCTGTCAAAGGGGGCAAAAGAACCACAGTGAGAAACCATTTTCACCTACCACGTAGGCAACAATTTGAGAATTTGATAACCTTCTGTTGGTGAGTGTAGGGTAATGAGGAGGTCAGAGGTGGCATGGACAGATACCTGAAACACTTCCTCACTGGGTGGTTTTTCCTTAGTATGTTGATAGGTTTGGGTACCATCAGTTTTGCCAGTTCACAGATATTCAGGAGAATATTGAAGTGGTATTATCAATGCTACCTTGAATAGCATTGAATTACTGAATGCTGGAAGTAAACCCAGGTCTTCTGACACCCAGTCCAATCCTTGAACTTGAACTATAGGGATAGGGAATACTCACCAATAATCTCACCATCCTTACTTAACACTTTTTTGGTCTATTTCCTTACAAGAATTTTTATCAGAGTTGTTATTCTTTTAAATATAAAATACTACAAACACACGTGAAATTATAATAAATTATGTAATAGGACTCTTGTTTGCTTCTGTATGGCAAATTGAACATCCCTCCACTAAAGACAACCAAAAATGTGAAATAAAATTTCAGAATTAAAAATTATTTTTAGGGACTTCCCTGGCAGTCCAGTGGTTAAGACTCTGTGCTTCTAATGCAGGGGACATGGGTTCAATCCCTGGTCGGGGAACTAGGATCCCACATGTTGCACGGCATGGCCAAAAAATTTTTTTAAATAAACAGTTATTTTTAAGTGCATCCCTGAGCTAGTAAGAGAGTAAGAAATATTCAGAGGCAAGTAAGGCGAAAGCAGGAATCCTGAAAGTTAAGAGCACTCTGAACTTAGCCTTCTCCATGGAGGCATCAGTTGAGCCCTGCTAGCCTTAACCTAAGGTGTTAATGGTGGCAAGGGGTAAAGTTGGCAGGTGACCAAGCCCAAGGCCCAGCCAAGGTGCATTCTAACAGGAGATCCCACATGTAAAGCTGAATCCCAGTGAGCAACACCTTCAGTACAAGGGTGAACTATCAATAGATATAAACCCACCCACAGATGGAGATAACAAGGAAACTTGCTTATCTTGACTATTGTGCTGGGTGGAGAGGGGAACACTCTCTCCCAAAAATTCATAACCACAAGCAAACCTACACAGGGGTTTGTGGTCCTAAATTTACATTATCTATGAGGACCAAAAAACCTCAAGTTGAAATTTTATTTTAAAGTGGTTTCAGGTTTTAATTGATTCCAGGCACATGGCAGAAATAAAAGCAATATAGTCTGGAGGAACCTGCCTTTAAATCAGGCCTCAAAAAATTCCCACGATTAAACAGAAGAGAATCTGGCCAAACCATCATAACTCACAAAACACACAAGCAATCAAGACACCATGGGGGATGTCCAAAAAACAAAATGGAAGAATCAGACCTCAAATGACATTACATATTGTCATTATCAGTCATAATAAAATAAGTGTATGTCTATCTAATTGGCAAAAAAAAATAATAGAGGGGATTAAAAGTAATGATCTTGCAAATTTGCAAAACAAAAAGAATTTTTAAAAGTAAAATATATTATAATTGAAATTTAAAACGCCAAGGGATTGGTTAAATGGAAAAGTAGGCACATTTGAAAAAATAAGCGAACTAGAAGAAATTGTTCATAAGATAGAAAAGAGAGACAAAGAAGGACTTCCCTGTTGGCCCAGTGGTTATGACTCCACACTTCCACTGCAGGGGGCGCAGGTTCAATTCCTGGTTAGGGGACTAAGGTCCTGTATGCCACACGAGTGGCCAAAAGAAAAGGAGACAAAGAGATGAAAAGGAAGCCAGGAGGCTTACAGAGTAGATAAGACCTTACGTGGATTTAATAGGAGTTTCAGAGAATAGACTCAACTTCAGTAGTAAACAGGGAACTGGAAAGAGAAACAACAATGAGATGTCATTTTACCCTTCTTATCTTGGTAAAATTCATGATACCAAGTTCTGGCAAGGATGTAGACAAACAGGAACTATTCTACATTGCTTATGGGGGTGTAAATTGGTACAAGCACTTTGGAAAACAATTTGGCAGTGTCTAGAAGGGCTGAGCGTGTATCTAGGTGCCTACCTTAGAAACATTCTCATTCAGGTACCCGAGAAAATGCGCACAAGGACATTCATCATCGCACTTGCTTGTACTAGCAAAGGAGTAAAAACAACTTAATGGTTACATATTTTTGCAAATCACTGCATAATCCCATTCTGCAAGAAAAGAGCACTTAGCAAGAATCTAGTCATTTACGAAGCCCTGGGAGACAAGTTCTGCCTTGTTCACCTCTGGAGGCTGCAAGGGCACCTGGGAAGAGACAGTAAAAATGGGGGCTGAGGAAGTTCTGGGATCATCTTGGTTATTCATTCGTTTGTTCAACTAATAATTCCTGAAGGCCTTTTCTGTAGCAGGTGCTAATAGTTGAAAGGGCTCATCTTTCCAAGCTAGAGTCAGTTCTAACTTTTTGGGGTGTGATGATATTCTATCTGTGCATCCTCGAATCTCCTATTTCTCCCTCTGGGTCTCAGGCTTCCGGCCGTTTTACTGTACCTTGGACCTTCCACTAGGGATAGTCAGGAGGAATGAAAGAAGAGCACAGTTCCTTCTGCTTTCTGTTGGGAATAAAAGGTGGAAACGTGGTTGAAATTCTTCACTCTCCATCCTTCAAGGCTCTGCTCAGCTCTGATCTTTGCCTGACTACTCAGGCTAGTTTTTCTTAGTTCCCAGGCCTCATTTTCTATAGGAGTCACTTGGTTTTTAATAATACACTTGCGATGAAATTTCTTGCAATGATGTTTAAATTGAGAGGGACATTTCTCATTGCCCTACCATGGTTTTTAGTTGTTTGATGGCCAGAATGACTCTCTACATCTTCTCGTTGAATAGCACATACATACAATGTACTGTACACAAAGTTAGTTATAAGTAAAGGTTTCTTGAAACAAAAATGAATAAATATATAAGCGAATGAATGACTTAAGCAAAAATTTGGGAATTACTTGTGGTCCTTTGCTCTTGTTGTAGGTCCCTAAATCTGAGGTCATTTCATTTGTGGGACAGATACTTCTAACTGGAAATAGAGAAGAATTGCATACATGGATCAAAATATATCATGCTACATGTAGCAAAAGCCTAGGTGGAGGTATTGGGAAGCACTTGTCCAATAGCTATGAAATTTGGTATTTATCTTCTTTATCATTCTAGCTGCATCTAGCAAAATAAGATAACAGTATCTCCTGAATTGATGTATCCATGCACTTGAATATACTCCCAAATAGGCCCATTCAAAGCATTTTTAAAACCTTAATTTTCCAATATAAGATCTCATTTCCAATTAGCACTTACCTCCCACTCTCCCTAGCATCTCCACAGAAGGATTAAGCCAGGGTACATCACATCTGGCTGGGCCTGGATGTCTCAGGGATTAATGAACGACAGGCTATATTAGAGCCGAGATCCTGTGCACTCATCCTGAAACCTGAATGCTCCCTTCCCGGTGGCATGGGGTCAGGGTCAACAGGTCATCAAAGGCAACATCATCCGTGCTCTCTCTTTTTTCAGAATCTTGCTTCACGAAAATTCAGAACCAGAATCTTGTAGCAGTTTTTAATGAGTAACCTGTAATTTAAGCAGTTATTTTTTTCTTAATATTGATTGTGAAGAAGGTGAGGGAAGAAAGAGGCTGGAGTGGGTGTGAGGGGGAATCAGAAGGGCACTGTGAGTTCACCAGCAGGAGAGAATGCCCTTGCACCCTGCCAGAGAGGTCCATGGAAAGACAAGGTCATGGGCCTTGTCTATCGGAGTTCCCACTAATAAGATGAAAAATATGCAAACTAGAGAGTTCATACAGAAGTTCAGACATTCTTGGGGCATTACAGAGAATTATTTTGAAAACATACAATAAGATTATTGAGGGGCTGGTTTGTCAGTAAGCAGTGCCCGAGACTCTGGGTACATGGGAGACTTTCCTGAAACTGTTGTGGTGACCGCAGGTCGTGGAGGGATGCTTGTCTCCCTGTGAGCAGGACTGGCTGTGTCCCGGTCATGAGACAGGCTGGGCAGCTTGGAGCTGTCTTCATTTCCTTAACAACTGATTCCACCGAGGCCACGTCGTCCAGTAAGACTCCCGGGGTCATGCCCTGAATCCTTGAAGCCCCAGGCTTCTGCCTCTTCCAGAGGCAAAGTGCTGAAAAACAGTAAGGAGAAAAGCAGATATCCCAAAAGATTTATCTGGGAGAGACAGAGACCTACAAACAAACACTAAAACGACACTATGGGGTGATATACATGGAAGTGTTTTTAAAAATTCCAGGTGCTACATAATAAAAACTAATACTATTTCTATATAATAGCATGGCTTAGTGGATCCACAAACCAGAAGCACTACATCATGGATAAGCTGGTCCTTAAAAATGGAATCAATAGTACCATCTTTTCTCAGCACTCCTAATGCATAATTCAGCCTTATGGAAATTCAGCTAGACTTTGTGATGTATGATGGTTGGTAACAGCAAGTAGAGTCAGAGAACTTCACTTCTTAAGATTGGTTATGGTCAGATAAGAAATGAGAGAATAGAAAGTGACATCTAATAATTCACATCACTATGCATCCCTTTATAATTTTCAAAGCACTTTGGCTTTGTAGTCTTAGACCGTGTGAAATAGATGGGGATTATTTTCTCCATTTTCCAGGCAGGGAAACTGAGGCTCAGAGAGGTGTTGCCCCAGGTCACAGGGCAACAGCAGGTCCACCGTGGCTGTGTTGTCAGTCGTCTCTAGGAAGCTCTGCAGAAACGTGGCAGGAAATAATTCTAAACCCAGAAAGTTAAACCGTTGAAACTGCAGCACTGCGGAGGCTGAAGTCCTTTCCCTGTTTGTGGCTCCCAACATCACTGAAAGCGTGTCTGGGATAGGGTGTGTTTGACTTGCCTAAATTGTATCTCACCTGCCACCTTCTCTCTCAGGGCCCCCTGCTCTTGAATAATCCGGACAAAGGCACGCCTGCCCCAGTAGCAGGGTAATTGCAACATGGTAATATTTAGCACGCTCAGCACTTTCCACCTAGATGTTATCTCATTAACCTTCCCCGTGTCCCAGCAAGGCATGTGCTACATGCAGGGTTGCTGTAGCCTCCACCGGTCTCAGGAAGATAGTCCTCTGTCCCCCACGATTTGGTCCTTTGGCTCTGCAGCTGACTTGCTGCGGTCGTAGGCCCAAGACTGGGGTTTCCTTTGAAAGGAAATGACTGGAGTACAAGCAGCAAATACTACCTATATTTTGAGCACAGGTATTTAGAAGTCTCTTACTGCTGTATAAAAAGGGGTTTTGCTTCCCTATAGTGACACTGAATAATAAGTGCTTTTTAAATGGCCCTTACTTAATCCTGACAACATTAGAAGTAGGTATTATTATCCCTCGTTTTATAGGAAACCGAGTTCTTAGAGATTAAATACATTGTTGGAAGACACACTGGTATTCGTTGGCAGAGTAGGGTTTGTACCCAGGTCTGGGTGACTTCAAAGCCAAGACATAAGGCTGTGTCAGCATCCTGTGTAAGGGGTTTTTGACCCCGTGAGTGGAAGGGAAAGACTGAGGCCTCAAAACAACACAATCTCATTGGCACCAGCTAAACTTGCAGGCTTCCCTCCATCCACTGCCAATGGCAGGGCGGATGGTGGGAGGAAAGGTGTAAAGGGAAGGGGACAGGACAGCACTTCCTGCACAGCTCCTCTCAGCACCCTGGCGTGCTGTCGGGTGCCTTATCTGAAGTCCGGAATTTCTTTCAAAACCCAGAGGCTGTTTCCAGGGCTCCCCGGCTGTCAGGGAGCGTGTGCCCAGTGCAGTGGAGAATTAGGGCATGAAGGGATTCTCAAAAGTGAGATGAAAGGAGAAGAGAGGAGAGGAGTCAGAGAGTCATGCAAGGGAAGAGGAGAAGCGGGGCTGGGAGGGGACCCTCATTCCCCTCGGTGTCTGTCAGCTCATGCTGTTGCCATAAAAGTCTCGGCAGAACCAGGCCTGTATGACAGAAAGAGCAGTTGTTGATTTGTGAAAGAGTGAGTTTCAATACACAGAATCTGCCTTTTAAGATTTGTCCAACCAAATTTAGGAGGAAAAGAAACGCCCCACCAGCAATCCCAGTAAAATGAGGTGGTGACATGCACATAACCAAATCAACAAGAAAAAACCTTTCAAAACCGATTAGCTTCTGGGGTTAATCTGAGAGATAATAGTTTTATGTAAAATTGGTTGTAAGGGGAGAAGTAGTTACTGTCCCAGGTTAATTGTGATCCATGCTGTAATTTCACAGTCAGTAAATCAATTTGCAATATCGTTTGTTTGAGTAGTTCCGTTAACCTAAGCCTTGGACTCAGGAATGGGTGGCCCTGAGCCGAGCCTGGTGACTTGCGTACTGTGTGTTCTTCAGCGTGTTGGCATGGTCATAGGAACTGACCAAATCCAATACTCATTTTTACATTCTTCCATGGAAAAGTGGATTCAGATTAGGATCAGCCTTACTAATAAACACCCCGGAAATATAATCAGCCACCTTCCCCAAGGCTACATTTCTCATGCAAAGTCCTCGTTCAGGGCGTGTGACTAATCACAAAGGTCTGATAAGTAATGTGTGTTCTATGTAACTTATAAACTGGATGTCACGCTGACATTTTGGCCTGATAATGCTGAAACAGGTATTTCCAGCTTTGTCGAAGCAAACTTATACCCTAATGGATACTTTTGGAGATATGTAGCTGATTCCTCATCTGCTGAAATTTGAGTAGCTTCTCTTCTCTAGATTAACATAAAATTACAAACTTCAAAGTAGTCATTTGGTTATCCCCATTGCCTTAGGTAGGTGAATAATAAACTGCTCAAAGGCTCGTGTTTTCCATTCTTGTCTTTTTCTAAAGGCACAGACTCTCATCTTCAGTGGACTTTGTCAGGGTTTTATCACTCCTCAGGCAAATTCTCCCTTAAACCCATCCAGAATCTTTCCTGCTTTAATTCAGTTTCTTCTTTCAGTTAGGTCTTCAGAAGTTATGGGGAATAACTGTTTGATACCCCATCCATAAAACCCTCCATGAACTTGAAAGCAGCTGGGTTTATCCGTGGGCTTCTCTACCATAAGATAAAACCTGATTCCTTTTAACTTTCCATTTTGACTCTGTTTCCCCCAGTACAGGACTCCTAATGCCCCTTTGGTTTCTCCCTGTTTTTATTCAGTGTGGTGATGTACTGTTAGGTTGCCTTCAGGGGTTAATTATGTCTCAGTGAAAGTCTGCAGGCAGGTGACACCAGCCCAACCACAACATGGAGGATGCCTCTGCAGTCTTTAGCAGGTTGGGGTTGTCCCCCTTGTGTTATAAGATGTCTGCAGCAGTTCCAGATATCCCATGCAATACACCAATGACCAGTAGAAAGAGGCGGGCTCCTCCCATGAGTCTCTCTATACTATAAGAAAAGCCTTTTCCCGAAGCTCCCCAGATGACTTACTCTCAGACCTCATTGGCTGGAATTGGGCCACAGGCCAGGGGAGTGGGACTGCAAAGATTGACCGGGCCAGTCACCACGCATGCTCTCCCTCGAACCAGAAAAGAGGAGTCATTTCCTAAGCACGTAGCTTTGTGGAGAGTGAAACTTCAAACAAAATCAGGGTTTCTCCAGCAAGGATAAAGGGGGAAGGCAGTGATGGATGTTAGGTAGGCAATCAGTTGTGAAATAGGGAGCAAACTGTTCTCCATATCATTCAGCATATTAACAATAACACAGCAGAACAAGTAATTACTTAGAACCCACCAAGTGCCAGGGACTGTGAGAGCTGGCAGGTGCACCAAGATGACCACTATGCGGTCCTTGACCTGCAGAGGTGGCAATCAAATTTGGGAGGAGCCACATCCCCTTCACACATCCACAATCATTTCAAAATTGTACAGTGAGTGATAGGAGAGAGCCATGCAGAGTGTTCTGGAAGCACAGAGAAGAAACCCTTAACCAAGGGGTGCAATTCCTGGGGGAAGGCCAAGTGGACCAGCTGTAAATGCTGAGAGTGAGTTAGGCTAAGAAAATGAGACTGGGGAGGAAATACGAGGTATGTGACTCTTAATTTTCTAATCCTTGTATAATATTTTATGTTTTATTACTATGGCTCATCTAAAGTTGATGAAATAGAAAATCCTTTCAAGCCTTGAGGGTGGTGAGCATTACAAGGGTCATTTCCCATGAGTTCATTTTTTCATATTTTGTATCTGACGAAATCCACTTTATGATCAGTGAATTCCATACTTAAACAAGGAAGCCACTCATCCAGTAGGAAAATGTGTGAGGGAGTGAAAATGAGTGCAGTACTGATCGTTATGATGTCACTGACTTTGTAAATGGGCTTGTTTTTAAGTATTATTAAGAAAACTTCAGTAATTTGGACTGAGGGGGGGGAATCAGTCAGAATGAGTGCAAGTCTACGGCTTAGATTGTTTTAGTACTTTTATTTATGTGTACCTTAAGACAGAATAGCGAAGAGTTGCTTGTGAGGAATGAGTGTTAAATAGATAAGAAATGAAGCAACTGACAAAGGATTAATCTCCAAAATTTACAAGCAGTTCATGCAGCTCAAAATCAAACAAACAACCCAATCCAAAAATGGGCAGAAGACCTAAATAGACATTTCTCCAAAGAAGATATACAGATTGCCAACAAACACATGAAAGGATGCTCAACATCACTAACCATTAGAGAAATGCAAGTCAAAACTACAATGAGGTATCACCTCACATCAGTCAGAATGGCCATCATCAAAAAATCTACAAACAATAAATGCTGGAGAGAGTGTGGAGAAAAGGAAACCCTCTTGCACTGTTGGTGGGAATGTAAATTGATACAGCCTCTATGGAGAACAGTATGGAGGTTCCTTAAAAAACTAAAAATAGAACTACCATACAACCCAGCCATCCCACTACTGGGTATATACCCTGAGAAAACCATAATTCAAAAAGAGTCATGTACCACAATGTTCATTGCAGCACTGTTTACAATAGCCAGGACATGGAAGCAACCTAAGTGTCCATTGACAGATGAGTGGATAAAGAAGATGTGGCACATATATGGAATATTACTCAGCCATAAAAAGAAATGAAATTGAGTTATTTGTAATGAGGTGGATGAACCTAGAGTCTGTCATACAGAATGAAGTAAGTCAGAAAGAGAAAAACAAATACCGTATGCTAACACATATATATATGGAATCTAAAAAAAAAAAAAAGGTTCTGAAGAACCTAGGGGCAGGACAGGAATAAAGATGTAGATGTAGAGAATGGACTTGAGGACACGAGGAGAGGGAAGGGTAAGCTGGGACAAAGTGAGAGAATGGCATGGACGTATATACACTACCAAATGTAAAATAGATAGCTAGTGGGAAGCAGCACATAGCACAGGGAGATCAGCTCGGTGCTTTGTGACCACCTAGAGGGGTGGGCTAGGGAGGGTGGGAGGGAGACACAAGAGGGAGGAGATATGGGGATATATGAACATGTAGAGCCGATTTACTTTGTTATAAAGCAGAAACTAACACACCATTGTAAAGCAATTATACTCCAATAAAGATGTTAAAAAATAAATAAATGTATTCATTTGATTATAAAAAATAAATAAATAGATAAAGGATGATTTCCTTAGCATGTTCGCTATCTCCCTAAAAGTTCTCCTCAGATGGCAAGAGATACTGGAAAACAAGCTGTTCTGTCTTCCTGTGTCTTTTTTTTACTTATTTATTTATTACTTATTTACTTATTTATTTTTTACACAGTTTACACTCTATTAGAAAAAAAATTTACTTTAACAGATGTAAGCATCAACTTGGTCTCTGCTGAGTTTATTAGAGAATTATGAATATGTAAAGCATAATTGCCTTTTAAAATCTTAGCTCCATCACTGGAGTTCTATAGGCATGTTTTCATATGACAATCCTCCTGTTGTAAATCAATAAGAAAAAGAGAAATATTCTGATAAACACCCAGGCAAAAGTCAGGAACAGGCAATTCAGGGCAATGAAGCATAGAAAATAGGGTTAGGTTCCATAATAATCAAAGACATAAAAGTTAAAGCAAGATATTACTAATCAAATCAGCAACAGTTTTTGTAAAAATATAAATCAATAAATAAAGTACGCCAAATAAATAAATAAAATGCTAATGCTCAGGGCTGATGACAGTGTAGAGAAATGAGGACTAATGTTTTATTCTGGATGAGAGATGTGTGTATGAGGATGTTTATTCTAGCACTCTTATTTATTTATTTATTTATTTTGCGGTACGCGGGCCTCTCACTGTTGTGGCCTCTCCCATTGCGGAGCACAGACTCCGGACGCGCAGGCTCAGCGGCCATGGCTCACGGGCCCAGCCGCTCTGTGGCATGTGGGATCTTCCAGGACCGGGGCACGAACCTGTGTCCCCTGCATCAGCAGGCAGACTCTCAACCACTGTGCCACCAGGGAAGCCTCTAGCTCTCTCTTTTAGTACAAAATTTTAAAACAACTTAAATGTCCATTAACACAGATGTAGAAAACAAACTTAGGGTTACCAGGGGGTAAGGTGGGGGAGGGATAAATTGGGAGATTGGGATTGACATATACACACAACTATATATAAAATAGATAACTAATAAGAACCTACTGTATAGCACAGGGAACTCTACTCAATACTGTGTAATGGCCTATATGGGAAAAGAATCTAAAAAAAGTGGATATATGTATATGTATAACTGATTTACTTTGCTGTACACTTGAAACACAACATTGTAAATCATCTATACTCCAGTAAAAAATTTTTTTTTAATGTCCATTAATAGAGAACTGATTAATTAAATAATAGTACAGTCATACAATGGAATACTACACGTCTGTTAAAAAGAATGAGGTATATCTATACATACCTCAAGATTCTTTAGAATCTCAAGATATATTACATAAAGAAAGCAAGCTGCAGACAAAATAAAAGTTTTCTGTATGTACATATATGGAAATAGTAGTAATTATAGTTTCTGGAAGGATATATGGGAAACTGTGATAGCAGTTATAATGACTGCCTTTGAAGAAAAGGACTAGGCGTAAAGGATGGAAGACCTTTACTTTCACTTTATAGCTTTCTGTATGGTTTGAATCAGTGCAAGAATTGCTTTATTTTAAAACATGAAATATGATTTTTTTAAAAAAAGAATAGGTTGTATCTTCATGGTTTGACATGGAAAAATATGGGCAATATAAGACGAAAAAGAGCAGGTACAGAATGATCAGAATGGGGTGACTCTGTTAATGATTTTACTTATAGATGTAGACCTATACAGTATTTGTGTTAGAAAGTCTGGAAGGAAATAACCTGAACTGTCATCATCGTGGCTCCTAGCAGAGTGGAGAAGTGGTGAAATTGCAGAAACCTTCACTTTCTCTGTACTGCTTAATTTTGTGTAGTGCTGATAAAGGAAAAATATAACTTTTTCCAACCAGGGGGGAAAAAGTAAAAAAAGAAAGGATATCCATTCGTCCCCCTCCCTCTTGCATGAAGGGCTCCTGTCTGCTCTGTGTAAAAACGAGGGTTTGGCTATGTCTCTCACCTGGATGTTCTAGGCTTACTCTCACCTATTTCCCTTTTAAATCCCACCTGCTAGGGAAGCCTTTGTAGTAGGCTAGAAATCTCTCCTCTGATCCAACTTATCTTCCCAAGCCTTACCCAACTAGAAAAACTGGAAAATAAAAATCAAAAACAACATTCAAACAAGATGCTGAAAACTAGCCCAACCTGTAAATAAAATCAGCATGTTTAGTGAACCACGAGTTTGTGCGAGGAGCTAGAAGCCAGCTCAGGTGCCCCCAGAGACCACCTGGGGGCATTCCCCTGCAATTTGAACCCCATTGCTTTTTTCACCCACTCATCTTCTCTGTTGCCCTACATTGGGAGGTTGATATGAGAATCTGGTGGGGCAGGAGTGCTATGGAAATAAAAGGTGATTAACCACATTGATGTGTAAGCCCTGGAGGCTAAGACTTGTATCATGGGTTTGTTATGATTATTGCCTAGAAAATTAGGAGAACCCAAGATGTTCATTAACCCAAATATGCTCTGTTTTTTAAGAAAATGCTTTCACAATCCAATCCTAACAATTGATTTTTTCAATTACTCTTCATCTCAGAATTTCAAAACACATAATAAATGTCACTTTCAGCCTTATATCACAACTGTACAAATGGGTGTGAATCGCTATGGGGCAACCAATGATACCTGTGTTGACACATCTTCCAGCACCTCCCACCCCTCCATTACTAACGAGGATACGTTTTTTGTTACTGGTGAGAGCTGCTGTTACAATGAGGAGAAGCAGCTCTGATGTGTCGCAGTGTTGGACAAGAGCTTAGAAAAGAGAAACCTCAGTTGAAAGTACAAATCAGATTCCCACTTCATTCATGGAAACTGGAAGAGGAGAGGGAGCAGGCCCACACAAGGGGAAGTGGCCAAGCAGAAGTTTCTAAAGCCAGGGCCGCTATTGAACCTACCCAGCAGCTCTTTGTCATTTGTTTGAATCTAGTTATTACTGTAGTTACAGAACATTCCATAGGCTGACCCACAAAATAAGAGAAAAACATTTAAACAACAAGGTAACCTACTGATATTGGCCAAACTGTGTCCCCCAAAATAAATATGCTGAAGTCCTAACCCCCAAACCTCAGAAAGTGACCTAACTTGCAAATAGGTTCTTTGTAGATTTAACCAAGTTAAAAATGAGGCCATTAGGGTGGGCCCTAATCCAATATGACTGGTGTCCTTATAAAATGGGGAAATTTGGGGCTTCCCTGGTGGCGCAGTGGTTGAGAGTCCGCCTGCCGATGCAGGGGACACGGGTTCGTGCCCCGGTCCGGGAGGATCCCACATGCCGCGGAGCGGCTGCGTCCGTGAGCCGTGGCCGCTGGGCCTGCGCGTCCGGAGCCTGTGCTCTGCAATGCGAGAGGCCACAACAGTGAGAGGCCCGCATACCGCAAAAAAGAAAAAAAAAAAAAAATGGGGAAATTTGGATACAGAAACAGACACACACAGAGGGAAGAAGATGCAGACGCATGGAGAACACTGTGAGAGGACAGGAGACTGGAGTGCTCATCTATAAGCCAAGGAACACCTGAGGCTACCGCGAAGCTAGGAGAGGCATGAAACAGATCCTTCCCTAGCACCTTCAGAGGGAGCATGCAACCGCTCACTGTTCACTTCGGGCTTCTGGCCTCCAGAACTGTGAGACAAAAAGTTTCTACTTATTAAATAGATACCCACCCAGTTTTTGATACTGTGTTATGGCTGCCCTAAGAAACGAATACATCTAGCATTAGTCACATGTCCTTAACAATGGTCAGAAAATGGAGTAAGAGTGAAACCTCAGAGTATTCAAGTATGGGATGTTTGTGTGACAAAATGAGTAAGAGGAATTCACGGCTTCTCTATTATGGTGGTGGGTTTTTCTGGGAACACTTGGCCTAGAGGTAGTTCTCTTCCTGTGGGATGCAGAGCAAGGAAACCCCTCCCTCTGTGGTGGGGCAGGGAGAAGCCGTCCAGCGTGCAGGCCAAGCTGGCAGGGAACACACCGTTCCAACTCTGGCCACTGCTTGCCTCTGTGCCGCAGCTAACGCTGTGCACACAGCTGCTTAAAGCCCACCCTTTTAGCAAATGGAGACAAGATGGCGACAGGGCTCCCCAAAGGGGATGAAAGCCTTGAGACCAGGCAGGGATGCTTCTAATGCCAACCACAGAGACTGGAATCGGGGGCACAAGGGGCCACAAACAAAACAGAACCTGCAAATCTCAAGAATATCAGGACCTGGACTCTACCCGGCCAAGGATTTTTTTGTGTTCTTGTTTTATTTTTGTTACTTGTTTCTTTTTATTTTATTTTAGAACTTCCTTAGAGGAGGGAAATGAGCATTAAAATTGGAACGCTTGTGCGTGATTTTTATATGTATATTTGTCCGAATGTAATTTATTTCTAACTTTGGGGGTGTGTGTGCTTGTGATTCTATTATTTGATTCAGTTCTCGGAACATCCTTTTTGTGATCTTTTTGAAACGAGGAAAAAAAAAATCCTTAGATGTTATTAAAGAGAGGCCCCTGATTCAAGACATCCCCACAGGATAGCAGACCTGAGTGGACAGAACCACCCCTCACCCCACCACCACCCATGCCCCCCATCCCCCCACCCCCACCCCGGCCCTGCGCCTGAAGCTGTCTTACAGGAAGGACTCCTGGCTGCCTGGGGACGCCCCCTCTGCTCAGACCCAACCTCAATCAGTGCCGAGTTAGACAAAGGCCTAAGCCCTGAGACTTTGTTTTCATTTGTCCTAAGACCCAACTCTTCTCTCTTTTGTCTCAAGAGTAGCCAAGGCAAGGGGGCATGCCAGGACTGACCTCAGAGGGGATCCTAGCAAACAATGTCATAAACTTAGGGTATTTTCCGCAATGTACCTGAGCCTAAGAAAGAGAGACTTCTTTTGTCCAAATAGAAAACATGTGAAAAGTGCAGGTTTGTTGTTGTTTTGAAGAATTTGAAGAGCAAGGTGTTTTCCCTGGGACTCAGTTTCAAAATCAACAAACTGACACCTGCCTGAACAAGGAGAAATGGAGTCAGCTCTGTCACCATCCGTCCTCAGCAGGGCTCCCGAGGTCCCTGCCGCCGCAGACTGCACACAATGCCCTTTGGTCGTCACCCCAGGTGGCAGGAGGGGAAGGAAGAAAGGTCACGTTGTTTGTGCAGTTGGTTGTCTTACTGCTGCTGGGCTGGTAAAATTGTTTTTCTGAGAGCTTCTTGTTCATTTGGCTTTTAAATACTCATTATGCTTCTCCTTTTTTTTTTTTCCTGAGGGATGAGAGAGAAGCAAACTTTCCACAGTGTTAACTGTCATGGATTTTTCCTCCGCTGTACAATTGGGTGGCAGTAAGGCAGTGTTAAGAGGCGTGATTTATTTATAAACATATCTGGAAATATTTTTAAAATAAAAAATGCTAAGGGTGGAGCTGGGTCAGATCCAAGTCATGAGAAATAAGATGTTTATTTTGGAAGTGGGCATTAGCACCCTCCCACAGGTAGTTTTAAAGTAATTCGGGGTCAAGTGAAAACATTCTGGTTATACTTACTTCAGTTTTAGATGCAGAAGCGTAGATTCTGGCTTGCTGGGAAGCTGATCTGAGTGGTTCTGTGCTTTGAATATAATCCTGTTTTGTAGAGTTTCTGCAATGAATGCTGACCAGGCGGTCTGGTATTTAAAGAACGGCTTCGCAGTCTCCATGGCCCCAAGCCCTCACCTTTTCTCCGGCTTCCTTCCCGTTTATGCTGCCTCATCCCGGCTGGGACACAGGCAGACAGTGGTGGAGACCGGCCGGGGACCAACAGAGGATGGGGAAGTCATTAACACGACTAGACACGCCCTTCCTAGGTTCAATCAGCCACCTTTCTATTCTCTTTCTACTCTATTCTTTCTATTCCATTCTAGTTGGGAATGTTTCTTCAACTGCCTTAAGCAGGGGGTAGCGAGAGGATGTTTGGTCAAAGGGCATCGAGATGGGAACAGGAGAATCAAGGAGAGGAAATAAGGGGCCAGAGATAAAGAAATAAGAGCCAGGAGGAAAGAAATAAATAGAAACGAAGATGATGAATAATACCAGGTACAGAACAGACAGGGAGCAAAACGAAAAAGGAGCAAGACACGGAGATTGTCCTGCAGAAAGAAACAATTCAAAAATAGAAAAATGTGAGAAACCTGAAAATAAACAAACTTAGAAGCCCATACAGGAAAGGAAAGAACCAAATGGAAGTAAGAAATAGAACCCCAAACAGGAAGGACGTCTGAATGAGAAATGTGATTGAGGGAAGAAACAGAGAAGCCTTTGTGGTGTGTTTGTAGATTAGAGGGAAAACCACAGAACAGAGGGAATCCAGGAGTGTTTATTCTTCACACCTGGCAAACAAAAAAAATCATTATTTTTTAATCATAGAAGAAATATCTCTAAGAGCATTGGGCCTTTCATGCTATTGGCCTGTCTCTCACTCATCTTAATCCCTTAGGACTCTTTTAAAAGCATAAGGAAACCCAGCATGAGGAAAAGCACATTTCCATCCAGATGACTTTTATATAAAGTTTATTTTAAGGAGATAAGTCCTCATGGTACTTAGAGTTCAAGCTGGGTTACCTGTCCCCGGTGGTGAATTATCGCGAGCATTTTAGTCCCTATAAATCCCAGGGTAAATGACAAAAATATCTTGACCCCCTTAAAAATACGGATAAAAAATTAAATAATTATTTGCATGATTCCCATTTCAGAAGGCTGCCTTACCATGAATAAGTTAGAGGTTGCCTTGTAAGTTTAAATAATTTAACAAATGGAGTAATAAAAAAAAATTGTAAGTAAAGCATAAAGTGATAAACGCAACACATACCCAGGAGAACTAAAGATTAGATATTTCATTACTGCAAATTGCTGTTACTAAACATTATGATAAAATACCAAAAAGGTACCTCTCTACCCCCTTCCATAACTTCAGGTTATTAATTTTATTCATATACAAGTAATTCTTGCCTTGTATGCCTTTCTTGCCCTGTTTCTCTAATGAGGAAACCAAAAAAAAAAAAAAAATGCAGTAGATAAAATGCACAAATTGGGGCTGAAGCAAATGAAAAAAGATATCAGAAACAAATAACATTATCAGCTTTTAGCCCCATAATAAGCTCTTATTTATTTAGACCCTATTAATTTGGAATTTATAATAACTCGATTGGGATCTGGGCAGAAATTTTCCTGCATTTAGCAAACCTTGTCTTGCTAAGTAGTGCAGAAGAATGATGTAAATGAGATTACAAAGGGAATGTTTGAAATAAATCTTGGAGCACTTCAGGCAATCTCTTATATATGAATAATTAATATAAGAATACATATCATTCTTATCCGGTAATTATCTGATAATTCAGAAGGAATTTATTAGGTCACCCTGCAGTAGGGAGGTGTGAGTTTATCACTAAATAGCTCTATGACCATAGGCAAGACATTTAGTTTTTTCATCCCTTACTTTTCTTACCTGTAAAATTAAGTTGATAATACCAACTCTAACTAGTTTGAGGGGTTGTTATGAGCATGAAATAAGAGAATGAGTGGGAATCCATTTTGAAATCCATAAGGCATTCGGAAAATCTGTTTTATTTAAAATGAATTTAAAATTCATACTTTCCACTAATTTAGTCTGACCTTCTCTCCAATAGTTTACACCAGTGAGGTTTTTCTCCTTACACAGCTTCAGCGAAAGGAAATTCCCTAACAAACTGATGTGTGTGTGTGTGTGTGTGTGTGACATACATATATATACACACACATATGGATATAAACATTTATCTCTCTTTCCACTCCTTCTACCCCAACAGATCTTTGGAGTCATTTCTGGTATTCTGAGTACACTAAATGTATTTAACATGGCACAACCTTGAAAGCTATTGTGTGTACTTGAAAGAGTCTAGGTGTTGGAGTCTGACAGGCTTGGGTTCAAAGTCAGGATCTTCCTCATAGGTGAGTTAGCCTAAACAATGATCTCTCTGAACCCCAGTTTCTCTGTCTGTAAAAATTGATAATAATACCGATTGTATAAGACTTTTAATTTTTAAAATTTATTTATTTTTGGCTGCATTGGGTCTTCGTTGCTGTGCTCGGGCTTTCTCTAGTTGGCAGCAAGCAGGGGGCTACTCTTTGTTGTGGTGTGCAGGCTTCTCATTGAGGCGGCTTCTCTTGTTCAGAGCACGGGCTCCAGGCGTGCAGGTTTCAGTAGTTGTGGCACGCGGGCTCAGTAGCTGTGGCTTGCGGGCTCTAGAGCGCAGGCTCAGTAGTTGTGGTGCACGGGCTTAGCTGCTCCACAGCATGTGGGATCTTCCCAGAGCAGGGCTCGAACTCGTGCTCCCTGTATTGGCAGGTGGATTCTTAACCACTGCACCACCAAGGAAGCCCCAATTGCATAGGACTTTTAATAAAGACTAGGAGAGATAATGTACATTGCACAGTGCCTAGCACAGAGCAGATACTCCAAAGTGATGATGATTATTAATATGAAACATAAGTTGTCTTGAAGTGATATTTGTATTAGAGAAAACGCTCAAGACTCCTCACTTTGAATCTCTGGCTCCTATTACAACTTAGCTCCCAAAATATGAAGCCAAGTAAAGTCATAATCATAGTGTCCTGAAAAAAAATTTTTTTTTTACACACAGACAACCCATATTGCTTTTGGTGAAATGTATGTTGCAAAGTATTAAAATACTGCTTCCTCAGTTCTAAGACACATGCTTTTTCACATTTGAATGTTTTGGAAATCAGAATGAGCTTTACAATCATTGTCAAAATAAACATGTCAACTGCCAGGTAGAGGAGTTGCTAAGAGGAATTATCATTTGCTTGTAATGGGTGAATTCAGCCAAATATTTCAGAATAAAGAATTTTCAAAGCTAAGCGATGTTGGTGTTTGGGCTTCACTCAGATGCGAAACATCTGTCTGTCAAGCTCTTTCAAGAGAATCTGTTGCACTTCCTGCAAGATGTAATCAATTAAAGAAAAAAATTTAAGATTCTAAATCAGGGGCGCTACAGAGGTCAAACTCACAGGCACTTTTATGAAAATATTGCCTCTGCCTAGCAACAACTGCAAATGTTCTAGTGAATCCAAGAAATCTTTGGGATATGAGTGAAGACAGTGGGTAATTATATGAATAAAATGTACGCTATTTGCTGGTAAAAAATTGTGTGTATTGAATACTGCATTTTTTTCTCTCTCAGAATAAACCTGTCTTTGAATCAGACAAATTAATCTCTTTTCTTCTACTTGTCAGATTCAGCAGAGAAAGCTTCTCGCTTTTTAAATCACCTAAAACAGGGTTAAATATAATTAAATTTATACCTAAGATGTCTGCACTCTACACGTTATATACTTCAGTAAAACTCTGAAAAATTATAGATACATGACCATGTGCATTTAGCTTGAATAGTTGAAGATTTATCAAAATATAACCAGTTACAGTTTTCAAACTAGTAGATGCAACTGCTTATAGAACATACCTTCTCAGCTAAGTCCTAGGCACTCTACACATGTTATTTAATAACAGCTAGCATTTATCCAGCATTTACTATGTGCCAGATATTTGCAAAGGGTGTACCAACAATCTCATTGAAACTTTGAAAGAACTTACAAGGTGGGTGTTATTGTTTTTACAATGAGGAAACTCATATTTAAGGCATATATAAGTTAGTTACTTATATGAGGTCACACAGCTGGAAAGTAGTCAGGGAAACATGAGAATCTGGGCAGTTTGACTCCAAAGGCTTTCATTTATGTACTTCTTCACAGTCCTCTCAAAAATACACACGGTTGGGGCTTCCCTGGTGGCGCAGTGGTTGAGAGTCCACTGCCAATGCAGGGGATGCGGGTTTGTGTCCCGGCCCGGGAAGATCCCACATGATGCGGAGCGGCTGGGCCCGTGAGCCATGGCTGCTGAGCCTGCGGGTCCGGAGCCTGTGCAACGGGAGAGGCTGCAACGGTAAGAGGCCCGCGTACCGCAAAAAAAAAAAAAAAAAATACACATGGTAGGTTCTGTTGTCCTTATTTCACAGATGAGCACCCTAAAGCTCAGAGAGGTTAAGTAGCCTGACTGTAACACACAGCCTCTGTGGGGGAGAGCCAGGATTCATACCTGGGCCTGTCTCCAAAGACCCTGTTGGCTCCTCTCTAACAATGTAATGCCCTTCTTAGGGAGAATATGTTCTTTAGACGTCGTTTTCTTAACATCACAGTACTGGATAGTCTAAGAGTAGGAAGGAATAGGGGTGGGGAGGGTGGAGGAGGAATGAGAACAGAGGGAGCAGCTCCCAGAGCTCCAAGGGAGTTGCCATTGATCTCTAATCTTAGCACTGCAGAAATTGGAACTTTCCTCTTGAAGTCACCTTGTTTAGTTGCTCTGACTGTGGATGCAGTTGCCAGTGAAATTCAGTTCACATCCATTGGGATATTGTACCACAAATTTTCTGTAACTTGGAAATGCACTTTCCTTTCTCCCCATCCGTTTCCTAGTTTGCCCCTATACACCTACCCCTCTTAAGAGAAAAAACAGAACATAAAAAGAATCCAGCACTTTAGGAAGTATATTCCTCAAAACGTAGAAACCTCCCGTGGGCATCTCTGTCATCTTGCTCAGAGGGGCCGACAGGAGTGGCCATGCTGTGCCCCTCAAGGCCAACCCAGAAAGTCAGGCCTATTTCAGCTTCCTCTCTGACTTGCTATTCATAAATTAGTACCAATCCTTTAGTTTCCAAACATACCAATTTTTTAAAATGCTAGTTTCAACAATAATTTATTTGGGGCCATTTAAATTGGCTGCACTTTTCTTTATTAGGAACTAAAAATTATGATTGGGTCCCCTCCCTGCCAGTGGAAAAAAGCTTCATTTCTTCCTACCCTGAAGATACAATAACGAACCAGGGACTCACTGGTTAGCGAGCACTGAAAATCAAAGTACTCTTTTAGCATTTTTTGCATTTGAGACGCCATGCACTGCTTGCAGCTTGAGAAATTTTGAAAGAATTCTCTAAATTTTGGGTTCTAGAGACAAAGGGGAAACAGATATTGGAACCATTTTACAAAATTGCAGACTTTTAATGGACTACAGTAGTTTTTACCCAGAGGAACATGTACTCATTGCTGTGTGGTTCTCCATCAACGTCCCTGGTAATATTGTGTGTTGTAAGGAAAGGTAGTACTTTCTGATCAGCATCGACCTAAAGAGTAAAAGTTAAAACTTTAAAAAATTTTCCATGAGGTCTTTCATTAGAAACTTTTATGAAGTAAAAGGTTAAAAAAAAAAAAAAAAAAAGACTTCCTCAGTCCACGTGTTTTGAATGTTTGCCTTTTAAATTGTGGGTTAAGGGCTGTGTCATTTTCTTCTTTGTGTTCGGTTTCCTTTTCAGCTGTTACATAGCTACATGTTTAGCACCTTTGGCCATCAAGAAGTTTGAAAAAGAAAACAAACTACCTCTCAGGATTCTAGTTATGGGTCTGTATCCCAGTCCCTCTTAACTCAAAGCTCCACTGATGCTAGGATTCTGAGCTTAAACCTCCACTCACAAGAGAAGGGGCCGGATAGGAAGCGAATACAAGAAATTATTATTTTTTAAATTTTATTGAAGTATAGTTGACTTACAATGTTGTGTTAATTTCTGCTGTACAGAGAAGTGATTCAGTTATACATATATATTCTTTTTCATGTTCTTTCCCATTTCAGTTTATCACAGGATATTGAATATAGTTCCCTATGTTACACAGTAGCACACTGTTGTTTATCCATCCCATATATAATAATTTGCATCTGCTAATCTGAAACTCCCAATCCTTCCCTCTTCCTTCTCTCTTGGCAACCACAAGTCTGTTCTCTATGTCTGTGAGTCTGTTTCTGTTTCATAGATAGATTCACTTGTGTCATATTTTATATTCCACATGTAAGTGGTATCATATGGTATTTGTCTTTCTCTGTCTGACTTACTTCACTTAGTATGATAATCTCTAGGTCCATCTATGTTGCTGCAAATGGCATCATTCCATTCTTTTTTATGACTAATATTCCATTGTATATACATGCACCACATCTTCTTTATTCATTCCCCTGTCGATGGACATTTAGTTTGCTTACATGTCTTGGCTATTGTAAATAGTGCTGCTATGAACATAGAGGTGCATGTATCTTTTCAAATTATAGTTTTGTCTAGGTATGTGCCCAGGAGTGGGATTGCTGAATCATATGGCAACTCTATTTTTAGTTTTTTGAGGAACTTCCATACTGTTTTCCATAGTGGTTACGCTAATTTACATTCCCACCAACAGTGTAAGAGGGTTCCCTTTTTTCCACACCCTCTCCAGCATTTATTATTTGTAGACTTTGTAATGATGGTCATTCTGACCGGTGTGAGGGGGTATCTCATTGTAGTTCTGATTTGCATTTCTCTAATAATTAGCGATGATGAATACCTTTTCATGTGCCTGTGGGCCATCTGTATGTCTTCTTTGGAGAAATGTCTGTTTAGGCCTTCTGCCCATTTTTTGATTGGGTTGTTTGGTTTCTCTTATATTGAATTGTATGAGCTGTTTGTATCTTTTGGAAATTAAGCCCTTGTCGGTTGCATCATTTGCCAATATTTTCCCCCAGTCCACAGGTTGTCTTCATTTTGTTTATGGTTTCCAAGAAATTATTTTTAATTAAAGAAGTGGAGTCTAAAAGCAATGGTTATGAAAGTTGAAAAATGCTAGACTGCCCAATGCTTTTGAATATTGGGAGTTGTAATATGAATGCTCCTTTTCATAACTATTTCAGTAGTTTAAGCAATCATCCACCCCCGGCAAGACCTTCATCTGGTCACTAGACAGAGAGGCCCAACTAGACTCTGGTATAAAGTTCCTATTTAATAAGGTCGTCTGTTTTTGAAAACCTGTGATGGGTTTAAGTATCCTGGGGCAGAATTCCTAGGCAGTCCTCTTTTTTAGGAGAAGCGGAATCTACAGAGCATTGAGAAACATGAAATACCAGTCAGTAAGGGCCTCCCTGGCTACAGCTGTGTTGATGGGGGATGAACAGGGGTGCACACCACAGTCTAAGGCTGTGTTTACACATTTCTCATATTTAGAGCTAAGTTCAAATGCCTGCCTTGCCATTTACCAATCCTGTGATTTAGGGAAAGTTACTTAACTGCCCTAAGCCTCACTTTTGTCATCTGTAAAATGGGGATAACAACACTCACTGCCTTATAGGGTTGTTGTAAGGGCCAAATGTATGTAAAGCCTTTTAACACAGCACCAGGCACATCACATATGCTAACGAAGGATTAAAATGTGTTTCTATCCTTTCCTTACTTAGGTCATTTTAACTGTAACAATTCACACCACTTGGAGTTTTCATGGGTAGCAGGAAGCTGTAAGTTCTGCTCTGGGAAAAGGTGCTTTCTTGGCTTCGCATTGAGGAGTTTAGGAGTTAGAGTGGCCTCTCACACCTTTCAGACCTTGAACCTGTCTGTGGGGCTCTGGGAAATGCAAAAGGGCAGAGGGAGCCGGCTACCTGCGGAGGACAGGGAAGCATCAGCCTCACCCTTCATCCTCAGCCTTCTCAGCCCCCTGCCCTCAGGCCCTTGGGCCTAGGACTGTGTGTGGTCAAGGAGGGTGGCTGGCAGCCGAGGTGACAGTCTGTGTGTGAGGGCAGCCAGCTGGGGGCAGGGGCATCAAGAGCTGCGTGCTGGAGACTGGCATCTACCGGGGCTGGCATGGTTGGCTCACTCCAGGCCTGGAAGGACACACCCTTTGGATCAAGTACGGGAAACTGGGGCCCAGAGTAAACACCAAGCCCAGCAAGGAGGCCCCCAAGTCCCTTCCCAGGCCGACTCAGGGATTTGAGCAACTTCTCCCCCACCCGCTCACAGGCCGACAATGGAACTCACAGAATGGGGGCCTTCCTTCCTTCCTTCTCCAACAGACCGCAGGCCTGTTGGTCAGCAATAGCCTCAGGGAATTGTAATCCTTCTGGAGAAAGAAATCACAGGCCAGGGCTGCAAACAGGCAGTTCAGTGAAAACCTATTCAATTCAAGGAGTGCCTGCAGAGTTCTGTACTTAGCTCTGCTGCAGAGAGGGGAGGAGCCTGGTGGCTGCCCTGGACACCAGCCCGCTTTGGCCTTTCTCTTCCATGGAGACTACTGCAAACCTTCACCATTGGTAGGAAAAAGACCAACAACCCCATAGAAAAATAGGCAAGGATATTGAATTAAGATTCTCCAGAGAAACAGAACCAACGGGATGTACACAGATACGTAGAAAGAGATTTATTCTGAGGAATTGGCTCATGTGATTATGGAGACCGAGCAGTTCCACTATCTGCTGTGTGCAAGCTGGAGGCCCAGGAAAGCCAGTGGTGTAATTCAGTACGAGTCTGAAGGCCTGAAAACCAAGGGAGCTGATGGTGTAAATCTCAGTCCCAGAGTAGAAGAATATGAGATGAGATATCTCAAGTCAGGCAATAAGGCAAGAAAAAATGGATGAATTCTTCCTTTCTCCTGTTTCTATTCAGGCCTTCAGTGGATTAGATGAGGCCCACCCGCATTTGGGAACATGATCTACTTTACTGAGTCCACAGATTCAAATGCTCACCTCATCCGGAAATATGCTCAGAGACAGCCAGAAATGATGTTTAATCTGGGCACCTCATGGCCACTCAGGTTGACCCGTAAATCTTTAGAGGGCAATTCTGTCCCTACACACGTTTCCTACTGTGAACCGAGAAGTATGTACAAGAACTGGTTAAAGAAAGTATATTTCATAATGGGGTGGATTTTTTTGTGCTGATGTGGAACCATCTTCAAGATAAAATGTTAAGTGAAACAATGTGGCTCAGGACAGGGCATGGAATATCTCTGAAAGGAGGTTCAAGAGACAGGTCCCTGGGGTTGCCTCCAGAAAGAAGGGCTGGAGGGCTGGGCTGCTGGGGTACAGCACAGACTTACATTTCACTGTATATGTATACTCTTGGATTTTTCAAAATCATGGTATGTGTTTCTTTTTTAATTTAAAAAATACTCATTTTTATCTTTTTAAAAGAAAACCTCCATTCTCTTCTACTGTTTTAATCCTGCAAACTTCCCTCTCATGCTTAACTGATTATCTTGCCCTCCAGTAACAGAAATAAAAACCTCAGTGAGAACATCTTCAAACTCCTTCACATTTTCTATTCCTTTCCCAGTCCCTGGATGTCCTCCCCAGCCTTCCCCAAGACCAAGCCTCTTTTTGCTGAATGCTCAGCCCCTCTCTCCCTCCCAAGTTTTTATCATTGATGTTTAAATTCACCAGAGTCCCCTAAATCTTAAACCACTGCCAAGCAGCCACCCCTGCTTCTCTTTTCCCTGCTATGGTTAAACTTCTTGAGAGAGTTGTCTACACTGTTCCTTTCCCCATGCTCACTCTACAACCTGGCTTCTGCCTTCACCACCAACGCCCCCCCACCCCCCGTGAACTTGCCCCTTCAAAATCACATGACCGCCATGTTGCTAAAATCACTGGACATCTCTTCTTGGGCACCTACAGCTCTTCTTGAGCACACTTATCTATTCCTTCAGCTAGCTTCAGTTACCATGTCTATATCTTTAGTCTAGACCCCTCAACTAATTAACTAACTAAAGAACTAACTATATACTGGTCATGTGCTTTGGGTGTCCCACAGCTACCTCAACCTCAGCATGCTGAGACCTGTCTCCCCTCCAGTGTTCTCTCTCTCAGTGGACAGCTCTGTCATCCATCTGGTTGGGCAAACCCAAAACCTGAGAGTCATCCTGTCTGTCACCTTCCCCGTGCCCTGATTTCCCATAGCCAACCTTCCAGTTACCCTATGAATCTGCCCCCTCTGCTACTGTCCTAGTTCAGGCCATCGTTTTCTCTGTATCATTACAACAGCTTCTCCCTCAATCAATTCTCCACACTCCCTGCTGTAACCCTTTTAATGGGCAAGGCTTACCCTCAGGATAAATTCCAAATTCCTTAACATGGTTACAAGACTTTTCATGACCATTCATCATGCCTCATTCACCAACCACCCCCCTGCATTCTCAGATCCATTCCTACTGAACTTCTTGCAGTTTTTGCATACCCTGTTCTTGTTCACTCTGAGTCTTTTGAATATGTGGCTCCCTCTAACTGGAGGTCTCTTTTCTTCTTCTTGTCTCCTTGATAACTTCTACTCATCCTTCAGGTCTCAGCTTAAAGCTTTCTACTTCCAGAAACTATGTAATGTAATTGTTTCTTTAGTTCTGGTTCCTCCACAAGATTGAAATTTTTTTAATATAAATTTATTTTATTTTAATTTTTTTTGGCTGCATTGGGTCTTTGCTTTCTCTAGTTGCAGCGAGCGGGGGCTACTCTTCTTTGTGCGGTCTTCTCATTGCGGTGGCTTCTCTTGCTGCGGAGCACGGGCTCTAGGCGCGCGGGCTTCAGCAGTTGTGGCTCACGGGCTCTAGAGCGCAGGCTCAGTAGTTGTGGCGCACGGGCTTAGTTGCTCCACGGCATGTGGGATCTCCCCGTACCAGGGCTTGAACCCGTGTGCCCTGCATTGGCAGGCGGATTCTTAACCACTGCACCACCAGGGAAGCCCAAGATTGAAATTTAAGATGGAGTTTATGCCCTCGTAGAACATCACTCTGCCCCCTGCCACAGTCTTTGGCACATAGTATGTGCCAAATGATCATTGCATGAATTAATGAAGGCACCATCAACACTCATCTCACAATGCATTTTAACAAAGAAGCGTAAATGGAGTCTGGCTGCTTTTGTGGAATCCTTAGGGGCAAATAGCTTAGCCAGAAGTACCCTACAGAGTTAAAATTACAATTCTGACTAATTTGTTAGAACTGTCCCTCTGGTGATATTTTAGAGTTTATAGAAATTTTGCAATAGTACATGACTTCATCTTCCTTTTTAAAACTGTGTGTGTGTGTGTGCGTGCGTGTGTGTGTGTGTGTATGTGTGAGAGAGAGAGAGAGAGAGAACAACTTTGCCAAATTGGCCTTTGTAGTCTAGTGGTTTGAACCAGAAATCTGTGAAAAGATTGTTCTTTAGGAAATTGTCCAAAAATTATCCTGGAGGCAAGACTAAAGTAACTGTGTATTTTAAAATGTACTTTAGGGACTTCCTTGGTTGTGCAGTGGTTAAGAATCCGCCTGCCAATGCAGGGGACACAGGTCCGAGCCCTGGCCCAGGAAGATCCCTCACACTGCAGAGCCACTAAGCCCATGTGCCACAACTACTGAGCCTGTGCTCTAGAGCCCGCGAGGCACAACTACTGAGCCCGTGTGCCACAACTACTGAAGCCCATGCACCTAGAGCTCTTGCTCTGCAACAAGAGAAGCCACCGCAATGAGAAGCCTGTGCACGGCAACAAAGAGTAGTCCCTGCTCACCGCAACTAGAGAAAACCCATGGGCAGCAATGAAGACCCAACGTGGCCAAAAATAAATTAATAAATTAATTAAAATAAAATGTACTTTAGTGGCAGCTATAGACAAGTACGGTGTGTATTGTCTAAGAAATTGTAACATGTAGATACCTGAAGTGCATTGTTGAAATAAAGCTATGTATACATTCCAAGGCTCAGGGCTGACCAGTGTCAGAATTAAGAATGTCAGTTGTTGGCAGAAGAAAGTGTTTGGAAGCTAGAAAACATGGCTATTTTTCTCTAATTCTGAGAAGTGGGGGATAAAATCAATGAGCATGTGAATCCAAGTAGTCTTCAGACAGAATTTCTAGGAGTGCAGTCAGAGTGAAAGCAAAATTTTTAGAAACTAAAAGAATTAAACATCAAGTCGAATAAATAAATAAAGCAGGAAGAGAAGTGGCATCTGTCTAGTTTTTAAAAGAAGAGACCTAAAATCGTTAGTTCTTAGCAGAACTCATGGAATTCCCAGTAAGAGGACGAGAAATCAAGAAAACATAATGAATGCTCGCAGTGAAGTATCAAAGCTGTTTTCTTTTCATTAGATCCAGAGCTGTAAAGAAGTACCCTCAACCAAATCATGCTCTCCACCTCCAGCCTGGCCCCTCGCAGGATCTCTAGACCCAGAGCTGCATCCCCTCTCACCTTCTTACCCACACAGAACTGGGACTCCCTCCAGCCCCCCCAAATTCTGGTCTGAATCTTGTCAATTCTTACCACTTAATAGCTCCAGGGTCTGTCCACAGACACTGGCCTAGTGCAACCCCTGCTCCGTCTTCCACCTGGCCTACGGGCAGGAAGGAGCCTCTGTGCTGTAGTGATCAAACAGTGGACTCAGCAGATGGACTGCCTGGGTCACAGCCTGGTTTCAGCACTTGCCAACCAACGTTGGTCCAGTTGCTCTGTGTCTCAACCTCCTCTTCTGTGAAAAGAGGGGATGATAGCCTCTAGGTCTGTATGAGGATTAGAAGAGATAATGTGTATGAAGTTCCTAGAACAATACTTGGTCCATGGTTTCAATGTTTCCATAAACATTAACTACCATTACTCCTTATTATTTCCTCACTTCCTTTCTTGCCACCTTTGAATCCATTTTCCTGGAGTGATCATTTTCGAGTAAACTCTGATCCTTCACCTTCCTGCTGAGAACACTCGCACAAGTTCTCTGTAACTTTGAGGAAAAGCCTGAATGCTTACAGGGGCTTCCGGGGCTGGGCGTGGCCTGGGCCCCATCTCCCTCTCCAGTCCCATCCTGTACCCTCTTCCCTGGTTCTCAGGGCTCCAGACACTCTGACCTTCTTTCGGTTCTTCAAACCCTCTGAGCTTCCTCTCACCTCAGGGCTTTTACACAAGCTACTTCCTCTGCCCGGAATGCCAACTCATCCTTCCCGTCTTGGCTGGAGCCTCATCACTTCCTCAGGGAGACCTTGCCCAGCCTCTCTAACTAGGTCAAACCTCTCCATGGAACCCTGTATTTCTCCTCCATGGCACTTCTCAGAGGCCTAATCTGACACGTTTTCGTGTGGTTATTAGATTACATCTCTCTCACTGCTACAGTGGAAGCTCTATGAAGGCAGAGACCATGTCTGTTTTTCATTTATTCCAACCCTCAGAGCCTAGCATTGTTCCTGAATATAACATGGAGGTGCTCAACTAACGTCTTTGAAATAAGGAAGGAGGGAGGGAGGGAGAGGGAGGAAGGAAAGAAGAAAGCACACCCGGGCGCCCTTGCCTGTGCTGGAGGCCTGCACTGTCTTGAGGATTTGCACAAGGAACCATCTCATACCACAAGGCCTGTGTGCTTTTCCCACCTCCCACTGCCTTTGATTCACTAAGGTGTCTAATTCAATTCCAACATTTATTCTTAGGAAAAATGGCCCTTGCATTTAGCATAACTGTGTGACCTCTGAATGCCATTTGTGACATATCTTTCCTAGTACAGACATTTGGTGGTCCCAAGAAAGGACAAGGTGATACATTGCAGAGGAAAAACTTCCACCTGACGAGATCCAAATGGGATTCCTTGTCCAGCTCATCAGCTGCCCCTTGGCATTTCTGTACCAAATTGAGGGGCAATCTACATAAGGAGTTCCAGCACAAGCAGAGGCAATGGAAAGAAGAGAATGCGGGAGAGAAAGTCTTCCCTCAGCCACCATTTTAAACCTCCTAGAGAAAGCACTAGAGAATGAAAGTAGGCATAAACAAAAGGAACCCCTTCTCTGAACTAAAAGCAGAGGAGAGGGGCATTCCTCCTGCTGCCGTGACTGAACAAAGATGAACTCCAGAGGAACCTGAGGAGAAAGAAGGTCAAAGTTAAAAGGAATGTTTTGCCTTTAATCCACCCCCATTCTTGTATGAATGAGGCAACTGAGGGCCAGAGAAGTAAAGGGGCTTGCCTGAGGTCCCAAAGAGGCCTGGATTCTAGAGGGAGTTTGGAGAAGGTAACTGAGGTTGATTAAGTGACTAGCACTTTGAGCTCCTACACACCTTGTAGGTGCTTTGCTCTGATTACATCCTTATATAACTGTATGAAGTCGTTTCATTAAGTCCATTTGATAAAAATATTTAAAGCTCAGGAAGGCCTGGCACAAAGATGAAAGCTGTTCCATAGAAACATTTTGAGACTGACATTACAAAGTACCCTGATCCTGATTCTGCACCTGAGCCCCCGTATCTATAGGGTGACCACATTCTCTGGTTCACTTGAGTCGGTCTTGGTTGTCCCAGTGTCGTTAGTAATAGCACCTCTTTTCTCTCTCAAAAGTGCCCCAGGGGGGATAATAAATTTACTGTATGCTCACTCTACTATCTACAAAGTTCGGATATTAATATTACCTGCTCATGGGAATCAATGGGATTTTGCACATCAAATGCATGGCATCTGGCACATAGTAAGCCCTCAGTGGATGCTAGCTATTATTGTTATTACTATTGAATATTATTAGGAAGCCATCTGAGGAGGGGGCAGCAGGAGTGAAGACAAGCTTTCCCACTTGACATTCCCATCACAGGCTCTGTGAATGACGTTCCCATTCCCTGGAGCTGTGCGGCGCCAGCTTTAGTGGCTTCAAACTGACCCCTCGCGGAAGCGCCAGCCATTCTAGACTAGAGGCCATGTGGAGGCATCAACTCTCCCTCTTCCACCTCTGCACCAATCAGATTCACTGTCTAGGACTTCTCAGGTCACATGGTTGAGATTGAAGTTAGTTTTTCTTTTACTCTAGGGCCCATATTTCTTAAAGGGAAATTGTCAAGTGAAGAATCCTAGGGTGTCCCCTCCCTTAGCCCCAGCCCATGCTAATTAAGTGAGCGCCTTAAGGGACTTGCCTCCTGTTCAAGATTAAGAAGTGGGTGTGAATATTTTCCTCTGACCCCCTTAAATGTTCTGGATTATGGTAATAAAAATGCTAAACTCTATTGCCTCTCCTTGGAGTGAAGGCAGCTGAAAACTCCTCATTCCCTGAAGAACGTAATTGTTGATTCTTAATTGTTGATTCTTGTGCGTCTAAACAGGTGTTCTTTAGATTGCTTTTTGTAACGCCTTTTCACTGAAAAGATCAATTTAAATGTTGCTTTGAGCTAATCAGTGATTGCTTCTCTATTCATCCAAATTTATATGTTTGATTCTGTGTACTAGGTAAGATATTACCTTCAAAGTCTATAAACTTAAATAAGGTGGGTGATTTTTACTTCAGCTCTTTTTCCTCCTCTGTCTTACATATTTTGTGCAAAATATGCATATATTTCTTTTATTAGCTAGAAACCTAGTTTAACCCTATATTTGAACTTCCAGAGACATCTTTAGCTGTCCTACCACACCAAGCATGGGTGTTCAATCAATATTTGTGGAAAAGATAAATTAATACCTTAACCTGGATTGCAAACAAATTGGATTTGTTGTCTCTAGGTGTTTGAGTTCAGGAATTCTTTAAATATTGTCCGAAATTTCTCGGGTCTGCATCTGTGTTTATTCTGTTCTCTCTGCCTAGAATTTCCTCCATTTCATCTTTCTCTTTGGAAATCTCACTGTTCATTCAAGGTTCTCTATTAAATGCCAATTATTCCATGAAACCCAGCTTGCAATCTCCAAACAAACATCGTAGAGTCAGTCTCAGAACAGAAGAGCTGGAAAGGATCACGTCTGGGTTTCCAATCCCCATAGCACTCTGGGCCTCTGTGATCTTATCTGGTGGGGATTTCTACTCTAACTTCAGGTACCCATTTTGAGCATGTGAACTTCTTTTTTTTTTTTTTTTTTTTTTTTTTTTTTTTTTTTTGCGGTATGCAGGCCTCTCACTGTTGTGGCCTCTCCCGTTGCAGAGCACAGGCTCCAGACGCGCAGGCTCAGTGGCCATGGCTCACGGGCCCAGCCGCTCCGCGGCATGTGGGATCTTCCCGGACCGGGGCACGAACCCGTGTCCCCTGCATCGGCAGGCGGACTCTCAACCACTGCGCCACCAGGGAAGCCCATGTGAACTTCTTAAGATGAGACAGAGGGTATACTCTGCTGAATCACCTATGTAGACTTAAGAGAGTAATTACTTAATGGATTATGAGTTTACAGTTTTAAAAAGTGACTTTATAAAAGTAAGGTGTACCTGAACATAGAAATGATGAATGTGGCTTTTCAATCAAGTTCTCAAAACATGAAACTCTGGAACTTAGAAGTCATCTATTTGGACTCTCTTTCACATGTGAAGAACCCCTGGTTCAAAGAGTCCTGGGTCTTGCTAAAGGTCACCTGGCTGGGGAAGACCAGAGTTCAGCCAGCAGATCTCCTGAGCGCTCTTCCAGACATTTCTTCAAGCATAATTTAACATGTATCAGTTTATCCTTGAGTGTAAAGTACAGTTCATGATTGAATATGGTAACTGGCTAACTATTCATAGTTCCCGCACTCCCTCCCTTTGGGTGCCTATTTCTAAGCAGTAAAGTTGTGGTTCAGTGACTTCCGTCTGGATAGTATGAAAACGGGGCGCGCAGCCAATTTTGATGAGCTAACTATTTCCCTGAATTATCATGCCTAAGCAAAGGGCCCTAAACCTGCTGTTCGACACTTATCATTGGATCTGGGGGATGGGCCATACACAGGCATATCATCAGATAGCTGGAATTTTATATTTAAGATTGTCAAGCAGTGAAAATTGTCATCCTTAGAAATGACTGACAGTTCCTCTGCCTCATTTCTGCTACACTGAGTTAGGTAAAGAAAAAAAAATCAACTTCAGTCTTTGTACAGATTTCTTGCTGAAGACACGTGTGACAGGACTATAAATTTTCACCAGAAATTGATGGGAGAATGGGCACTTCAAAGCGCCTGAAAGACTTTGCAAAAGGTCCCAATTACCAGAATGCCTCAAAAAATAAAATTAAACAAATGTTGCAGTGGGAATGAATCTTGCTGGGAGTGCTGGGTTGTTGGCTGATTGCCTGGGGAGAGTGGTGGCCAAGGCTTGCCAGCTGGCTGACCCACATGCCTCTAAAGGATGCGGTCAGCTTACACCTTGGCAAACTATGATTTTGATGGAAGTCTTAGAGGTCAGCAGACATTCTTCCTAGTAGAGTGTGTTAGATCAGGTCCTTGCTTTTATTTGAGTACAGAAAACATCCTGATGGCCAGGATTAGTAGGATCAAGTCTGTTCTCTGCTTCAAATGAGAGTCCATTCCTGGATCAGAATAGATATATACCCTAAAGGTGACACAGGATGTAATTGAGGGTGGCACATTTGTCTAATCCCCAAGTTAAACCAGTCGTACCACTGAAGCAAACCAACTGGCTCACCAACCACACATCTTCCCACAAGTTCCACTGAACAACCATTTTTTTTCAAATTCTGAATTCCAAAGCTACTGTAATACTATCCTATCATCTTATGTTCACTCATATTCAACCATGTGTAGTTTTGTTTGTTCCTTTGTCTAGATCTGAGGACAGGGATCAGGTGTAAACATCCTAGTACGCTGCCCACCACCCCTCCGTCCCCCCGCAATGGCTAGCTTAGTGCTTTTCACACAGAGACACTCAATGAATGAAAGAACTGCAAGAGAGCTTCCAAATTCCAAGGTCCATACTGAAAATTACAGCCATTTGAAAACTTTTTAAAAGTTGACAAAATTTCTATGTCTCCCAAATGGATTTTTTTTTATTTGCTAAAAACTGCTTCTATGAGTATTTATTTTTTAAAAACAAGCACGCAAAAATAGAAAAAATACTATGAACAAATTTAAAAGACAAATACAGACTGGGAAAAGCATTTGCAAGACTGTAGATGTAACTAACAATGGGGCAGTATTCTTACTATGTAGAAGTGGACAAAGAACATGATTTGGGAATTTATAAAAGAAGAAATGACTGTTTAGCATACGAAAGCATTTTCTTCCTTACTAGTAACCACAGAATAAAAATGGCAGCCAGATACCTCTTTTCATCTATCAGATAAGGAAAAATCAGAGTTGTCCAGGACGTTGGTGATTTGACATGTTCATACACTGCCCATGACAATGCAAAATGAAACTACCTTTCTGGAGGACAAATTGTCAATATATATTTGAAGGCTTAAACATTTGACCTGAAGAAATTCATCCCAAGAAAACAATGAAATAAGTATATAAGGATGTATGTACAAGTAAACCGGAAGATCCTAAATGTTGAACAATAGAGGAATAATCAAATGAAGTAAACTATATCCATACTATTACTCAGTCATTGAACTGGTAAAATTTATATCTATTAATTGGAATAAAAAGATATTTACAACATATTAAGAAAAGTATGATCGGGCTTCCCTGGTGGCGCAGTGGTTGAGCGTCCGCCTGCCGATGCAGGGGACACAGGTTCGTGCCCCGGTCCGGGAAGGTCCCACATGCCGCGGAGCGGCTGGGCCCGTGAGCCATGGCCGCTGAGCCTGCGCGTCCGCAGCCTGTGCTCCGCCACGGGAGAGGCCACAACAGTGAGAGGCCCGCGTACCGCAAAAAAAAAAAAAAAAAAAAAAAGAAAAGTATGATCAAGTTTTTAAAAAACATTTTATATATATACACATATGTTTATATATGTATACACAAATATATATGTTTACATCTGCATGATAGACGTGATTTATGACTTCCTTAGAGTTGTTTTTATATGAAAGGATTGACTGGCTTAGCTCTCTGATAATATATATGAGGATTTTGTTCAAACATAAAGTTTTAAAAAGCAAAGATTTTACTGAGCTTAACAGAGGTTTGGACATACAAAGGAGTAGAGCAGAGGATTTGGAAGAGAACTTTTACAGTGCTTGCATGATTAATGATGAATGCACTGATTGTTTTTTCCTTGCCAGAGATCAGACTGGGTTAGGTTTTTAGACTTAAATATACACATATGAATGGGGAGATTGGATTAGTGAAATCTAACAAGGCTCCCATGCTTTAGATTTACTGCATTCAAGCATATACAGGCAACCCTTGACTTACACCTTAATTGGATATTGGAGGATTATTGAAATTGATTGTACAATTTCAAATATATGAAGGAGGGGAAATTGATGGAGAAGTGAGTTACAGTAAGAGAGTAAGTGAGAAAAAACTATAAAGGAGAAAAAACGAAGAATCTGTTTAATACCATAGAAAATTATTTGGTGGAGAATAGTTTAAAATTATTAAAGTTGAATATAGTAAATCAAATTGGCTTTAATATTTTGTGAGTATGTGATCATGAAAAGATGGACTAAATGACTAGCTGTCTTTTTAAGACTATTGGTAATAGAATCAATTATAGTTCATTATTAACTGTATTAACAGAAAATTAGACTTTACTAGCTCCAAGAAATACGAGGTTGTTATAATAGACTGTGGTCCCTTATCAACATATGTAAAACTTGAAGCTTTATAAACCAGCTCCCTTCACAGAACTAAACTAGATTAGATGATCAATTAATGGCTAAAATGTTATATCACTTTTTGATATTTCTCGTCAAAAACTTAAATATCCCTAATTCAACTTGTGTGTCTATTTGCGTAATATAATTTGGTCATTATGGGTTTCATTTCGATTGTCTTTATATTTGGGGTACTTATTATCTTTTCGCTCATCCACTGGGAATTCCAAGTACCAATTTTTGCTATTAAGCAAGTCACTAAGGAGCTTCCCACTGAGTGCCTTAATTATTGTTAATTGAATATTGCAAATGGTTTTTCAGGATCACCATCTTGGCAATCCATGTGGCATTTTTCTCAGCAAAAAGTGAAGCACCAAGAATTCCTTCTACCCCTTTCCAAAATCAAGTATCAGTTGTAACTGGTTTCCATAAAAAATTAGTCTCCTCTTTTCAAACGTCAGGTACATATATGCTTCATATGGCACTTAGAATATGGTGGCTGCTCAGTGAATATTAAATGACAGCTGTCCTTTTAAATAGAATGATTCCCAGTTCCAGTCTGAGAGGGAACATCCCATTTTGCTTTCCAGAGCTCCCACAGTGCGTCTCATCCAGCATGGCGGACGTGGTACTCCAGGAAAGAGCTCTTCCATCGTCATGCACCAGGACCAAGCTTTCTAGGACTTTTTGCTATTCTGTAATCAAAAGAAGAAAAATAAAGTAAATAAAGAGCCTCAGAAGATCTGAGGATGTCAGAAATGCTACAGGCAAAAAAAAGCGGAGAGCAGAAAAATCACTGAGCCAGGCTTCCTGTGTATTTCTTGCCTTACAATGCACAATAAAAAAGAAATAAGGATTTTATGATCTGCCTTTTCAGCTTTCAAACTATGTCTCCAATTTTGCTGGGGGCTGGGGCCTAAGGATTTAGTGGAATGAAGTTGTGTTGGAGGTTGGTTTTATCTACATAAAATCTTTCCTTCTTAATTATTTTTCTTGCTTGCTCAGTGAAATCACAACCATTGTTATGAAATGAGGACCAGAAGAAGCCTTGAGACATAATGTAGGTCTACTTCCCCATTGAGGTGGCCCATAAGTTATCAAAAAAAGAAGAGAATATCTCTTTGGAGGGACAGGCTTCCACAGGCGGCTTGGCTAGTAACCTGTTAGAACACAAATGACACTTTCTGCCAGGACTTTTCCCTTGTATTTAGCCACTTGCTATTAAGTTTGGCAGGTCTCAGGTTTTGAAACAAATTCAAGGCCCATCTTTTTTTTTTTTTTAATAAATTTATTTATTTATTTTTGGCTGCATTGGGTCTTTGTTGCTGCGCGCGGGCTTTCTCTAGTTGCGGCGGGGGGGGGGCTGCTCTTCGTTGTGGTGTGCAGGCTTCTCATTGTGATGACTTCTCTTGTTGCGGGCCCTAGAGTGCACGGGCTTCAGTAGTTGTGGCACATGGACTCAGTAATTGTGGCTCGTGGGGGTCTAGAGCACAGGCTCAGCACGGGCTTAGTTGCTCTGCGGCATGTGGGATCTTCCCGGACCAGGGCTCGAACCCGTGTCTCCTGCATTGGCAGGAGGATTCTTAACCACTGCGCCACCAGGGAAGTCCTCAAGGCCCATCTTTAGCAATTTCCTAACTTTGAAGTTTATGTACTCTGTGGTGATAATTTTGCCCCGGCTTTTAATTGTCTTATTCTTAGGAAAATAAGAATTTGCCTACATTTCTCAACCATTTGATACTTGTATATAGATTTTGTAAGTCACCTCAAACCTTTTATGATAGGAGATAGATTGGAATGAATAAATGACTGAAGAGATAAAATAATAAAACATGCCCTCAAGCTGCAGTTGAAGAGCACTTGCGCTAGTCTTGAAGAAGAGCCAGTTACCACTACATTTTAACAGAGACATGCTCATGACCAGCCCTTTCTGTTGAGAAATGCCCTGACCACATCCTTTTAGCCCCCTCCCCTCGTTTGCTCCAAGGAATTGGACCAGTGGCGGGAATCTGACCTAAGGACAACCATTGCACTGGCCAGACAATGGCCTATGATGTAACCTTTATAATTGGCACCAACAGGTGAACTGGGCCAATCAGATTCAGTCTGTCAATTTAAAGTGCAGCACGAATGTGCTAGTTCGTATGAGGAAGATGGAACTGAAGGGTCTTGTTTAGAGAGGGGCCTGGGAGGCCATGAAGCCATGTGCAAGCTAGTTACGAGGGAGCAGAAGCTCCAATGAAGTCGAACTGGTCAGGAGAGAGAAGAGGACAAGTCAGTGTGGCCCAGCAGACAGAGATGCTCCTCTTCCTGGAGGCTCCCACATCTACTTCCCGTCTGGACACATTTTCCTGGTAAACCTCCCATTTTTTCCAAGGAAACATGATAGACACTTTGTTGTTTGCAGCCAAGATTTTCAGCATGTGTCAAAGCATTCTCTTTTCTTCCTCTTTTCTCTCCATTATAAAGTTTTTACTTGACCACTTTGGGATTTTTCATTTTTCCAATAAGATTTAAAAATTGTTGTCTCATGGAAAGATATTTGGGAGCAGAAGTTTAATAGAAACCAAACAGAAAGGACTAATTCCATTTTCTTGTCTCCAAATAAATACTGTGTTAAAAATTCCTAAATATTTATGGAAGGAGATTCCCGAACTTCCTCTGACGGCTTGCTTAATTTTCTCACAAATAGTAGAACTCATCTGTCATGAGGCCCCACTATCTGATATTTGTATATACTGGGGTTTTCTCCTCTTTTTCTAGTTAGTTTGGATAGAATATCTGAGTTTTTGACTCTACTTCTCCCCGAGACATGCCCCCAGGCTCCACTCAGTGTGTTTCTTGGGTGAGTTGCTTCCTCTTCTAAGGTTCAGTTCCCTATGAGGGGCCTATTTATCTGAGGGGTATGGGAGGGGCATATCAGCCTGTTTCCATATGTGAGGAAGCTGAAACTTCTTAAATTTTAAACATTGTCAAACTGACATACTGTGCTATAGAGAGATCCAGAACTTTTGGTCGTTCCACCACCTACAAGGGAAGACTAGTGATCAGCATGGTGGAAATGTCGATTCCCATGGGGGATCTGCTACAACAGGTTCACCATGCTCAGTATCGTCCTTTATTATCAGTCCAGTCAAGCTTTCAGAAGTATGCAGACATTTAAGCCCCTAGAAATACGTAATGTTATTCATTTTCATTCCTTTTACGTTCTTTGGGCCTAGAATATCTGCCACATAGAGTTTGTAACTTCTTTAAATAATTCATGAATTTATCAATGTCTAGTTTCTTGGGGGGTCATCTCAATGACAGCATTGACTCTACAGCAAATCGAGTCAGTCTGCCTAATCCAATCTGGTCATCAACTGAAAATATCAGAAGGACTTTTCAGTCTGAATATGCATGGATGCTGGATGTTCTAAGAAGCATCGTTCTGGGTCATTGTCCGATACATGTTGGCTATGGTTGATTCCCACTTCATGGTGACTGGATTTGCCGTATTCTCTTTCATGGCAGGGTCTGCTTATTCTTCACTTTATGAACTGTCAACGCCTCCTCTATCAAGAAGCTTGCTTTGTAAATAACTCGCTTGCTATGGGAGAACCCTAGCTGCTTGATGGTAATCATGCATAGAAACGCCCCTCTGGCCAGACATTCATGCCTCCATGTGTCTCACATAACACTCTTATGCTGCTGAGCTGGAATGTCCTCCTTTTCCTGTTCAGCTCTCAAGGCCCAGCTTCAGATTCCTCTCCTTTCCAAATTCTTCTCTGATCTCCAGTTCTTCTGAACTTTTACAGCCTTAGCCATCGATTCCAACGTAACTCTTTATTATAATCTGCAGTGGATCGCTTCCCACTACTTAGCAGGTCAAAAAGCACAAGCTTTGAAATGGAACAGGGACCATGGCCTTTACTGGGACTTTATGCTCCACACATCTTGCGTGAGCACATTCACCCTGACACACACAAATATGTGTTGGTTGATTCACTTCATTGCTATTTGCTTCACATGTGGAAAAGCAATATGAAGCACAGTCACCATTCCTTCTTCTGTAGGAAAAGCTAAAGGAGGCGCAAACCTCCTTCAGTATTTGAATCATTCTGGAAAAGGATTCTTTGTTCCTCCAGGAGGTGCCATTGCAGGAGGGCAGCCTGGTGAGAGAGGGCAGCTTCCCAATTCTTCATAAGCTTGCTTCATTAAGTTGTTCTAAGGGAATGCTCAGATGCTCTGACATGCCCACGTTCAAGCATAAGTATAAAAATCCATCCCCAAATCAACCCTAAATGATTTTTTAAATTATCCTTCTGAGAGTGGACAATTGAGCACTGACCACGGTGGAATTAGCCATTGTTAATGCCATGGTGTCGTCATGGCTGCCCCCCTCCCTAACTCACAGGGAGGAAATAGCAGTCACAATGAGAAAGTGATCCATAAATATTTGGGTTGAAATGTTACCAGAAGACCTTCTTCTTCTCAGTTTTTACATACTGTGGATGTCATGCAAAATTACTTCTACCATGCAGTTCAATGACTCCGGGATTTTCGACAATTAAGGTTACTGTGGCATTTGTTTGTGACCAGTAGGTCTGAGCTTGTAAGGCAAGCCCTGTAAAGCCTGGCTAGTTTCACTTAAGCCCCAGGACTGGAAATTAGGTTGCTGCCACCAGGGTTTTCACATGACTCAGCTCTTCTCCAAGCTTTCTCCTCTCTGCTGAAGCAAAGCAGTTAGCACATGATCCAGTCATTGCCTTCAGATGAGATCATGAGTGTGCACAGGGTTTGTGAGTGTCCCCTTCGCTGTGAGGGCTTAGGACTGACAGCAGTGACCAGAGTAGCACAGGCAGCTGCTGTTGCTAACCCAGCCCACAGGATCCTAGGCCAAGGCCTTGGCTTCTCACTCTGGGGTGAAGGGAAACAGTACCTTCCTATATTACTGCTACTAGTCCACACAGTGGCCCAGGAGCCAGAGCAGAGGGCCCAGACAAGTCTCTTACACCAGCTGTAGGATGAGCAGAAGCAGAGCAGGGGAAGGGAAGGGCGGGGAAGTAGCCTCATTCAAGTGAGGAGCAGAGCAAATGCCGAAGGCCCAGAGGTGGTTCCTGCTGAGGGCAGGTGTCAGTGGAGACAGGCTCAGGAAACACAAGGTCTGAACTGAGTTGCTCATTGCAGTTCTGCTCTGGGGAAATCTCTTTTGAAGGCTTGAAGCCCTGGGGCACATCTGCCATTGTTAAAGGAGCACAATTCAGAACTGACTACCTCACACCAAACATCTGGGACAGAAAAAGGATGAATTTTGAAATGGAGTCGGAAGTCTTGGATGCACATTCCATGCAGTAGGGCACTGGATCTGGCCCCTGAGAGCCAGTGCAGCTCTTCCCAGCTCCACGCTCAGTGAGGTCAGGTCGATGCCTTGAAATTGGCCATATCACTGGAATACTTACACTACAGAAACTGGAAAACAATAAAATTCAGTGTAGGACTGTAGGATTTTTCCCGCCGCCACAGAAAGTCACCACTGCATATCTGCCACATCAGCCCTGTGGACCTGGGTAAGTTTTTTAACTTCTCCAAACCTTGGACAATACCTATTTCACAGGGGTATTGTAAGACAGTTAACTTAGAAGTTCTCTGTAAATGTAAACGTTCTACGAGTGATCGTTTTAATTATTTGAAGCAAAAGGTTAAATATAAAGTTTTAACATTTGTTAAAAGTAAAGCATATAATGAGCACATTTAACTGCAAGCTTAAGATATGAAATAGGACAAGATTTTAGAAAGCACAAGAAGCAACATATTTATGTCAGTTAAAACTATGACGTGCAAGTTACAAAACGCTTAACTCAAACTGGCCTCAACAGTGAAGAGTTCACTGTCACCTAGACTAAAAAGGCCTAAAGAGAGTGCCAGCTTAATTCAGCTAGCTTAATCCAGTGGCTCAGATGATGCCATCATAGAGCAGGATGACCGTGTGTCCCTGTTTGCCCAGGCTAGTCCTGTTTATGCATCCGGTCTGGTTCAGCATTTTTCTTGTCCTGTTTCATTCTCAAAGTTGTCCTAGTTTAGAAGATAAATGATAGGTTTACTTAACCAAGGTTTGCGCTCTCTGCTCGGTGTTTTTGTATCACAGATTTCACCCTCAGGTATCACATGATACATTTTCCCCCACCCACTCCCTGTGGCTCCAGTCTCTTCCATGTGGATAGCAAAATACCTGCAGCAGCTGCAGCCCTCACAGCCTAATCCAGCCCCCTCTCCTGGGACAGAAAATCTCTTCCAAGAGCACCTACACAAGTGCTGGCAATCACTGTCTGATTTAGGTCACATGGCCATTCCTGAAATACCCATATGGGAAAATGGATTCACTGATGGGCTTAGTCAATCATGCTCCCGCTGAGAGTCAGCATGAAATAATTCCACACAGTGCACACCACTAAGAATGAGGAAGGGTGAATTCTCGCAAGGAACAGCAAGTGATGGCCGTAGAAGAGGTGAGTGGATGCTGGAGGGGTAACAAGAATGATCTGTTGCATTGCAGAGCAGTAAAAGTGCTGGAGCAGGAATCAGCTGACCCAGCTTTTAGCTTTTCCACTAACTGGTGCTGGGATGGTGGGCAAGCCTTTGCATGCCTTAGGCCTCAGTTTCCAGTTGGGTCAAGTGGAAAAGTAGGACTGCAGGACTCCAAAGGTTCTATTTGCTCAAAGTGTTTAATATATGGCTATGTTCTCGCATTAGTCTTCAGGGCTATCAATTCCAGGTTTATTTTCTCTTACCTAACTTTTCTCACTGGGCCCAAAGAGAACTCACCCTGGCTTTATTCCTAATGCCAGAAACCTTCCCACTCCGATGGAGATCTGAAATGTTCCATTGCTCCTATTAAGTAAGTCACATTCTTTAACCAGCTAACTTCCTCCACAGTTTACAACCTGTGTCAGGCCCCGGGAAGATTTGCTTCTAGTTTTTTTCCCTGTGAACCAAACAAGTCATAAAAACAGATTTATATCATGCTTTCCTTACAGCTGCATTTCATCCTACATCAAGAAATTGACTAACGTAATGGCTGAATGAATAAAACACAGCCACAATGAGTGACTGCCTTTAGCAATCTGAGAGGGAGTCATTATTTAAATGTTCCTGGTTATATTAAGTGGAGCAAAAGGCTTGAAATCGAAAGTGAGAGAAATAGGCAGCCAAGTCAAAAATGCCACCAAGCTGTAAATAAAATATGAAACTAGCTTAGAAAGGGAGCATTACGTGGAAGTCAAACACTGATATACAGTCTCTAATTGTGGGACGTTTGCAAAAGGTGACGTGACACCTGTCAATTATCCATAGCGGCCAGGAAATGCAGATTATATGAATAATTCACCAATCCAATGCCCTTTGTCTAAGCCAGCTAAGCCCGGTCCATAAAACAACTGCTGATATGAAAGAAGAAAAGATATGTTCAAATTGCCAGAGCCTTATGTCACACACGGAAGTATTTTCAAGGCAGTTTCATTATAAGACTGTGTTCCAGTTGGCACCAGTGGCTAAATAATTAACATGTGAGCCTTTATCCGGTGTAACAAAGGAGGGGGCTTGGGCCCTGGAAACTTTATATGTCCCCAAGGGGAGGCTGCATAAGAGGATCTTCAGGATCAGAAACATATCATCACGTGTCTCACAATTTTCTCACTCTCCCAAGTACCATGCAACCCTTTAAAAAGGCCAAGTCTGAACTTCCGTTTTGGGATCATGGAATTACAGAATCATAAGTTTGGAAGGTCACTTAGAGACAGCCTACTCTACTGGTTTTTAGAAGCGACAGAAACCTTTTCTCAAAGAAGATCTTCAATGAAAGTACACAATGTAAGACAGATGAAAGTGGAATATTTTTCATTGCTTCTGTGGACGTGGCAAGGAGGATTACAGGAGATGGCTTCGATCTGCCTCCTCAACAGCCCCCTGGCCCAGCACCTGCAGGGATCCAACTGTCCTGTTCCACAGATGAGAAAACGGAGGCTCCTGAGAGGCGGAGGGGCTCACTGAAGCCCCAGAGCAAGTCAGTGGCAGAGCTGGGACTGGAAGCCAGGATGCCACCTCCCGTGCGACACACGTGCGCACGTTCAGCTAGAGTTACAGCTTGTCTGCATGGCCATGTGAGCAGCTGGGATATGGAGAAATACCAGTTCTGCAGCTCCCAGGACCTCACAAGTGAACATGAAGAGTGGAAACAACTGACTCTTTCATCTGTGGCCTGGGCCCAGACAGCCTGAGACCTACACCCCCCTGCCTCCCCCATTCCTGTGTTGGCCACAGGGCCAAGGTCAGAGGTCATGGGCCAGGTGGAAGGTGGGGCCTTGGAATGCCCAGGGGACTAGGCTGGCAGCCATAGGTAACCAGAGCCAGCCATGCGCTCCATCTGCTTCCCTGGCTGCTGTGAGAAAAAGCCTCACTGGATGGAGCTACAGAGGCGGCTGATTCCACGAGACCCTCCAGCACCACCTTGGAGGAAGGTTTTCTCGCATCTACAAGTTTCCTTCCTTCGTAATGAAGATCCAGCAGACAAAGAGGAAAAAAGGTTTCATTTCATAAGGTTTATGTAGAAAAGAGCACCTTCTTTCTCATTTTAGGCTTATATGCTGCCAAGGTTTGGTTTTGTTTTTGAAAGTTTGCAAGGAGGTTTCACTCCTGTGTAAACCCACTGGGCACAAGTGCTTTGGCCCAGGTTTTCTTTAATGTTTGCTATTTTTTTCTCTAATTGTCCCAACAGATAATTTACAGAAAGGAAACCAACTTTCTGGTGCAGGTCAAAGGCAAGTATAATTTCGAGACTTTCTGAATTTGTCTCATTTATTTATTTATTTATTTGGTTGCACTGGATCTTAGTTGTGGCAGGTGGGCTCCTTAGTTGTGGCTCCAGGGCTCCTTAGTTGCGGCAACATGGGCTCCTTAGTTGTGGCACGCAAATCCTTGGTTGTGGCATGCACGTGGGATCTAGTTCCCTGACCGGGGATCGAACCCGGGCCCTGCACTGGGAGCGCGGAGTCTTATCCACTGCACCACCAGGGAAGTCCCTCTGAATTTGTCTCTTTGTAATCAGTCATGACTTTTAGAATGAATACATTATATTTAGTTATATAGAGAAATAACAATGTGCTGCTGGTTTTATTTGTGAAGAACTGAGGTTGAAAACTTCATGCTTTAACTGTGATCATTCCAACTAGAGTAAAACAGGAGAAATTGGGCCTCTTGCTGTTATGGCTGCTAAGAGACAAATTCTCTCAGTGCATATGTCACTATATTCCTTTATGTGAGGACAAGAGAGTTTCTTTCAACAAATAGGGGTAATTATTAAGTGAATCAATGATTATCTGAACCAATTAATGCTCATTCCAGTAATGCTTCAATGTCTCTCAAGAATGGCCTGGAACGCTCTTTCTAGTAAGAAACTGGTGGAGCTAGAGCAGCCGAGGGGGTCCTGGCCAACGGATGGATCTCCCTGAGCCTCAGTTTCCTTATTTGTAATTTGAGTGTGATGACGATAGCAATGCCTGTCTCACGGGATGGCTGTGAGCATTATGGCTACCTCACTGTCTGGCAAAATCCTTGCCCAGTTGGGTCATAGTCTGGGTTTCCAGAAAGCTGGGGCTGTGACAAAAGCTCCCATGCAAGTTCTTTATTGTGCCTGTGATCCCAGGGAGCTGGATGAGAGACGGGGGAGCCAGGCAGGGAAGGAAGCAGGCCTGTAAGAGCGTGTGTCACCAGCGTGGCTACTGCTTAGGGGTGTCACTTTTTTGCAAAAAATAAAATAATAAAACACAGAGTGAACTTCGAATTTCCAATAAATAAAGAATTTTTTTTTACTAGAAGTATGTACCATGCAATATTTGGGACATACTTCTGGTAAAAAATTCTTTGTCGTTGATCTGAAATTCAAAGTGAACTGGGCATTCTATGTTGTATCTGGCAACCCTGACTCTACTACCAGCTGCTGGACCCTGTGGGACTGCGAAGTCGTGTGAAATCTGTCTTGGGATTGAGCCATTGTTATTCCCCGTCGGCCACTGGTCAGAGTGGTAAGTCCTCGAAGCCCTTCTGTGTTGCTCCCGTGGGGCTGAGTGGGTCCCCACTACACTCTGGGGTGCCAGGTCAGAGGCCTACGGCGAGGGGCAGTCAAGCTGGTCCTATATGAGGCTGAGCAGAGGCAGCAGTGTTCAGACACGAGACAGTGGACGGTGTGCCAGAGGCATCCCCAGATGGTGAAGGGCAGTGACGGAGAGAACAAGTCTCAGAGCCTGTGTTCGAATCTCAGCTCTGCCCCTCACGAAGGCAGGTTATCTGTAGTTTCCATGTCTTACTTTCCTCATTTTTAAAATGGGGATAATAATAATACTCACATAGTAGATTTGTTATGAAGATTAAAAGCAAATATAAAGCTCTCACAATGGTTCTTGGGACATCCTAAGTGTTTGCTCTTATTATCCTGAGATTGGTAGATTTAACTACTGGAGCTTGGCAGCTGGTGTATCTTGAAAGCCTTGCAACTAACTATGTTTCCAAATTTTGATCAATGTCTAAAATATTTTTTCCCATAGATGAGGCTAAATGTTATCATTTGGTTGTTCTTCAGCACCGAGAAGTATTTTCTGCCTCCACTGTGGTCTTTTATATGATCAGGAGGGAAAGGTTTTTCATGCCCTATTGAACTGTGATCTCCCTGTGGAACCAGCTAGATACCCTGAGCCTCCCACCCCTCCTCCCAGCCCGATGTATCCCCTTCATCCAGCGCCACAGCAGCCGGTCAGCTTGACACTGTCTTCTGACACAGAGGTAAACGTATGTCCCCGTGCTTGCAGCAAAGATAAATCTTGTGTATTGATCAGAATATAAAATTGTGTATATCTCCATATACTGAGATTAATAGCAGGTATCTTCAGTTCCCTGAAACTGGCTTCTTTGGTCTAATGTTCACTTCTCAATTTTTCAAGTGGCCTGCCAGAAATTCTAAAATTTGAACCCGGGCCTCAAACACATATTGATGAAAAATGCTGGTTTAAAGAGTCATTCAAACAATGCTTCCTCCAGAAACCCATCTTCCTGCTCTCCTACGAGTTAGATGCTGGCCCCTGTATGCTCTTGTGGGACAGCTGCCAGCCCTCAACTGCAGCGGGACTACAGAGCAGCAGCAGCAGCATGGCATGCGTGCTGGTCTGTTTCCCTGAGGCTGTTGAGCTCCTGAGGGGGCGGGAGCCACATGTGTTCATCTGCATTTCTTTTTTTTTTTTTAATAAATTTATTTATTTGTTAATTTATTAACTTTTTGGCTGCGTTGGGTCTTCGTTGCTGTGTGTGGGCTTTCTCTAGTTGCGGTGAGCAGGGACTACTCTTGGTTGCGGTGCGCGGGCTTCTCATTGCGGTGGCTTCTCTTGTTGCGGAGCACGGGCTCTAGGCACACGGGCTTCAGTAGTTCCAGCACGTGGGCTCAGTAGTTGTGGCTCGCAGGCTCTAGAGTGCAGGCTCAGTAGTTGTGGCACACGGGCTTAGTTGCTCCGTGGCATGTGGGATCTTCTCGGACCAAGGCTCGAACCCGTGTCTCCTGCTGCATTGGCAGGCGGATTCTTAACCACTGCGCCACCAGGGAAGTCCCATCTGCATTTCTAACCCCCAGCCCACTCTTGGTGCAGGCTGATTTATGGAGGCACAGTAGGCACCATGCCCAGGGCCCATGAAAATGTTTGTTTCTCTTAAAATCAGAAAAAAAACCCAAGTTGTCAGAGTAGAAAAGGTGTTTTAATTTTTTCTCATATCAGAAAAAAAAGAAAAGAAATTTTTTGGGCCCACAAAAATCTACTAAGGTATTTTAATTTTTTTTTTTTTAATGGAGGGAGGGGCCCAAGAAGGCGAAAGTACCTGGGGCCCACAAAAGTCATAATGTGATTCTGGTATTGAAAGAATAAGTAAACCAATGAGTAAATGCGTAGTGACTGTTAAAAAATGCTTTGCACGTGACAAAGTGCCGTGAATATGTAGCTGATTATTAAAAGCTGACAATTTTATTTGTGTTGTAGAGTTCCCCTCCCCTTTAGGACATTAGACTTTAAGGAGTTTCAATTGTTTTTCCAAATTGTAAGCTTTTCTTAGTTATATTCATATTCTGTTCCTATGGAATAAAATATTTTGTTAATTTATTTTTATTAAAGTATAGTTGTATTACAATGTTCTGTTAATTACTGCTGTACAGCAAAGTGACTCAGTTATACATATATACATTCTTTTTAATATTCTTTTCCATTATGGTTTATCACAGGATATTGAATATAGTTCCCTGTGCTATATGGTAAGACCTTGTTTATCCATCCTATATATACCAGTTTGCATCTGCCAATCCCAAAGTCCCTCTCCTACCCTCTCCCACACTCCTCCCCCTTGGCAACCACCAGTCTATTCTCTATGTCCCCGATGTTGTTTCTGTTTCATAGATAGGGTCATTTGTGTCATATTTTAGATTCCACATATAAGTGATATCATATGGTATTTGTCTTTCTCTTTATGACATACTTCACTTAGTATGACAGTCTCTAGTTGCATCCGTGTTGCTGCAAATGGCATTATTTCATTCTTTTTTTACGGACGAGTAGTATTCCATGGTATATATGTACCACATCTTCTTTATCCATTCATCTGTTGATGGACATTTAGGTTGTTTCCACGTCTTGACTATTGTGAATAGTACTGCTATGAACATAGGGGTGCATGTATCTTTTTGAATTATAGTTTTGTCCAGATATATGCCCAGGAGTGGAATTGCTGGATCATATGGTAACTCTATTTTTAGTTTTCTGAGGAACCTCCAGACTGTTCTCCACAGTGGCTGTACCAATTTACATTCCCACCAACAGTACGAGAGGGTTCCCTTTTGTCCACACCCTCTCCAGCGTTTGTTATTTGTAGACTTTTTGACGATGGCCATTCTGACTGGCATGAGGTGGTACCTCACTGTAGTTTTGATTTGCATTTCTGTAATAATTAGTGGAATAAAATCTTTAAGTGGCTTTATATAAAGAATATTTTAGTGTGGATATAGAGGGGGCAGTGAATGCACAGAATATAAAGGCCCCACTAATCAAAGAGCTATCACAATACACCACACTTAAAGTGAACCCAGGGTGTGGAAAGGTGAGCTCCCACAGAAGGTGAACCAAAGTGATTTGTGATTTTTCCAAAAAAGGGATCCATGAGCCTTAACCTTCATATATATAATATTTTCAACACCCCACACCCATGGCTCACCTTTGGCAAAAGTGAACTCAAGTATTCCTGAGGTGATCTGGTGCTATATTCTATCCTCTAAGTTGGTTGATTACAAATGAATCCTATCACTTTCTCTCTTGGGAAATACAGACACTAAGGACATTGACTCTCAGAATACCTTCTAAGAGATGCTGAGAATGTTCTGACCTGGAGATCACTTGAGGAGATGACACTCTGGGCTTCCTCACATTACCAAAGAGAATCGAGGCACATCTTTACTTGCAATCTTGAAGAGATTAATAATATAAGAAATAGTAGTATTCCTTATATTATTAATATAAGTATTAATAATATAAGAAGGAATCTTCACCTTCTGAAATTATTCTCGAATAAAGTATGAGTTCTTGTAGTATATTAAGATGTGAGAGTACAAAATGATCATAGGTGAACTTAAGGAAGCAGTGTTTTTTTCCTTTTCTTTCTCTTCTAAGCTTTCTATAATGTGACTAGATCAGTCTTACAAGAATAAAACAAACAAGAGTTATAATTTATGGGGCTCCAAGACCTGCTCTAAGCTCTTTATTTACAGTTTCTCATTTAAAGAGAGAAGTTAAATGTGATATGATTTGCAAAAGTCATTTTGCAGAACTATGCAGGAAGATGTCATCGTTCCACCTATAAAACTGGCACAAAAGCAAATCTGCTGTAGAAAACCTGCCACGTTGCTCCCTTCCTATTTTGCTTCTTTAGCTGTATGTCTGTAAGCCGGGCTTCTCCATGACTTGGTTTTCACTTGGTGCAAAGGGCAGAGAGAGTTCTTATGAAAACAGACTCTGGGCAGAATGGTCGTGATCAGGCTTCCCAGGAAAGGCGCAGCCAAAGAGCAGAGAGCAAGAGGAACAAAGGTCTCTAGCAAGTGGGTAACTGCCACCGCTTGAGTGTCTCCAGCTATTCCAGGCATCTTACATCCATGAATAAATGTCACGATGGACAACTCTGGGGGAAGGCTCCTGTGTGCCAGGCACTATTCCGGGTATTTTTATGTTTATTAACTAATCTTCTCAATACACCACTCGAGTAGATACTATTATTACCACTCTCATGTTATAAGCAAGGACACTGAGGCAAAGAGAAGCTCAGTGTCCTGGCCAAGATCACCCAACTAGTAAAGCAAATAGGTCTAGAACCCAAACCCCAGAGCTATGGAGCCTAATGTAGGGCTCCCAACAATTCTAAGAACCAGGGACTTTCATTATCACCATCTGACTTCGAGAGAACCTGGGATTTAGAGAGCCTAGGTGACTTCCTTGACCTCACCTAGTTAGTAAAGAGCAGTGCCAAGAAATTTACCCAAGCAGCTGGGGCCCCTGAGCCAATGCACGGAATCTTTTCAATGCAGAGTCTCCACGTTCAGGACAGCGCCTCCAACCTCTTTGCTGAGAATGGCTATCATAGTGACAAAGAGGCTGGTGAGCAGAGAAAGGAGGTGAAAAGGTACTTGGGCGGGGGGAGACTACAGAATAGGCTCTGGGGATTATGGAAGAAAGAGAAAGGGGGCCAGCTCTGTGCTTTATGGAACAGTAGTGGAACTAGTGCAGCCTTTCAAGATACAAGAAGAGGAAATGAATCAGAAAATAGAAAAGACAGAGAGATTGAACAGAAGCATGGAGGGGAGAGAAGGGAGGGCACTAAAAGTGGAAAGAAAGAGAAGAAGGTGAACAAATTATAGAGAAGGCTATCGTATAAGTGTCCGGGAAAGTCCTGAGCACCAGCTTGTGAGGGGCCAGAGCTGAGTGGGTGAAATGACAGCTCATGGCACAGCCCAGCCTCTGGCAGCTCCGTGTGACAGCCACATGCAACAGCATCAGGCAGACTCTTTCTCTGTGGAGGTGAGGATTGTAAGATGAGGCCCTTGGGGCTCTGCTCACAATAAAAACATTGTACAGGCCTTCTACACATGACTCAGTGTGTATTGTGTGTCTGATTGAAAAAAAGATCGGCTTTACCTACAAGTGCTAACGTGTTGGCCAAGTTGAAACGAGTGCACTATTACATAAGAAATGAAAATACCTGGGGAGCAAGCAGTTTACCACCTTGTATGGGACATGCAGGATCCTTAGAGGAAAAGTGCCAGGCGACTCTTTTGCCAACTGTGAGAATAGCTGTGGTTGGACTGGGTGTTTTGTTTTATTTTGTTTTGTTTTGTTTTTACCCCAGTGTTTGGCATGGAGTCCTGAACACCAAGTGGGGCCCCTGAACCCTGCCTGACACCAAATTGCATTCTCTAATGTTATTCCTGTTTTGCTTCGTTTGAGGACTGGATAACAACAACAAAGGGGAAAGGGAGAGAGTAATTAAAGTGTGTTTTGTGAAAACTTTGTGCGCTAAGCCTGCAAGAAAGAAAGTGTAATGTTTAAAAGTAGGGACTCTGGGGCTAAACATAGTTTCAAGTCTTGGCTCCATCATGTCCTAGCTGTGGGACCTTTGAAAAGTTATTCAGTCTCTCTGAGCCTTAATTTTTTCCATCTGTAAGATGGGTAAAATAATAGGACCAGCCTCTGAGATCTCTTGTGAGAACTGTATGAGGTAATAGAGGCGAATAGCTTAGCTTAGAACCTGGCCCATGGTGCCTAGCAAAGGTTAGCTAGTACTATCATCTGTACAATGGGAGAGATAACCTCCCCCAGTTCCCTTAAGGGACTTTAAGGCTGAAACAAAAGATTAGCAAGATAAGAGCTCTTTAAAAACTACTTCTTATTATCTATTTTATACTACACAGTGTGGTAAAGGCAATATTGGACACAGAGTTAGAAGACTTGGATTCTGGCCTCTGGATCTTCATCTCTTCATTTCAGGAATGGGTTTAATTAAGTCTTTTTTAAAGTTCTTTTCAACTCTTACATCTTGGGACTTTAGTGCCCATTGATTCCCCTGCCCATCTGCAGCAGGAAGGGGGGGACCCTCACTCTGGTGGACTTGTGGCTGTAGCTTCCATTCCCTGCTGGCCTGCCAGGGCTCCCACTGATCAACTTAAAAAAGACAGAAAGAAAAGTACTCACACATACCTGGGAAGATGTGCCAGATACCTTAAGTGAAAAAAAGCGAATTGAAGACCTACATGTAATTCTATTGCATAAATATTCTAGAATAATTTTAAAATACAGATTTGTACATGCAAGGATTATCTGTTAGGCAGGATTAAGAGGAATTTTACTTTAGACTTTAAACATGTCTGTATTGTTTAAACCTTACACTGTGAGCATGTTTTATTTTATAAGCAAAATAATAATAACAAAATGTAAACAAAATTAAAACGTGTTCGTTGTAGACAGTTTGGAGAAAAAAAGAAAGAAAAATCTCTTATAATCCACCCCAACCTAGAAATATTGCTATTAACATGTTAATTTATATTCTTTCAGTCTTTTTTCTATATGTAAATATCACCTAGAAATATATATATGTATGTACAAAATGTAATCATATTGTCCATGATGTCTTGTAATTAGCTTCACTTAACCATATATTGTTTATAGGTTTCTGTGTCATTGAAGTTTCTTCTACAATCTACAGCACGACTTTAATGACTGCTTATTTTTCCATATTGTATGTGGCCAGTCTTCCACTGCTGTACATTTTGGCTGTGCTCCGTTTCCCCCCATTGTAAGTATTGACAGGCTTTTGGAGAGTAATGAATCGTTGAAACATTTGGCTTGATTCCTCTCTTTGGGTAGAGCCGCCTGCTCTGTCTTTTCTTCCTCTTTGTATCCTTCAGCTTTTGGGTGGAGGCCCAGAGAGCTCCACAAGGGGTGGTGTGTGTTTAAGAAACTCAGCTAAAGAAACAAACGGATCGCAAAGAGCTCTGAACCCAGAGTGTTGGGAAAATGCTGAGCATTGTAATTGGCCTAATGTTGCTCCCGTGAGAGATGCCATCTCCCTAGGCCTCCAAAGTTCTGGCAGGAATTTTAACTTTTCTCATCCAACTGATGACAGACGAATATTCAACAGTTATGTGCAACCCCCAAAATGTTTCCTTGAGTCTGTCAAACACTCACTGGAAATGCCTACCAGCTCATCTTTGAAGATGGAAAAGCAAGCATGGTGACATCAGCAAATCAGGACCGAGGGCTGTAGGTTTCATCAAAAAGATAGCCTCTTAGACAGCGCTGGCCCCTGCTCCCTGAGCCAGGCTGTTGGTCCTGTTGTGACTCAGGAAGGAATGCCCCTGACAAGCTGCGGGCATGCCAGGGAATTACTCAGCACATGCCAACAAGTAACCTCATACGATAATCAAATGCGAGCCAATCTGTGAATGCTTTGCGTAACAGCGTATTTGGATTTGGGGCTTAGCTTTCAGGGCTTGAGTTTCACGTTTGCCTGAGCATACTCCCAGGGCCCCTCCTGTGTGCCCTGCCTCTGCGTGCGAGTGCAGACAGCAGTCCCTCCAAGAGCCAGAGCTTGGCTCTCCCCTCGAGGTAATGCAGAACCCTGCCAGGGAACAGCTGTCTCTCATCTGTCTGCACTCCTCACTCCGGCCTGCACTGCTTCTCCATATGCCCTGGTTCTTACCAGTTGGCCAGCAATGTGGGTGACAATGCCTCCTTTTCCTGTTGGGACACTTAATAGTCATTCCTGGTATTGTCCTGGCCTTTGATGCACCTTACCAACAAGAGAGAGGTTTGTTGACTGACAACTGCTGATATAACAAAATTCTATCCAGTCCTGGCTGTAGGAATCGGCAAAATATTACTGCATCAACAGGTCTTTGGGCTGTCGGAGAGCCTCCAAAAGGACAAAGAAGCTTACAGATTTTAAGGCCCCTCACTCCTGCATCTGGTGTTTCTCCTGCAGATATCGTGAGAACTAAGAGTTTGATGGATTTAATTCAGTATCCACGTGATGGTGATATGCTCTCTGCTTTTCTGCATGAGTTTGCTACAGAATAGCAGCCACAGTCTGGGATCCCCTTCAGTCAGAGGCCAGAGCCAAGTGACTTGGCTGGACCACCCATCTCATCAGTACCCCCTCGATGTATGTCAGAGTTTCCTCAAGGCCTTGGGTGTTCGTGTACTCAAGGTGATATTGAACGTGAAGTGTTCAAACAGCAATACCTTAAGTGAGAGACAAAGGCTGGTCAATGATCCTCTTCATAATTCTCCCACTGAAGGAAGCAGTTACTTCAAGCTCCAAGAAGAAAAAGTTGTTCCCATGAGATAGGGCTTTTAAATTGCCCCTGCCCTGGCCACGGTACTCTCAGAGAGAGAACACTGATCTCACCAGGAGAATGTGATTGTGACTGGAGTGCCCAGGTTAGAGACAGGAAGAGCTGCAAGTGACTCAGAAACAGCTATATTAGAGATGCCAAGTCTCCCCCTGGAATAAGTTGATAAGGACTGAATACCTAAACACAGTACTTTAAAAAAGAAACGAATCAGTAGTTAAAGATCCTGAAGAAAGAAGCTGACATTCCAACACACACTTAATAATAAGACCCCATGGGATGTTCAGAAGTTCTCCAGAGTAGGTGTGAACAGCTAGATTTCCCTTGTCCCATCAGTTAAGGGTTCCCGCCTCTGTTTTGTGTGTTTTTCTAAATTAATTTAATTTATTTCTTTTTGGCTGTGTTGGGTCGTCGTTGCTGCACGCGGGCTTTCTCTAGATGTGGCGAGCGGGGGCTACTCTTTGTTGCAGTGCACAGGCTTCTCATTGCAGTGGCTTCTCTTGTTGCAGAGCATGGGCTCCAGGCACATGGGCTTCAGTAGTTGTGGCTTGTGGGCTTTAGAACACAGGCTCAGTAGTTGTGGCGCACAGGCTTAGTTGCTCCACGGCATGTGGGATCTTCCTGGACCAGGGCTCGACCCCGTGTCCCCTGCATTGGCAGGCAGATTCTCAGCTACTGCGCCACCAGGGAACCCCCCCCCTCCATTTTTTAATAAGGAAAAACTGACGGTTGATATCTGAACCCATTATATAATGGGCCTATTACCAAATGTGGGTTCAGTAATTCTCAAAAAAAAAAAAATTCCCATTCCTTTCAGAATGAAAGAGAACTCCTCTAACTTCTGTTAACTATAGATATATTGGGGCTGGTAAAATCCTTACTGTATCTCTAATTTTAAGCATGGATGGTAGAAAGCAAAGGATACACAACCTAGGCAGCTATCAGTACTTTTTGTAGCACTGGATATGCCAGCAAGCCAAGGTCATTATGAAAGTAAAATTTCTTTCAAAGTAAAAAATGTACTACTAGTCTTTTACTAGTACAAGAGTAAAGCACAGTAGTTATCAGTGCTTTATTGGTAATTATAAGCCTCCAAAAGTCTCAACAAGTTGACCATACACTACCTATGTACAAGAACAGATAGTGTGGCCTCCAGTGATAATAATGAAAGGAAAGAATAAATTTTGGAAATTCTTTACATGGTTTGTCATAAAAATTAATCAGTCCAAACCCCCAAATTATAAAGACAAGTTTTGAAGGGTTAAGAGGTGTGCTTCAAAGAGCTGTTTCCTTAATATGAACTTTGTGAAGATCATTAAAAATTTTAAAGTCACACAACACGTAAGAACACCTCAGGCTCACAAGGACGGTTGTGGAGCTTAGGGTGAAAGCCTCTGCTGATGATTTGTTTTCTAATTTAATTTTTATTTTATATTGGAGTATACTTGATTTACAATGCTGTGTTAGTTTCAGGTGTACAGCAAAGTGATTCAGTTATACATATACATATATGTATTCTTTTTCAGATTCTTTTCCCATATAGTTTATTACAGAGTATTGGGTAGAGTTCCCTGTGCTCTACAGTAGGTCCTTGTTGGTTATCTATTTTATATATCATAGTGTGTATATGTTAATCCCAAACTCCGAATTTATCCCCCTACCAACCTTTTCCCTTTGGTAACCAGAAGTTTGTTTTTGAAGTCTGTGAGTCTGTTTCTGTTTTGTAAATAAGTTCATTTGTATCATTTTTTTAAGATTCTACATATAAGTGATGTCATATGATATTTGTCTTTCTCTGTCTGACTTACTTCACTCAGTATGATAATCCCTAGGTCCATCCATGTTGCCGCAAATGGCATTATTTTGTTCTTTTTTGTGGCTGAGTAATATTCCATTGTATATATGTACCACATCTTCCTTATCCTTTCCTCTGTTGATGGACATTTAGGTTGCTTCCATGTCTTGGCAATTGTAAACAGGGCTGCAATGAACATTGGGGTACATGTATCTTTTTGAATTATGGTTTTCTCCAGATATATACCCAGGAGTGGGATTGCTGGGTCATATGGTAGCTCTAGTTTTAGGGTTTTTTTGTTTGTTTCTTTGTTTGTTTTTTGCGGTACGCGGGCCTGTCACTGTTGTGGCCTCTCCCGTCGCGGAGCACAGGCTCCAGACGCGCAGGCTCAGCGGCCACGGCTCACGGGCCCAGCCGCTCCGCGGCATGTGGGATCTTCCTGGACCAGGGCACGAACCCGTGTCCCCTCCATCGGCAGGTGGACTCTCAACCACTGCGCCACCAGGGAAGCCCCTAGTTTTAGTTTTTTAAGGAACCTCCAAACTGTTCTCCATAGTGGTTGTACCAATTTACATTCCCACCAACAGTGTAGGAGGGTTCCCTTTTCTCTCCATACCCTCTCCAGCATTTTTTTTTTTTTTTTTTTGCGGTACACGGGCCTCTCACTGCTGTGGCCTCTCCCGCTGCAGAGCACAGGCTCTGGACGCGCAGGCCCAGCGGCCATGGCTTATGGGCCCAGCCACTCCACGGCATGTGGGATCTTCCCGGACTGGGGCACAAACCCGTGTCCCCTGCATCGGCAGGTGGACTCTCAACCACTGCGCCACCAGGGAAGCCCCTAGTTTTAGTTTTTTAAGGAACCTCCAAACTGTTCTCCATAGTGGTTTGTACCAATTTATATTCCCACCAACAGTGTAGGAGGGTTCCCTTTTCTCCACATCCTCTCCAGTATTTATTGTTTGTAGACTTTTTTTTTTTTTTTTTTTTTTTTTGCGGTACGCGGGCTTCTCACCGTTGTGGCCTCTCCCATTGCGGAGCACAGGCTCCAGACGGGCAGGCTCAGCGGCCATGGCTCACAGGCCCAGCCGCTCCACGGCATGCGGGATCCTCCCAGACCGGGGCACGAACCCATGTCCCCTGCATCGGCAGGCGGACTCCCAACCACTGCGCCACCAGGGAAGCCCTGTAGACTTTTTAATGATGGCCATTCTGACCGGCGTGAGGTGATACCTCATTGTAGTTTTGATTTGCATTTCTCTAATCATTACTCTGCTGCTGATTTCTGATGCTGACTGGGAAAGAGCAACTCCCAGGAAGAACCCAGCCGCACCTTGGAGTAGTGCTGGCCTCACAGGCAAATCTCAGCTTTGCCACGCCTGCTGAAGAACTGGCTTCCATTGGTGGCAGGGTTGTCCCTGGAGTTCCTTCTCAGAGGTCCGCAGGGGCATAGGTGTCCCAGTCGTGTTACTCCGTGAGCTGTACTGTGAGGGCATCCTCAGAGCAATCCACTTTCCAATCCCATGCCCTTCCACTGAACGAGACCCTGCAAACATGAATGCCTATCGGGAGCAAAACATGCTGCCGTCCCACCGCCACTCTGCTGTTTATCTGCTTTTTTCCTCTTGCTTGGTCTCCTTCTAATTACCGGGCTACCACCTCCAACTCCAGGGAGCCAACGCGTAGTTTATTTTTGCAATCTAAAGATGAATAAGGAGTCTGTCTTCTCTAGTCTGATGCACAAGATGAACTTTCTCAACTCATCCTCCTCAAGGAAAAGAAGTTGTTGGGTGAGTCCTGTGTGTGTTTCAGTTTATACACGTCTTAGAAATAGCGTATGCACACACAGATGCAGGGCCCCCTCTCTCAGGAAGCCTTTGCTCCTTTTACGTGTATCAAGTGATACAGAGGTTGCCATGGTTAGTATCTCTGTTTTGCTCGTAGTGTTGGGGAAAAAGCACCCAAAATGGGCATATTGCAATTTAGAAAATTCCCTGGGTACTCTTAAAGCACTGGATCAGAATATACATTTTTTTAAGCGTCGTCAATGACAGCATATTGGTTGTCATTTTTTGAACACTTCTTTGTGGAAGGACTCATCCATATCTGGATCGCTGTTTCTATTTTCTTAGATGCCTGTTTGTTTCCCACATTGAGGATTCATTTGGGTTATCTCAGGTAAATCTACTGACAAGGGTGGGAGGAGGATGAAAATCGGGGAGGGGTGGCCAGTCAACATGGGAAAGGGATGAGAAAGGCAAGCTTGGATATTTAAAAGTGTCAATCATTCTTACTCGTTTCCTGGGTCCGCCACCTTCTGTCTGTGTGACTTTGGGACCCTCTCTTCCTCAGTTTCCCCATCTGTAAAACTGGGATAACAGGGCCAACTTCGGGGAGTTGTGAGGTGTAACAAGTTACTATTTAAGTGTTTAGAGTGCTGTCTAGCACATAGAAAGCATTCACTAAATGTCCCCATCCTTATTCATACTTCAGTCAATACGTAAGGTGTTGGGGGCTGGGCCTTTGGAAGGAGAATGATTCTTCATATCAACAACACGATCACACATTATTGAAATATTTTGGTATGAATGGGGCCAATTGACACCCAAACTTCCCCTCCACTGCTGTCTCCTCTCCTCTCTCCAGGTTCAGTAAGTTCCTTTATCTACTCTAAATCACAGATAACTTATCAAGTTACTGCTCCCGGGGGAATCTGTATTTTAACGAAGATCAAAACCTTAAGTGAAAAGGTGTCTCTCGGTGGAATTTCAGAAGGTGAGGGTGGAAGGAAGTTTCTAAAACCCTTCCAGTCACACCCCAGGTGTGGTTGCTTCAGAGGTCTACCGGTAGAAGCTTGACTCTGGCAGGAAGTCACTTGCACTTTTCACTAATTGAGGTCCTGCTCTCCTGAATCTTGCAATCTTAAAAAGAGAACTTTGATCCAGAGTGATAATAGACCAAGTAAGTTACCCCTCTGTCCAGGTATTGGCTGGGAGGTGGAGGGGGGACAGTCAGGTGGTACAAGAGCTCTTGTTGGGCTTCAAGAACTTCACAGTTTATTGGAAGGGACAAAACACATCAGATGGTGATAAGGAAATGTGTGTGAGTAAAAGGAAAAGAGGTGTGTTGACAGAAGACAGCCTGAGGAGTTTATAGAACAGGAACGTTCCTGAGAAACTTGAATGCGTTGGAGGTCTTTCGAAAGGCTTACGATTACACTGCCTGGAGGCTGAGGTATGGCCTGGAAAGTGACTTAGCCCAGCCCTTCCTAGCTGGATGATTAACTGGGCGATCTAGCACAGGGATCTTCACTGGAGAGAAACGGGAGCTAAGTATTGATGATTCATTCTCATCTACTTGACATCATTTTCAGATTTTCATTTAACTTTTCCCTTCCACATCAGATACCCCTAATTCTTGGGTGGTCTGCCACACCACTTCCTGCCAAGTCCCAGCTACTTTACTCTAGGTGGAGGGCTGGGGTACTGGATCTTATTTCAAAAGAAGAGAGGAAATTGAAACCAGAAAGTCTTTGTGATGAACTTTAAGAGATCCTTTTTTTCCTCCAATACAGGTTTCCCAAGGCTGCTATCTCTAGCTTAGGATATGGTCCCTTCTTTCCTTCTTTCTTCCTTCCTTCCTTTCTTTCTTTTCTTTTTCTTTCTTTCTTTCTTTCTCTCTCTCTCTTTCTTTCTTTTTCCCTTTCTTTTTCCTTCTTTCTTTTTCTTTCTTTCTTTTTGTGAGAGTTAACCATTCAAAATGGAAGTCCTTTTATAATTCGATCTAGTTATGCAAACATAGCCCACTGATGTTAACAAATAGAGATTGGATGCAAATAATCCACTCAAGCATAACATGGAATAATTAGTAGGAGCTAAAGCAAACTGTGTTTCTCCCCACCACCCTATTACCTCATAAGAATTCCTTCCATTTGGAAATGAGCAAGAGGAAAAGAAAAAAAATGGGACTATTAAGATGTTTCAAACGGTCTTAAAATGACAGCAGTAGAGTTGCTTAGATCACACAAGATTGCCATGTAAACAACTGAAGTAACTTCACAGTTATGTGAAATTAGGCATGCATCCCTAAGAAAGGTTCAGTACCTCCATCTCATGAAGGCTAAATTAACTACCTCAGGAAATCAGATCCCAAATGGAGGTCACTGAGTCAGTGATTCATAGCCAGGTGTGCAGAAGACTAGGTTCTCTGCAATTCACTAAATAGGGCGTCACTGAATACAGTGAAATTTTATGACATTCCCTGGGGCACTGGCTGTTTTAACTATTCTGGATAGACAGCCAAGCAGTTGTTGGGTGAGGCCTGATACAAGGAATCCTAGAATGGTAGTGGTATTGCCGTTTTCTGTAGAGAAGAAAGTTTCTGTTGAGTAAAAGGAGGTAGGTAATATAAACCAGTTCACAGCACGTCCTCACACCTCTGAACTGGCTACCATTACTGCCTGCTTTTCTCAGCACGCCATTGCCTTATGAGTGGCTGTTTGATCAAGAGGCTGAAATCTTGACTGGTGCGGTGGGTCAGATTTCCTTTTAGAATCATTCTTGATTTTTAAAGCTTTTTTTTTTTTTTTTTTTTTTTTTTTGCAGGGTCCAGGACTGGGCCCTGTGAACCTTCATAGGTGGCAGAGAATGAGAAGAAAAATTGGGAAAAAAGAGATAGCAATACTTCACGTTAGGGAAACCCTCCAGAGAAGCATTTGAGTGAAATCTTCCCGATTTAGCTCTGTGACTGAATTAGACACAAACCAAGAAAGGCCCAGAAGGTCCTCAGTAAATGTTGGTAGAGTGAATGTTAACCAAAACCCTGAAGCTCCTTCGATGAGATTCTCCAGAGCTTCGATGTTATTGACACGATGTTCTTCCTAAGGTGAACCTCAGTCCCTTCTCCAGCACCTGCAGCTCATTTTCTCTCTTCTTACCCTGAGGGAAAACACGGAAGATGCTGATATTGTTGTTCTTATGTCTCTGTTAAATTTGCACATATGAAACCCACCCTCAATTTTCCATATTGTGGACTAAATAACCCCAATTTTGAAAGCTTTTCCTTCAAAAAGGCAATTTCACAAACATTGCCGTGTGCCCATCTTAAGAATTACAGGTGTTTAGAAGTAACTTACATATGACCATATAGACATACCCACACTGAGATACATAATGTGCTTCATTTATAAAGGTCCCGTTTCCTGTTGAAATCCCTGCATCCGGGGCAGTTGGTGGCAGTGCTGTAGGCTTCTGTCTCTTCTCTCGAGCCCAGAAGGAGGTGATAGCTGATGAGCTAGACTTACAAGATGCAGCCCCATACTGATTAAACGTCCATTTTCTTGGGGAAATGGCTGACAGAAGGAGGATAAAGCTGTGAGGAAGCTTGTAGCAATTTCCCACATCTACCACCACCAGTGAGCTTTATTTGTGTGCTTAGAGTAATTGTTAGCAAAACAATGGCTGGAAAATGTACCAGGGAGAAAATTAAGAAATGACAGACCTGCTTCTAAAAAGTAAGAATAAAGTTTCTTTTGTTAAGTTTTTCAAAGCAGAAAGTTTCCCTTTAGCTAGATATATCATCCAGCTGTGGCACCTGGGCAAGGAAGGTGACCAGGCAGCATGGGCTCCAGTTATCTGTGTGCAGGCTCTGACCTGAGCGGCCACTGCCCAGATGGAAGCACAAGCTCAGGGCTCTCTACTGGGGAAGAGAAGCATGGTGCTGGCCTTAAAATCCTAAAGCCACCTGTGAACCACGGTGTAGGTACTGATGGGGTAGAGAGGGTATGCAGGAGTATGGTGGTGAACAGAGAAAGCTGTTGCCTTTAAAGAGTAATGGAAAGGACTCTGGCTAGGGCTGTGCTTTCCAGCATAATGGCCAGTAGCCACATGTGGGTATTGAGCACTTGCAGTGTGGCTGGTCTGACTGAGACGTGCTCCGAGTGTAAAATACGCACCAGAGCTCAAAGAATTAGTGTGAAAAAAAAAGAATGCAAAGTACATCATTTATCATCTTTAAGATGGACTACATGTTGAAATGATATTTTGGATAGATTGAACTAAATAAAGTAAATGATTAAAGGGAATGCTACAACATGAGGAAAGCTTGAAACACAATGCTAAGTGAAAGAAGTCAGACACAAAGGCCACACATTGTACGATTCCACTTATATGAGATGGCCAAGAGGCAAAGCAACAGAGACAGAAGGTAGATGGTTGGTTGCTTAGGGCTGGGGGTTTTGGAAGGCAATGGGAAGTGAGTGCCGATGGGTATGGAATTTCTTTAAGCGGCGATGAAAATGTTCTAAAATTGATCGTGGCACTGGTTGTACAGCTCTGTGAATATACTCAGTTGTACACTTTAAATGTGTAACTGTATGGTATGTGAATTTTATCTCGATAAAGCTGTTTTAAATTAACAAATTTGGATGCAAAAAATTTTTTTTTTACCTGTTTAAACTTTAAAAAAGGTAGCTAGTAGGAAATTTTAAATTACATAAGTGGCTGGCCTTATATTCTGTTGAACCTGCTGGGCTAAGGGGACTGAGGGTGAAGAAGCTGGGAAAGCCCAGGCTAGTGGTTCCCAAAGGGCTGATCATAAACACCAGGCAGAAGAGCAGCCAGACGTGGTCACCTTTGGTTCAGGGCAAAGAGGAGTGAAGGGTGACAGAGAACCTAGCCTGGAAGGTTGGGGGGTTTTGAGGATAATGAGATAACTCCAGGACTGGAGCCGGCCTGTGCACCAAGTGCCAGCACAGGACTGATGGCAGACCCCAATTTCTGGCCCCTAGCCAAACAGGGGGCGCCGAGTTTGATCACCTCTCCAGAACTCTTATCAGCCCAGCCCTACCTTTCACGAGTGGCTGCCCTGGCTACCTCTGACCCAGGCTGGCAGCCTCTTGGGCTGAGAGGGTCCACATCTTGACGCACCTGTAACGCATTTGCACACCTGGAACCCAGTCTTGGTGAGCTATGGCAGGCAGACCGGGAAGCTCTGGCCTTGTCCTGGGGGATGGAAACTTCTTCAAAGAATATTGCCAAAGGAGCTTGTTAGGTCTGCTTATGAAATGTCATAAACAAACCCTTGAGTCGGTCAGAGGCTTGGCTGGATGCAGCATAAAGGGAAGCCTTGGGTGCTTTCTTGGCATCCTCTCCCCGACCCAGGTTTCTTTCCAATTCAGTTCCCCTCCCCCTCAAAAAAAAAGCACAACAGTATTTCAAAGGACACAGCTCGTTGAATGATGGGTAAGGAAGCTACACTTAGGGCCTCCCAAAAGGAAGGATCCCATGACTTATCTCTGGAAACCAGAAAGATGATTGGACTGAAGGGTAGATTGGAGTGAATTAGCCAGATGAATTGAAACCCCAAAGGTCTAGTTCTGAAGGAGGGGGTCAGTGCCCTAGAAAGGAGAGAGAAAATTAAATATACTGTATTTGGCAGTGGCTATTTAAATTTTAAAATTGCAAAGTGAGAATTTGACCTTATCCTGTGTCTTACCCAAGCTATGTCCTGAAATTTGCTCCAGTAGTAAATTTAGTTAGTTTCTCTCATGACTGACTGTGTACCAGGTTTCAGAGGATAGGGTGGTGATCAGAGAAAATGCGGTGGACAAAGTTCATGAACGTAGGTGTATTATCTGGGCAGAGGAAGAGCTCCTGTTTTCTTGCTGTGATGAAGTAACAACAGAAAGTTAACTGTTCATTGAAGGCTTGGGAGACATAGAGGTGAGCATCTTCTGTATGACTGGAAGCTCCTGAAGGGCAAGGTTATAAATTACTCATGTCTATATCTCCACCATAGGGACTGGCACATGGTAAATTCTCAAGGAATACTTGTAGCGTGGATGGTTGGATGGATGCAGGGAGGGAGGGAGGGATATGACACAGTAGATAATTGATTAACAGTTCTGTTATGTAATGATTTAGTGTTTTGGGTGGTGGATGATGAGGAAGAAGAACTTGAAAGATTTCATTTATGTGATAGGGAAATAAATTCTGAAAGTGTTAAACTAAAACATATGATAGCATATTGCATATTTGGTTTTGTCAGCTATCTAGTTTTTCCAAACAGTGCTTAGACATGTTGAAGAAGAGTGTGGGTAGAAAGGGGAAAAAAATGCCTAGAATTACAGCTCATGGGCCTCCCTCTCTGGATCTTGGAAGACGCAAACCACTTAGGAGTGGACGAATGACTTCATGATGATGTTGTCAGGGCCCTCAGAATAAATATTGCCTTTTCCATTCCCACTGCTGGTACTACACAGTGCAGCTGGTGTATCATCAAGAGGCTGAGATCTCCTCATCCTTCTCTTCTGCGGCAGGCAGCGTAAGTGGTAAAAAAGTTGCTCAAGAATCATTTGAATCCTTCATCCCTTGTCCTTGCAAGGTGAGGTAATCCTTTCTGACCAAGGATCCTGTCCTATAAGTGAGTTGGCTTTTTGTGTTGGGCAGTTAGCAACCTATATTTTAAGTCAAGGTATTTAAAAGTCAGGACACAGAAAGAGTTTCTATCTCCAGGTAGTTCTATACCAGAGCTTAAAAGGCTCGTCTGGAATATTAGAGGGCAGGGAACTTCAAAGAAAACAAAACCATGTGTTATTTTCAGATTGAACTTAGATCTCTAAAAATTCCGTGAAACTCTCTTATGTGGGTCCGAGGCACGCCACTAATCGAGGTGGACGTGACCCTGGTAGGGCGAGCTGAGGAAGCTGGATTCTTTGAAGGAAGTAACTTTCTGTGATATCATGTCGGGGATGTGCAGGTGCAGCTGGGTGGGAGCCCTTGGCACCAGGACTCCCTGTAATGGGTCCAAATCCCTGGTGCCCATACTCCTTGACCCAAGTCACTTCTGCTCATGAACCTGTACTGTGACCCACAAGCAGCCAGCAGCAGCTGAAAGGAAACGATGTGGCAACTGTGTCCGAAGACGATGGTTAAATGTTGGAAACAAAAGAAAATCCATTTAAAAATATGCCGTTGTATTTTACAAAGGCTCTGCAAGATTTAGAAAGCATGTTTAGCATTCCAAGTATGCTCCCTTCTGTGTCTTTGGAGACTGGCTCTGAGAATGATTTTTTTGTTTATTTAACATTTAATCAAAAGAGACACGGACCCCACCAGCTTTTGAAGAATAGCTTCAGTAGCACTGCCTCTTTGCATTTAGTTTGAGGAGAGAAACTCCAACCATACGGAGAATTTGGTGTCTGTAATACGTACTAAAAGATCAGCTGGTCTAACTTTACAGGGCTAATAAAAGGGAAGAATTTTCCTGTGCTCAGGTCTTTTATGAATTATAAATAACCATTCACTTTGGAAGATAGCACATCATAAAATTTTTTTCACAAATATGCACAAATCCATTTTAAGATCCAAGAAAAAAGATGTTCAGAAGTCTCAGATGTACTCAGTTTTGATTTCGTGGGGAAACATATTCTTTTACCATATGGATGCTTTTAAAGGGGCCTTCAACTGGGGCTCAATAATGACACCCTAGTGGCTAAATAAGGCATTTCTTTCCTTCTAACATTATTTCCCTGTTATTAAAGGTGGAAAAACCTTCCTCAAATAGCATACTATTAGAGTGCTTTAGGGGCTATCCTGGGAATCAAGGTTATGTGTCTGCTCCAGAAATACTGTTGTCTGTAATTATCATTCCCCAGTGGTTCTGAGGATGCAGTCTTGGTGCTTTCATTAATTTCTTGATTCTACAACTCTGAAGCGCTTGCCGGCTCTTGATATTCAACATTTTACAGTAGGAGGTTTTTTTGTGTGTGGTTTTCTTTTTAGGGTCACAGGTCTCTCTCCCTCCCTTCCTCTCATAATAACCATTTCCTGGCTTCTTTTGTCTGCTACAATAAAAGGTATGAAAGACTAGATTTAAAAAGAAAAAGAAGTCAGATGTGAGATTCTTACAAACCCACGGCTTCATCTTCTGTATTTATAATCTAATATGAATATTAAAAGATAGAGTATTTAGATCTAACAAACAACTGAAGAGGGTCCATGGGTAAGACTAGCACATTCATTTTCTTCCCCCAACACTTTACTGTGAGTGTTTCCAAATATACACAAGATTTTACACAGCATTTTACAGTGAATACCCATATACCCACCATTTAATTGTAGAGTCTACCATTAACATTGTGCTACCTTGCTTTATTGCATATCTATACATCCCATCTCCATTAATCCTTCTTATCTTCCTCATGCTTTTGAAAGTAAATGGGGGCTTCCCTGGTGGCACAGCGGTTGGGAATCCGCTTGCCAATGCAGGGGACACAGGTTTGAGTCCTGGTCCGAGAAGATCCCACATGCCGCGGAGCAACTAAGCCTGTTCACCACAACTACTGAGCCCGCGCGCCTAGAGCCTGTGCTCTGCTACAGGAGAAGCCACCACAAGGAGAAGCCCGCGCGCCACAACGTGGAGTAGCCTTTGCTCACCGCAACTAGAGAAAGCCCACACGCAGCAACGAAGACCCAATGTAGCCAAAAAAAAAGGGTAAATGGCAGGGACTTCCCTGGCAGTCCAGTTGTTAAGACTCTGTGCCTCCACTGCAGGGGGCACAGCTTTGATCCCTGATGGGGAAACTAAGATCCTGCATGCCACAGGGCATGGCCAAAAAAAAGTAAATGGCAGGCATGAACCAAATTCCACCTAAAAACTTCAGTTTGATATTTACTTTTTTCTTCTGATGTAAAATTTATATATAATGAAATATAAAACCTTAAGTGTATACTTTCTGAGTTTTGTGTACACAAAGTCCTGTTAAGACATAGAACATCACCATTGCCCCAGAAAGTTCCCTCCCAGTTTCCTGTCAATCCTCGCCCCTACTCCCCTTCCCAGAGGCAAGCACTGTTTCGATTTTTTTCACTACAGATTAGTTTTGCCTATTCTAGAATTTCATATAAAAATGGAATCAAATAAACTCTTTCGAGTAAGACCTTTTCACTCAGCATACTGTCTATGAGATTGAGTCACGTTATTCTGTGTGAAAGTAGTTCATTCCTTTGTATTGTTGAGTAGTATTCCATTGTGTGACTATACCACAGTTTGTATGGTCGACCATTCATCTGTTCATGGACACCTGGGATGTATCCAGTTTTTGGCTATTGTGAATAAAGCTGTTGGGAACATTTTTATACAAGCTTTTTTATAGACATATGCTTTCATTTCCCTTGGGAAAAACCTACTTGCATAATTGGTAAATCACAGATGCATGTTTAGTTTTTTTTTTTAATTTTTATTTTATATTGGAGTATAGTTGATTAACAATTTTGTGTTAGTTTTAGGTGTACAGCAAAGTGATTCAGTTATACATATACATGTATCTATTCTTTTTCAAATTCTTTTCCCATTTAGGTTATTACAGAATACTGAGCAGAGTTCCCTGTGCTATACAGTAGGTCCTTGTTGGTTATCTATTTTAAATATGGCAGTGTGTACATGTCAATCCCAAACTCCCAATCTATCCCTCCCCTCCACCTTTCCCCCTGGTAACCATAAGTTTGTTCTCTAAGTCTGTGAGTCTGTTTCTGTTTTGTAAATATGTTCATTTGTATCATTTTTTTATATTATGCATGTAAGTGATATCATATGATATTTGTCTTTGGTGTATGTTTAGTTTTTAAAGAAACTGCTATTCCTTTTTCGAAACAGATGTTCCATTTAATATTCCCACCAACAATGTATGAGAGTTCCAGTTGCTCCACATCCTAGCTTGCATTTAGCGTTGTCATCCTGGTGAGTACGTGGTGATATCTCATTGTGGGTTTAATTTCCATTTTCCTAATGACTAAGAACATTGAACACGTCACCATGTGCTTATTTGCCATTCATACATCTTCTTTTGTGAAATGTCTTTTCAAATCCTCTATCCATTCAAGCAATTTTTTTGTCTTTATTACTGAGTAGGAGTTCTCTATATATTGTGGCTATCAGTCCTCTGTCAAGTTTATGTTTCACAAATATTTTCTTCCAGTCCATGGCTTGCCTATTCATTTTCTTAATGGTCTCTTTTGATGAGAAAATTTTAATTTCAACGAAGTCCATTTTATCAGTTTTTTTCTTTTATGGTTATGGCTTTCAGTGACCTAAACAAAGCACATTGATCTTAATAAATGGTGTTCCTAAAATCTATTGTAGGCTCAAGGAAATTCAAAGCTTATTACAATGGGCTCATTGTAATAGCTGTTTCTGCCTAAAGAAACATCCGCTTATGTACACATTGGGAACAATTAAGGAAAACCTGGTGATCTGTCAACACTCACTCTCAAGAACATCCCAGAGAATGAAGCAAAGTCTAGATCTCCCTTTCCACTGTGCTTTTTATAATAACAAGCTTGTTTTGACGGCTGGAAAGAGTCACAACCAATAAAACCACCTGGTCATGGCCTCGTTATGGAATCAAGTCAGCCCTTCTGCTTATGGGCATCATAAGTGGCTTTTTATAAATTAATCATATGTTATTGAAAACTCACATCTTAAATGGTTTGAACGTACAGCATGAATGAATGAGGAGTCTTCCCCAGAAGGCTTTAAAAAAAAAGAAAAGAAAAATCCACAGAGAGAGTCAGGTGTGAGCGATGGCACGGGGTAAAATTAAGAGCAGACTGAAAGGGGGAAGAGTGGGCAATGAGAAAAGCAGGACTTGGAGAAACGGAGAAGCTGAAAGGACTCTTCCCACCTGTTCTTAGGCTGCATACTGAGTCTTTCCCCAAGATTTTACCCCTGACTCTTCGCCAACTGTTCTGCTTGTCAGTGAAGCTGTTTGATTTCTCCCTTTGTTTCTCGTTTGGACCAAAGGGACACTCAATACGGACATGACATTTTGAAAACTAAAGTCACATCTTTTTCACCCTACCTTCATTGTTGTTCTGGCCTACTTTCTCTTAGACATTTTCTTGAGGGTGCAGGCTGAATGTGGTCTTTCAAACTTCATGTCAACTCCCTTGCCTGTCTCTCCCTTTTTGATTTCATCTTCTCCCAATGATCGTTAATGTTCTACAACTGCTTATTTAGTTGTGGGTTATCCCAGGCCTTTTGCTTCTACTTTTTATCATTAAACAAAATTTCCCCTTTCTTAGAGATGGTGATTCGGAAAAAGAAAGGGATGTAGGTTAAATGGATGACTTTTACTGTTTGATTATAGGTTGAAATTAGCAGTCAGATTTTTGTTTTTCACTGATCTAGGAGGTTTTTATAACCTACCATTTTGGTTTCTGACTATATGATGCTCACTGGAAGTTGTCTTGAAATATAAACTGTGGAGAGAGAACACCAATTTGCAAAGCCCTGGGCAGTGCTAACCCTGGAGAATATTCACCGATGACTGTGTGGGTGTGCCTGCCGGGCCAGAACAGGATCTAGGATAACTTTCCCAGCTTACCTGCCTGTCTTCATCCAATGACTTTGATTATGAAGAGTAGCTGTGGGTGGTAAGTTTTTCTGGTCTCCTGGATCTGTTCCTGAAGAGAGCAGATAAGGTCAGAATGAGAGAAAGCTAGGTTCTGAGTTAGAAAAATCAAGCAGGACTTAAGAGCCTCTGAAATAATAAAGCTATGCCCTAAGTCATTAATACACAAACATGACTGAAATAATCGGAAGGAAGAAACAAATAGGGTTAAAGTCACAGGGCCACATGATAAATTATGCCTGGCTATGCAAGTGGGTTAAATCACTTCCTAAGATGTTGCCAACAGCACAAATATCTGCATTTAGCCTCACATGCAACAACAACAACAAAAATGAACCAAAAATACTAAGTTTCTTCCCCTTTGGAAAAGCTAGATACTGCTATTATAGTGTCTCCATTAAGACACAGGAGGATCTTGGGTAGAGTGAGCTAGGTGGGTCCCACTGGTCTGTGTGGGTAGAGTTAAGTGAGGAGCTTGGTGGAAAGGCTTGTGAAGCTGTACTTTCTGTAAGGCAGTCCTGTTGCCAATCCTCCTCACATTCCTTTTCTCCTCATGAATATTCTTTACACCAATTGAAGTGGAACGTGAAATGGTCCAAAACTCAGTTGTGGAAGCTTATTCTTTTTTCTCATTTTGAGTTACTTCAAAATGTATATAAAGTAAAATGCAGAATCCTGAAACACTGTTTCAGTCTGAAACTAAGCTCAAGCTCCTTGGCTTGAATGTAGGGTCCCTCATGAGCAGAAGAGTCTGAGTTGGAAAGGGGAAATGAATAATAGGGGATGGGACCCATGGGAAACATACATTGATGTACCTTCTTTCATTCTCTTCCTTCTTTCTTTCCTCCCTCCCTTCCTTCCTTCCCTCCCTTAGTATTCTTGCATGGCTGCTCCATCTTTCTAAGGAACAGGTCTGAGAGCAAAGGGAGAGGCATGGCATGGAATGGAAGAAGACTAAAAAAACCTTTTCTTGTGACTGAATAGAAACTGACAATAAAAATGGTAAAGTTCAGGGACTTCCCTGGTGGTTCAGTGGGTAAGACTCTGCGCTCCCAATGCAGGGGGCCCAGGTTCGATCCCTGGTTGGGGAACTAGATCCCGCATGCCTGCCGCAACGCAACTAAGAGTCCGCATGCCGCAACTCAGAAGTCTGCGTGCCAAAACTAAAAATCCCGTGTGCCGCAACTAAGACCCGGAGCAGCCAAAATAAAATTCAAAAGATATTCCATAAAATTTTAAAAAAATGCTAAAGTTTGGTGATTATATTGATAACTGAATGGAAAATCAGTACTATACAGAAGCTTAACTTATCTTTCAGGCAAGATAATTCTGTTTGCTTTTGATGTATTGCCAGAGTTCTGCAAGAACATCTGGCTGACTGGCAGTTATGTTTTCTGAAGGGAGGGTTCAGCTGCTGCTACCATCACACTCTAACTTCCCTTAGTACCATAAGGTTTATCTGAATCTCAGAATATCTACGATCATGCAAGATCCAAATTTCCCTTTGAGCTGATGTTTGTCTTTCATTTGTTTCCTAATTAGCATTCAGGTTTCAGCCCAAGAGTTCACTGCCCGAGGCATAACGTCTCCCTTGGTGGTGACCCCTGTTGTCATCCTTCTATAGTGAATTCATAGGACTGTTCTCTGATTTTCAACTTCGCTTTGTGGTACTAGGTCTGCGAATGTTTAGTTGACAATACGTGCGCGCCTCTCTCATTTCCTGTTTTTAAGGGCTGCACTTAATTTATTTGAAAGGGTGGAATATTTTAAATTACAATTCAGCAGTTTTACTAAGGAAGGCTGTAAAACACAATGAGCAAGGAGTTTTACTTCCTCCTTACAATTGCTACTGCCCTGTTTTGAAATCTTGATATCCTCCAATCAGTGGGAATGACTTTAACTTAGGCTGTAACATTTTGAAGAGCAACCACGCCACGGCTGGAGCTGTCGAGGGGCATGGGACTCCCGCACACCATCATTCCATTTTTCCAGACGCCTTGTTTGTACCCGGAATGTGTCTGCCTGTGCTTGATACTGCTCTATCGTGTTGAGTCCCTCTCCCACAGGCACAGCATTTGGATTGGTTATGGAATACAGTTGCTCAGCCAATCAAGTGTAACCTTTCTCCTGCAACCCTAGCAACACCTGACAATGGTCATTGACAAATGTTGAGAGCAAACCTGACAAATCCAACCAGCCACTGACAACGGTACCCGTCCAGGGCAAACAGGGCTAGTCCTGCCCACAGAGCACTTTGTGTGGCCAGAGGAGTTAGTGGTTTGTGCCAGACCTGCAAAAGCAGAACCTGCATGTGGGAGCACAGGCTTGCACCCAGCACCCTACCCCGATTTGCTGCCACTCTGGCCAAGCTGACATTAGTTGGTCAAAGCCAGCACTGGAGCTGGCGTCTGTGGGGTGTGGGAGGGTCTCATCATCTCTCATACTAACGTAACCCACACAGCAACCCACCCCCCATACCTACCAGTGTCTTTTCAATGGTTGGAGAAAGAGCCCATATAAAACTTTGGCTCCAGGGTCACACTTCCGGCTCTGATGCTAATTTGGCCCTCAGGGCAGGGCCAGAGGAGCAAAATACCTGGCTGTGTCCCCAGTGGCACCTTTCCAAGCTTCCTGGCTATGTATTTTTACCTCCAAGCCTGACTCTGAACCCTGCTGGGGTACAGTTGGCCTGTCTGCCTCAGCTACGGGCACACTGGGACACTCCTCAGGACACTGCTGGACCTGAATGAGCTCTCACTTCTCTCTGGAAGGCTCTGAGACTGAGGGACCTGTAGGCAGACCTGGCAGAGGCTGGGTGGGGTGGGCTGGGGGCTGGGAACAGGATAAGAAAGGGGACCTGCCAAGAACATGCACAGACAATTCATAGGCAAATGCACGTTCCCACAAAGACATAATAGCTGTGTGTGTATGATGCCCTCCTGAAGTCCCCTTACACGATCATTCCTGTTAGTCTAGCCACCTTGAAGGCGTATTTCAAACTGTGGTTGAGTAATCCGCTGTGTGGTGATTAGCTGTTAATGAAGCTGAAAATACCTAAATCATCCAACAAGGAATCTGAATTAATTTTTTTATGGTTACCCTGCTAGACAAGTCGGTGTCACGACAAAGACAGACCTGGGGATATATGCAGACATTGGCACACACGGATAAACCTAGGCAAGAGAAACAAAGGTGGAACAAGGTGGGAAAAAAAAAATAAAGAAAAAGGAAACTTCAAGGAGAGCCATGCGTTGAAGAGTGTGAAACCCAAGGTAACATTGTGAAATTAGTGAAGTTCATTCAGCAACCCCCTTCTTATTAGCACCACCCTATAGGGCCTGTCCTCAATTTAATTTTCCATGAGAGGTGGCAGAGGGACTGGCACTCGGTCACTTTAACTAATCCCTTGGGATTAAACATTGATAATGGCTTCAAGTCTTAGCCCTTGGGGGGATATCGATATTTTTCAAAGGGGGCTCATGAAGGTCCAAAAGAACTGAATCTCTAATGGTTGAATTGTAAATTGAGAGGAATAACTTTAGAAACTTGGCCTTGCTCAAACACACTTTTTTTTAAATTTTATTTTTTATATAGCAGGTTCTTATTAGTTATCTATTTTATACATATTAGTGTATATATGTCAATCCCAATCTCCCAGTTCATCCCACCACCACCAGCCCCCGCCACCACTTTTCCCCCTTGGTGTCCATATGTTTGTTCTCTACGTCTGTGTCTCTATTTCTGCCCCGCAAACTGGTTCATCTACCATTTTTCTAGGTTCCACATACATGCGTTAATATATGGTATTTGTTTTTCTCTTTCTGACTTACTTCACTCTGTATGACAGTCTCTAGATCCATCCATGTCTCTACAAATGACCCAATTTTGTTCCTTTTTATGGCTGAGTAATATTCCATTGTATATATGTACCACATCTTCTTTATCCATTTGTTTGTCGATGGGCATTTAGGTTGCTTCCATGACCTGGCTTTTGTAAATAGTGCTGCAATGAACATTGGGGTGTATGTGTCTTTTTGAATTATGGTTTTCTCTGGGTATATGCCCAGTAGTGGGATTGCTGGGTCATATGGTAATTCTATTTTTAGTTTTTTAAGGGGCCTCCATACTGTTCTCCATAGTGGCTGTGTCAATTTACATTCCCACCAACAGTGCAAGAGGGTTCCCTTTTCTCCACACCCTCTCCAGCATTTGTTGTTTGTAGATTTTCTGATGATGCCCATTCTAACTGGTGTGAGGTGATACCTCGTTGTAGTTTTGATTTGCATTTCTCTAATAATTAGTGATGTTGAGCAGCTTTTCATGTGCCTCTTGGCCATCTGTATGTCTTCTTTGGAGAAATGTCTGTTTAGGTCTTCTGCCCATTTTTTGATTGCGCTGTTTTTTTTTAAATATTGAGCCGCATGAGCTGTCAAACACACTTTAAGATAGAAGCCTCCTCTGGATATTCCTAAAGCCAGAATTAAGGCAAGAAAAAGTAGTCGGGGTGGGATGGGGAAGTGCAGTGGGAAGCAGTCCATCAGATGGATGCTTTACAGGAGGATGACACCTTAGATGGAGAGGGAGAGGCAGCAGGCCAGCTTCCACACAGAAATGAGGCAGGAGGTGGTGTTAGAATCACCCATACCTGTCCTTCAGGGAACCTGGAAACTTTCTGGTGACATGAGATGTGGAAAATTACAACACAGGATATTATATAATGTGTTAAAAACCAAGTCTTATACAGCCATATATGCACACATAGGTTCTAAGTTCAAAGTCTAAAAGCAATTAAACCATTCTTACAGGATGTAAAATTGTAGGGATATTTGCCTCTTCAGCAGACAAGTAAACTATCTTCTTCCTTTTCCAGATTTTTCAAAATTTTCAGTTATTACTGGTCAAGTTTTCTGTGAAAGACTTATTAAGACTATAACTATTCAGACTACAGCTATTAAGACTACATACAGAACAACAACAAAAAAGAGGCAACATCTAATGTTTATTTCTTGCTCTGAAAGTTAAGAAATTTTTATCTTCCTCTGAAATAACGAAAGAAAAAATAAAATTGACAATGTGTATCGTACGGTTCTTCGTAACCTAAGTTTCCCATGTGTCAGGAAGAACTTATAAGATGTCTGAAGTGTTATGAAGATGCTTAGAGGAAAGAAGGTAAAGGTTCTCACTTAGAGCTAATAGTTCATGTTCAGCAATTTGAACTTGTCTTAAGGATAAACCCAAGAGCCCCGGGAGAGGGCATAATGAATCTTTAATGTAACAGTTTAGAGCGAATATTTTTCCCCCTTAACCTCTAAGAGATCATTGTTTCCTCTTTCCGTGGTAACCAGAACACTTGAAATTGCCAAAACTTGAGACAAAAACCAGAAAAATACAATTAACACAAGACAAATGTTAAAGGGAGCATGTATCACAGTGTGGCAAACGTTTTGAAATTTGTTTGGAAAGATTTTCTTCTTATTTCTTTGCTTGGAATAAGGCCACAATGTCTAGAATGTAGTAGCAATAGCTTCATGGCATGCTGCTGCATGTTCATTGAATAGATTTTACTCTTTTCTTGAAAGGGAAGGAGAGACCCATGGGCCTTGGCAGAAATCAAGTGAAGGTAAAATGTTGGAAGCTGCTCTCCGGGCAGGTCATGATGTTAACCACAATGAGAAAGCCAGTCTGGCTGAAGTGCCCTTGCTCCCTCCCTTCCATGGAATGAACAAATACTTAATTGAGCACCTACTATTTTCTAGGTAATCTGTCCTACACACAACTAAATGAAAAATTACAATTCTAGAAGGGCTTCTAGGGGAAGTACATGAACTACAAGAGTGTGTAACAAGCAGAGCTGACCTGTCAGAGCAGCCAGGCCTTCCTAAGGAAGTATGATTAAGCTGAGTAGGAGGAAACTAGGCAGTGATTGCTGGGCATGGAGAGAGAGAGCATTCCAGGCAGTGGGAACTCTGGGGCAAAGGCGCTCTGGGGGAAGTGAGCCTCAAGTGTTCAAGGAACCGAAAGCAGGCGGGAGCAGTCTGTGTTGGCAGAACCCCAGAGAGTGAGGGGAATGAACCTGGGACAAGGCCAGCTGGAAAGGTGAGCACCAACCAGGTCATTCCTAATGCATAGCCTTGAGTCTTGCCAGGCGGGCTTGTTGAGGATTTTGTTCTCTATTCCTCCTCATTCCAGGGTGAACTCAAGCTGTAACAGGAAGGCATGACAGGCCCTTCTTGTATGTGATGTGGGAATGGCAACTTCTGGTTTATCTGAAATCTGTTAGGATACCGTCATAAATTCCAGATGTGAACCACCAAGCTTCAAAGGATTATACTTTTATAAAGACTTTAAACCTAAATCATACTCAAGATATATTATTTTACGTACGATCATTCAACAGGCACCTCAGAGCCATCATCGTGAATTTCAATTATCATCATGTATTAACCCCTCAGAAGCCAGAGTTTGACCATCTAATAACCTTCCCTTTATCTGCAACCTACCTGGAATCCAGGAAGTCTGCAAGAAGCTGAAGTAAATGTGACATACACTGTGCATATTTTAACCATAGGGGATGTCCTCATTAAGAACTTAGTTGATTTTTATTTTACACACAATTCTAACAAGTGGGTTTTCTGGGTTCCAAAGCCACAGCAAATGGGAAGCAACAATTCAGAAAGGGAGGAGGAATGGGGTTGTATGACAATAATTAAAAGTAACAGGGGACAGCACAACTGTAGAGGAGAAGACCAAAAAAACTGAGGGAAAAAAGACATAAAAACTAATAACTAAATAAAAAGTGAAGGGAAGGAAGGAAGAAAGGAAAGAAAGAATGAAAGAAGTCTAGAGTTGTTAGTTGTGGACAAACTGTCTTGCGTGCCTTAGTAGCTCTTGAGGTCATCATTGTGTTTATAGTGAGACCCTATGCTTAAGAAGCCAAGGAAGTGCATCACATTAGAAGTTTTCTAGCCTACAGGGTTAAGATTTTTTTCTTAAAGTTTTGGTACTTAAGAAATAAATCTTCAGTTTTTTGGGGAAAATGTCTATTCAAGATGGTTCTTATAAAGGTTCTTATAACCATGGTTTTATTGTGGTGTAGTTCTGTGGATGTGTTAATATAGATTTCAGGTTGAAAAAATATCTGACATACGAGCTTTTGCTGAGACTGCTTCATTTCACAAGATATTTAATTCTGGGTTTGAACGAAGTCATTGGAAGTGACACTTTTCGTATCTGAATTGTCATGATGCTATTCTTGACAAGGAATGAGTTCTTGAATATTTAGAATATTGTAGGTGATAAAAATGTCCTTAATAAATACGTTATAAAGTTTGGCTTTCACATTTTTAACTTTAATTTTCATGCTTGGCTCTTAAAAGCAAATAATCTTTTTCTAGGCATAAGGTGCCCCCCAAAGTTACTTGGTTGTCTGAATTGTATGTCTTTACTTCCTCCAGATGGGAATGAGGATGAATAAAATACTGTTTGATCAGTTTGGAAAATGCTCATGCTGTATGTTTATGAAATGATTTGGGGGATGACATTATTTTCTGCAACTACATCCTTCATACATGTCAGAGCACGTTTTGACTCCCTAGAGAATATGTTCATACCGTAGCATTTAATGTCTTCAATGTGTTTTTCTCCTACCATCTCACCTACCAGAGATATGTGCAAAGAGTGAACTGGTAGATTGATGCAATTTTGAGGAAATCATTAATTTTCTAACTTAAGGTTTTTCTATAGTGCTACTTTTTCAGTGTTTAAAACTGGGAGTTCTTTTTCCAGTTGACATAGGTAAATAAGTGTGGAAGTAAATATTTTTTACATTATTCAATTAAATAGTATTCTTGTGTCTATCTTGTGACAAGCTTAACAAAATACTTACTAAAAAGTTACAGTTACAAATAACCCAATCAAAAAATGGGCGGGAGCTCTAAATAGACATTTCTGCAAAGAAGACATACAGATGGCCAAAAAGCACATGCAAAGATGCTCAACATCACTAATTATTAGAGAAACGAAAATCAAAACTACAATGAGGTATCACTTCACACTGGTCAGAATGGCCATCATCAAAAAATCTACAAACAATAAATGCTGGAGAGGGTGGGGAGAAAAGGGAACCCTCCTACACTGTTGGTGGGAATGTAAACTGGTACAGCCACTATGGAGAACAGTATGGAGGTTACTTAAAAAACTAAAAATAGAACTACCATATGACCCAGCAGTCCCACTCCTGGGCATATACCTAGAGAAAACCATAATTCAAAAAGATACAAGCACCCCAGTGTTCACTGCAGCACTATTTTACAGTAGCCAGGACATGGAAGCAACCTAAATGTCCATCAACAGAGAAATGGATAAAGAAGATGTGGTACATATATACAATGGAATATTACTCAGCCATAAAAAAGAACAAAATCATTCCATTTGCAGCAACATGGATGGACCTAGAGATTGTCATACTGAGTGAAGTAAGTCAGATAGAGAAAGACAAATAGCATATGATATTGCTTATATGCGGAATCTAAAAAGGGTACAAATGAACTTATTTACAAAACAGAAGTAGAGTCATGGATGTAGAAAACAAATTTATGGTTACCAGGGGTGGGGGGGGAGGGATAAACTGAGAGATTGGGATTGACATATACATACTACTCCATATAAAATAGGTAACTAATAAGAACCTGCTGTAGAGCACAGGGAACTCTACTGGATACTCTGTAATGGCCTATATGGGAAAAGAATCTAAAAAAAAAAAAAAAAAAAGAGAGAGAGTAGATACATCTATATGTATATGTATAGCTGAATAGCTGATTCACTTTGCTGTGCACCTGAAACTAACACAAAATTGTAAATCAACTGTACTCCAATAAAAACTTTTTAAAAAGTTACAGTTTTTTAAAAGGGGAAGGACTAAAAGCTATAATTAAATGTGGCATTTCCTATTTCTTTTGGCTATCGCTAGGTTCTAAGTCATGTTGGAGGCTTGTTAAACATTCCTGTTCTGAGATGGTTTCATTTGATGCGATCTTCTCCACTGCACTTTGGATTGGAACGAATAGACTATATTTATGCTAAAATATTTTTGCTAAAAATTAACAAGAGTAGATTATCTAATATTTAACAAAAGCAAACACTTTTTACGTCTAGAGGGGGAAATTATTGTCCAAATTACAAAATTTGAAGCAAATTAATTTATAAGAAAATTGCCAACCTGATTTTTTTGTATATGTTGAGATGTAATGATTTATTTTTCAAAAACCCAGATTGTAACTTTAAAGACTTTTGTCTTAACAGAATACACTGCTCTTAGAAATAGGATGGAAAAGATTGGTTGGTTGATCAGTTGTTGAATACACTTTCTTATACTTATAGAAAATTCTAGAAAACCTGTGGGTAAGTGATAATGTGGCCGCTGAATTATGAATTATGATGTTTCCCAACTTGTCTTTTCTAAAGAATTATCCAGGGCATATATTAAAACAACAACAACAAAAACACAGATTCTAGGTCCCACCCCAGCCCTCTCCAGGGGAGAGGTAAAGGAAATCTAAATTTTAAACAAGTACACAGGGCTATTCTTATAATCTGGGCAAGTTTGGGAAATACTGGATAATGGGAAAAGTTCTGGCTTTATCATCAGACAGCCTGAACTTGAATACCTGCTAGGCCAGATCAGAGCTGAATAACCTTTGATGAATTTCTCTGAGCCTCAGTTCCTTCATTCATTTCTTGTGCCAGGGCAGGGCGGGGAGGGGTGCTAAGGGGGACTGGGGACCAAATGAGTTACTGTTTATAAAAGACCTAGCACTGCATCTGCACCCACTCTCTAAACAATGATAATAGTGAAATATCAGTAGTTTCATTTTCTGGAATTTAACAAAGTTGAAATGGATCAAATTTTTCTCCTCTTCAAAGATAGAGCAATGGTTTTAATGCCCACTTCTTATTTTGCCCAAGGATCTAGTTGGGGGAAATGACTGACCGGGGAGATTCTTTTGGCACTTTCCCCTGTTATTGGACATTTTGTCCTGATAAGTGTCATCTCTAATATCTCATTCTTTACTCTTTTTTTGGCACATAGAATTCTCTGTCATTCCACTGAAGGGGAGAATAAGCCTGATTCATAGGCTAACTATGCTGTTTTAGGCTTTTTTTTCTCTCTAAATAATTTAATTATATCCCAGGGAACATAATTGGCTTTGGTTATAATATAAAAAGTATACCCCAATATAAAAGCATGGAAGTGGGAATAACTTTGTGTCCATCTTCAAATGACTTAAAGTTCCTTAGATCTAATCTAATTCTCACATCTTGGAATCTTCCTATTAATGGAAAATTATTCTTTTAATTAGCTGAGATGACTGGCAATAATGATCAGGCAAAGCCATTTTTTTCTTCTGCAGGCCTCCTAAGTGCTAGGGCTGTGTGAAGTTCTTGCCACCAAAGGGTAGTTTTCAAACTTGACTGTAAAGAAGACTCACATGGGGAGTAAGTGAGTGTCAGTTTCTGGTTCCCAGCTCCAAAATTGTGTGCAGTGTTCTGGGGCACTCTAAGGATCTCTCTTTGAAAACCACTGCTCCAGGAATTTGATACATCTCTATTGAATTTAATTCAAATTTTCATTCTTAAAGACAGGTAGAGATGCCATGACAGATGTCGAGACAGGACTCCACTGCTCCTTTCAAATAAATTCCTTAGCTATCCATCTATTGATGCATCCAACTGCAACAGGCCAGGTGATTGGTAAGGTGCTGGGGGAGAGGGTGTCTCTCTTCCTTGTGGCTATCAGTTTAGCTACTGGGAGTCCTGTTTATGAAGTCTGCCTAAGAGCCTAGCTCCTGACCACACTGGCCGATGTGGTGTGGTGTGATTTGATATGATGAGTCACTGCATTTGGGAAGCTGTAGACTTTTTGTACTTTCATTTCCTACCATTGCCTAATGGTAAACATTGAAGCATAACCAGAGGCCTCTAGCCCTTATGTGGTCCCTACAGTAGAGGCTTGTTTGAAAAGGGCAATTATAAGTAATATAGTAACGATTTCTATGAACACCAGAAAAAAAAAACACTGTAAATACCTCAAAAATGAGAGTGGCACAGTATCAGCCAAAGATGACATACTGTCACTTCTTCCTTGACTCATGAGGGTAGCTGACCTCTGGGGAGACAGAAGGCTTGCAGTGCAGTGCTGGGCACCTGGGACTACAGAGATGGCTGAGGCATAATCTCAACCCTCAGAGAATTTCTAACCAGGGAAGAGAGACAAGATGAATGGCTTGAGCAGGTGTAAACATAGCTGTGACACTCGGCAGAACGGTATAAATGTAACGAGAAAGATCCAAAGCGTTACAGTGGCTCCAGGAGAGAGAGATCACACATCCAGGTGGCTTTTCCCAGAGGAAGCGGCATTTGAGCCAGTCCTGGAAGGAAGGGTAGGAATTTGACAAGTTACAAGGGAAGAGACAATGTCTCTCTTACAGGCCACAGGAACATCTGGAGCAAATGTGCAGAGTGGGAAAGTTGGGATGACATCTGGGGAGCTGGGAGAGGTCCTGATGGGACCTAACAAAATTCCTGTTGGGGAACTGGAAGGTCTGCTACATTTTAGTGGAAGATTAGGCTGGAAAATTGCGTTTGGTCAAGATCATATCTGAATTTGGACTTTTCCTAGTAGGTGGCAGGGAGTCATTTAAAGGGACTTGAGCAGGAGGGTGACACCATCAGAATTATACTTTAGGAAGCACAGCAGCTGGGTGGAGGAGGATTTGCAGGAGGAAAGGTTATACAGACACACCAGTGAGGAGGCTGTGCAGAGTGAAGAGGAGGAATAATTGACTGAGCGAGAGGGGCTGGGATAGATAATGCAGCAAGTAAACCTATATGGGAGTTGCAGGCAAAGAGGAAAAAATCTTGGGGGCCTATGAACAGGTGGCAACAGTAATAACAATCTAGGGGAAGGAAGAGAGTCTGGTTTCCAGGGAAATGTGGTACTTTGGGTTTGAGGTGGCAATGGAAAAGGGAGCTGGCCACCAGGAAGAAATGAGTGAGCTGAAGCAGAGACCATGGTTGGGAGCTGGGAACAGTGTTAACTCTCCAAGGGGTGGGCCACTAAAAATGGAGAAGAGGAACCTCATAGTCTATAGGGCAGGGTGTACCTTAAACAGTTGGGAGGAAGAGAAACCCCATAGTAAGGCAAAGAAAGATGAGTTGGAGACACTGAAGGGACAGGAGAGTGTCAGGGAAACCAGAGAGGAGGACAGTTGAAGAGGGAGGGTGTGGTCTCAGTGTAAGAGACTGCAGAGAGGGAAAATGGGGTTAGGCTGAGGTGGAGGCTCTAGATTCATCTTTGAACAGAGAGTTTAATGAAATCCTTCCAATGTAGGATGATGCCTTAAATCCAGTCTCTTTGGTTCAATACAAAATCAAGATCTCTAAACATCAGGCACCTCCAAAGGTGTCTACTTTCCTGTTCAGTATGAATTAACTTCTTCCACTAACACCACGTAGGACCCTGAACGAGTCACTTACCCTGTCTGGGGGTATGAGTTTTGTCATCTTTAACTTTCCAGTTCAGCGATTCTGTCTGTACCTGTATGAAAATTCTTTTGTAAGCTACACATTACACAAGCCTAAGTCCTATCATGACTGTTTGAAGACGGAATGGAACCCAAATTTTACTTTTTGACTTACTTTCTTCTCCTACCACCTATATTTTTTTAAAATTTAAAAACTTTTATTTTTTAAGAAACCCCGAAATAGAACTGGAGGAAAAATCTTCCCTCTCGCTTTTGCCCATAAAGATAGTCTTCCAGTTTTCTACCCAGGCCTTTTCCTAAGCATTGAGGAGGTGCCCAGAAAAATACCAGATGGATATACAAAAACATAATGTCACCAACATTTTCCTAACTAGTAAGGCAGCTATGGAAAGTCTGCCAGCATCAGGTCCCCTGGGGACCTGCAGCCTGGGGCTCGGTGAGGCCTGAAGAGGGGAAGAGCCAAGACCTGGAGCTCGAGGTCTTCGGGGCCGCGGCCCTGAGTGGGCGATTTTCTTTAAAACTCGGGAGCGCTCTTATCCCTTTAAATCCAGGCAACGAGGCGGGCAGGTGGGTATCAGCCAATAACCTTAAAAGATGCGAAAGTGTCAAAGGAGATACGGTTTATCTTTTACAATAGCGGCAGTTATCAGTGACAGGGTTTACAGGAAAAACAGAAGGCAGAGCAAAGAATAAGGATGCCTCTAATGTGGTAATTAAGTCTGTGTTTTGGACCCAGATTCAACCGAGCTCTGGAGAGTGCGAAGAACAATGTCCGCGGCGTTCCGGGTTCAGCCGGGACTAGCTACTTCGCCTTCACCGGTGCCCTAGCCCCAGCAAGCTGGGCTCTCCGCTCGCCCGCCCCCCACGCTGCCTTGTCCCGAGAGGATGGGCCGTTCGGGCGCCGCCAGGGCGGCAGAGAGCGCGGCGTTTGTCCTGAGCGCCAGGGCTCCCCGCAGCCCGGCGCCCAGGGCGGACGCGAGCCGCAAATCTAAGTGCGCACCGAGCGCGCTCGCAGCCACCGTCCGCCGCCGAGCGGCCCGGGCGCGCCGTCTGCAGACGGCTGGGCTGTGCGCGCGCGCCCGTAGGGTGTGTGCGCGCGCGCCCGTGGCGTGTGTACTCACAAAGGTGTGTTTGCTAAATCCACTTCCCGGGTGTGCCCTCTACCCCGAGCCGGAGCACCCCCGGGCCTGGAGCGGGATCTCGGCAGAGCGGCCGCTGGGGCCAGTTCAAGTTCCCCAGCTCCGCGCCGGCGGGCGGGCCGGCTTCTCAGCCCGCGGGGCTGAAGAAGCGCGAGGGCGGGGCGGCAGCGGCCAGCTCGAGACGCGCGTCGCACAGCTGCGGGACAGGTTCCGAGCGCTCTGCGCGTTTCCGGACACTTTGGCCGGCACGGTATCCGAGACAGAGCGCACGCGGGGCTCGGGGCTGAATGCGCCGCAGCCAAGAGGGGCAGCGGAGCTGGTGCTCTTCTTCTCAGCCTTGGTCTGCAAAAGTGAACTGGAAAACAGCCGCCTAACGCAGCCTCCTCCCTCTTCTCCGGCACCGCAGCTCGGGCTGGGGGTGGGGGGGAGCTCCTCCGGGCTGACTGGAGGGCAAGCGAGTGGCCGGACGGCCTCAGCCGCACCTCCTCCGCCTTCCTCACCACCCCAGTCCCCCGGGTTCCACGCCGCATTTCTTTGTTTTGAAAGCACCTCCTCCGCCCAGAGGCTTTTCCCCCGGCGGTCAGGCTGTGACGGGGGGTGGGGCATCGACCCGCGGGCCCCGCCCCCCGTTTAGCCCGGACCCCTCCCCTGTGCTCACCTCCCATCTCCCCTTCCCTCCCCGCTGCGACCCACGAGGCGCGTCCTCACTTGCTGGACATCAAAGGGAGGCAGGGAATTGGAGGGGGAAGTTGAGTAGGCAGGGGGCGCAGAGACCCACCCACATTAGGCCAGGCCGGGCGGCCCGCCCCCTCCCCCGGGAACCCCGCCTGAGCCCCGCCCCCCACGTCACAGCAGTCTGACATTCTCACAACCCTTCGGGAACCCAACCCCAGCGCCCCCGCTACCCCCGTGTCCGCTGAGCGCTCTATTTATGTTTCAGCCCAGTGATTTGCATAGGCCCCGCCTTTGGCCCTAGGTTCCCCTATCGGGGCCCCGCCTCAGCCTCGACGTCACGGTGAAGGCCTCACCTCTTGTGCCCGTACAAGGAGCGGCGGGCCCTAGATGGCAGCGTGGCGTCGCGGCGGCGTGTGCGTGTCGCGCTTCCTTGTGCCGTTTATAGGGTCCTGGCACTTCCGCTGTCGGGTTAGAAGCGGCGCGGTCATGGCGGAGCGCGGACAGCAGCCTCCTCCCGCGAAACGGCTCTGCTGCCGGCCGGGCGGCGGAGGCGGTGGCGGCGGCGGCGGGGCCAGCAGCGGCGGCGGAGGAGCGGGTGGCGGTTACAGCTCTGCCTGTCGGCCGGGCCCGCGGGCGGGCGGCGCGGCGGCGGCGGCGTGCGGGGGCGGCGCAGCGCTGGGGCTGCTGCCGCCGGGCAAGACCCAGAGCCCCGAGTCGCTGCTGGACATCGCGGCGCGCAAGGTGGCTGAGAAGTGGCCGTTCCAGCGCGTGGAGGAGCGCTTTGAGCGCATCCCGGAGCCGGTGCAGCGCCGCATCGTCTACTGGTCCTTCCCCCGCAGCGAGCGGGAGATCTGCATGTACTCGTCCTTCAACACCGGCGGCGGCGCCGCGGGCGGCCCCGGAGAAGACAGCGGCGGCCCCGGCGGCGCGGGCGGCGGCGCGGGCGGCGCAGGCGGCGGCGGCTCCTCGTCCTCGCCGGCCGCCACCTCGGCCGCCGCCGCCGCCGCCGCTGCCGCCGCCGCCGCCGCCGCCGCTGGGGCCGGGGCCCCGTCGGCGGGGGCCGCCGGGTCGGCGGACGGCGGAGACGAGACACGGCTGCCCTTCCGCCGGGGCATCGCGCTGCTGGAGAGCGGCTGCGTCGACAACGTCCTGCAAGTCGGTGAGTCACGGGGCAGTCGCGGGGCCGTCTGTCCGTTCGTCAGTCCCTCGGGGGGGCGCCCGCCCCCTCCCCTCCCCTCCCGGCAGCCCCTCAGCCCAGCGCGCGCCCGCACCCCGCCCGGTGCCCTCACCGTCCCGGATAGTCCTCCAGAGCGGAGCGCCCATTTCCTCTCCGCCCTCCCCGCCCCCTGTCTCCCCGGACGGGCCAGCGCGAGGGGGAAATGAATCAGCAGGACGCGCCCCTCCGCGGGGTCCGCGGGGTGGGTGTCGGGTGCCCCCGGCCCGCTCGGTTCCCCGCCCTTCTTCCGGGGAGCACGTCCTGGAGGGCTGCTCGCCTGTTTTGGAGGGTGAATGTGGACAAAGGCATGGGCTGACGGCCGGACTCTGGCGGAGGGTGTCTGTGGCGGGGCCGTGCGGGGCGGGGGAGGGAGCGCGGGCCGCACAGACAATGCCGGCCGGGGCCGAAACGGCGGCCGGGCCGCGCTCTGCGCTCTCCCTCCTCTCTCCCCTTGTCTGTCGCTCGCTCGTCTTTCTTTCTCCTCTTCCCCCCCACTCCTCACCCCCCGCCCCTTCCATTTGAGGGAGGGAAATACATTTTAATGCCACTCGGCTGCCTCTTTTCTCCTGGCTTCGACGGGCTGGCGGCCGCGGAGCTCCGGGGGTCGCTGCGGCGTCTGGACTGGCCCGGGCGAGCTCCGCCGGCCGCCCCGGGATTTAAATGTCCTTTCCTCCGCGCCTCTCCGTCTCGGGGCCGCGCGGCGGGCTGGACCCATATCCTGAGGGAGCTCTCCCCGCGAGGACGCCCCCTAATTAAAGGGCGCGAGCAGGGCCGGGAGCGGCTGGTTCTTTCCCGTTCCGGGGGGCAGCGGCGTGCCCGGGGCTCCTGCCGCCGGAGTTCGGTTTTGGGGGGCCGGGGGTCGTGCTCTGTGCGATCCGTGGGGAGCGGTGACGGGCTTGGCGCTCTCGGCCGGCGGCTGCAGGAGCGTGAGGCGGAGGGGCTCCGCGGCCGCTCCCGCGTCCCTCCCTGCGCGACCGCCTGGCAGCCGGGCACGACCCCGCACTTTGTTCTCATTTTCAGGTTTATTTGTGCCCCTTTCAGTTTTCTGTCATCCTCCGAAAAGGGGAAACCAAACAAAAGAGTCTCTTTATTTCTTTTCGGGGCTTGTAAAGTAGAAGATATTTGACAAAGGCGAGAGTAGGACTTGTGGTTTAAAGCTGCACAGCCCTTCTTTTTCTGACAGACCATGAGAGTTTTCTCAAATACCGAATTTTAAAAGCGTTCCCTGTCCTCCCCCTCCCCCCACCCTCCAGTGTGTTTTTCTGGTCAGATATTTTTTTCAGCTGTAGCGCTGGGGATGTTTTGAGCTGCACGGAAAAGAACAATGCTATAGTGAAACTCCCCTTTGCCCGTATTTTTCTCCTGATTGCAAAACGACGTATTTTCTAACCCCCCCTTCTCATATTGCTGTCTGTTTAAACTGTGGTGGTGAGCACGGTTCCTAATGAATGGGGAGAGGTTTGGAAGCATCGCTGCCTCTGATTTTTTATTTAATCTTCTCTTTCCGTAGTCAGTTCCTTTTATCCTTCTCTCTGGGAGTCCGGTGGGGGGCTGGGTGGGGACCCAAGAGAGACTTAAAGATTTGTTTTAATTCTATCTGGTTACTTTGAATTCTGATGCAATCTGCAAACGTGATTTTCTGCATGGTCATTTATTTGTAAAGGCAGCCCCCAGTGTTGCCTTTTCTAGGTTAGATACCCCTTTCCTTATGTCTAGAGGGGGGTTTAACTTCTGAGGCCATCCGTTCTTTAAAAAAAATCTAATTAACAGCCTTTCAAGTTATTACACCCCCCCCCCTTGTTTCCTGCCTGGTTGAAATGGATTGAAGCACATCCATGGTTTCTCAGTATAACTAGTTTGTGAGTTTTTATGGCTTGGCTGGCAATGCTGAGTTTTTTTTTTCCCCCTTCTGTGCTTGACTCTGCTTGCAAGCAATGAGGAATGACAGGAGAGCACATAGGGAGGGTTTCTTGGCTGATTGCATTTAAGCCAGGAATTCACTGTGAAAATAAAGCCAAGGGACGATAAATAAAAGATGCAATCTTCTCTAGGAGACAGACACACAGCGTGGGCTTTGCCTGCTTTCATTGGTGAAGAGGCCGGGGTGAGTTGTAAAAGAAAATAGTAACTTTCTGAATAGTCCCGGGAGGAGAAGGAGGCCACTGAATGGAGCTGGCAGTGGTTGATGTGAAGTAGATGCTTCTTATATAGTTTGAAGAGTTGACCACCCCTTTGGAAACACTTAACATACGTGCTAAACAAGTGCTGTACAAATTGTGGAAAATATTCTTTTTTCCCTTCTGAGTTCTGCCAATTTCCTTAACTTCCAAGTTGTATTACTTGTTGTGCCAGTCAGCTTAGAGATGGAAGGCTGTTAAATGCCTGGCAGCTGGCACTGAGATAGAAAACTTATGACCAAGATTTTTTTTTCTTAAAGAAGAACAGAGAGAGTGGCTAGATTAACCATCTAATTTAGCTCTAAGTGGTGGTTTGAATTGGAACTAACATGAAGCTTATTTTATAATTTTGTGATTTGAGGTAGAACCCTTTTGCTTCATAACCTGAAATGGAAAAGAACAGAATACTCTGTTGATAGCATCATAAGCAATTTTCTGCTATTGCAAAATTACAAGTTTGTTTGTACAGGAAGTATTCTTTGACTTTTGTAGAGATGACTAAATTATAGATACAATACAGACAATCTAGTTGTTGGACTTTATTTTACACTTACAATGTTGAAGATTATTTAAGGATTGAGGGACAGAGAATTGGGATTCCCCGGAAATTAAACATACTTGCTTAGTTATTTTTCAACTCCTAGATTTTAAGAAAAAGAAATTTAAAGAAAAAAAAATTAAACCTTTGATGTAGCAGCTGTAAGCAATATTTAATTGGTACAGAGCTGTTCATCAGTTGATTATGGGAAGTTTTGGAGGAAGTGTTGTTGGCTTATTATTGTTAACTAATGATATATGGGGTGGGAGCTATTGCTGAAGGTGCTTGTATGTAAATATTATTGACAACATTCCAGTAATGATTTAGAAGTCATATAAATTTTCCCAAAAATTTTGCCTGGGAGAGAGCAGGCAAATCCCTAATGGGACCTGAAACTTGAATTGTTAAGGAAGAGACAGATATAAGTTACCTCATTTAAAAAAATCTAAAAGTTTCTGTAGGATTGAAAACATGATGAACCAAGTTAAGCAACTAACTGGGGCAAATATTTGCCACATGTTTGACCAAAGGCTGGCAGATAATTCCTAAAAATCGGGGAAAAAAAAGACATGAATAACCTGGTAGAAAAATGGACAACACATTTCAGAAAGAAATGCAAATTATTAATAAATGTATTTATCTTCACTAAGAGAGACACAAAAATGACATGCCATTTTCATCCACCACATTGGCACACAGGTAGACATTACCCAGAATCGATTGAGGAGGTGGGAGAATGGGATGCTGCCTCCCCTGATGTTTGGCACAATTTTTTTGTGTCATTTCTAGGAATTTATTCCATAGATATATTGATATTAGTGCACAGTGATGTTCATTACGGTGAGTGATGCTTATTGCAGTATGGTTTGCAATACTGAAAAGCTGGAATCAAGCTAAATTTCTATCAGAAGGGAAGTGGCTAAGTAGTACTCAATGGAATACTATGCAACCATGAAAAAACAAAGTATATTTTTATATACTGACAAGAAGAGGTGACCAGCATATTTCATGTAAAAACAAGTCAATTCTATACTACAAAGCTACAGTAATCAAGACAGTGTGGTACTGGCACAAAAACAGAAAGATAGATCAATGGAACAGGCTAGAAAGCCCAGAGATAAACCCATGCACATATGGTCACTTTATTTTTTATAAAGGAGGCAAGAATACGCAATGGAGAAAAGACAGCCTCTTCAGTAAGTGGTGCTGGGAAAACTGGACAGCTACATGTAAAAGAATGAAATTAGAACATTTCCTAACACCATACAGAAAAATAAACTCAAAATGGATTAAAGACCTAAATGTAAGGCCAGACACTATCAGACTCTTAGAGGAAAACATAGGCAGAACATTCTATGACATAAATCACAGCAAGATCCTTTTAGACCCACCTCCTAGAGAAATGGAAATAAAACCAAAATAAACAAATGGGACCTAATGAAACTTAAAAGCTTTTGCACAGCAAAGGAAACCATAAGCAAGACAAAAAGACAACCCTCAGAATGGGAGAAAATATTTGCAAATGAAGCAACTGACAGGATTAATCTCCAAAATTTACAAGCAGCTCATGCAGCTCAATATCAAAAAAACAACCCAATCCAAAAATGGGCAGAAGACCTAAATAGACATTTCTCCAAAGAAGATATACAGACTGCCAACAAACACATGAAAGAATGCTCAACATCATTAATCATTAGAGAAATGCAAATCAAAACTACAATGAGATATCATCTCACACCAGTCAGAATGGCCATCATCAAAAAATCTACAAACAATAAATGCTGGAAAGGGTGTGGAGAAAAGGGTACCCCCTTGCACTGTTGGTGGGAATGTAAATTGATACAGCCACTATGAAGAATAGTATGGACGTTCCTTCAAAAACTAAAAATAGAACTACCGTAGGACCCAGCAGTCCCACTACTGGGCATATACCCTGAGAAAACCATAATTCAAAAAGAGTCATGTACCACAATGTTCATTGCAGTTCTATTTACAATAGCCAGGACATGGAAGCAACCTAAGTGTCCATTGACAGATGAATGGATAAAGAAGATGTGGCACATGTATCCAATGGAATATTACTCAGTCATAAAAAGAAACGAAATTGAGTTATTTGTAGTGAGGTGGATGGATCTAGAGTCTGTCATACAGAGTGAAGTAAGTCAAAAAGAGAAAAATACCGTCTGCTAACACATATATATGGAATCTAAAAAAAAAAAAAGGTTCTGAAGAACCTAGGGGCAGGACAGGAATAAAGATGTAGATGTAGAGAATGGACTTGAGTACACGGGGAGGGGGAAGGGTAAGCTGGGACAAAGTGAGAGTGTGACATGGACTTATGTATACTACCAAATGTAAAATAGATTGCTAGAGGGAAGCAGCCGCATAGCTCAGGGAGATCAGCTCAGTGCTTTGTGTCCACCTAGAGGGGTGGGATAGAGAGGATGGGAGGGAGACGCAAGAGGGAGGAGATATGGGGATATATGTATATGTATAGCTGATTCACGTTGTTATAAAGCAGAAACTAACACACCATTGTAGAGCAATTATACTCCAATAAAGATGTTAAAAAATAAAATACAAAAAAGAGAAAATTTTAAGCGAAAAAAAATAAAGACAACTCAACAGTTCATGTAGTATGCTGCAATTTCTGTTTAAAACAAAAAAGATGGACTTGCATATAGGTGTATAAAAATGTGGAAAATGTACACAAGCAACCAGTGAATAGTGAGTATCTTTGGAGGAGGGCAGTCAAATGAATGGGCAAGGTTTTGGGGGGAATTTTAATTTTAATTGTTATTATGGTTGGATTTTTCTTAAAACTAGCAGCATATACTTTTGTAATAAGAAATCTTAGGATAGTTATCCTTGTGTTTTTAATTAACACATTTTTTTTTGTTTTGGGGTGTGTGTGTGTGTGTGTCCCCTTTCTGAAGAACTGGTGTACACTCAATTTTTTTTTTTTTGAAACACCATTTCCTTATTTGTGACTAAACAATCATTTAAAAGCAAGAAATGTCTAAACAAAACTAGAAACTAGTCTTTTGTATAAGGAAGGAGCTAGGTTTTTTTGTTTTTTTCTGGTTACTTTTGGGAGAGAAATTCTGTTTATACTTTGTTAAACATTCTCATGGTCTTTTCAGATTTGTTACTTAAAATTTTATGATTTAGGGGGTAACAAAGCAGTAGAAGGGGATCATTATTAGATTTAAGATGGTTAAAATTTTAATCAGCTAACTTAAGGCTAATTTGTTGGCCTGTGAGTATTTTGATTTTCTTTACAGTCCAGAGATTATTATATAAAGATGTGATTCTAAATGCACTTTGAGAGTTAGGTGTTTTGTTTATTGATGATAATATAGTTAATTGAATGTAATTTTGAGATTAAGGTAATGATATAGAACAAATTTGAATCAGAGCCCTATGCTCGTTCTGTCTTTTGGTTAATGAAAAATTACACAAGAGGAAAAAAAATTGAAACTAGTTGCGTGTGTTTTTTTATTGTGGTTCTATCTGAGTTGAGATGTTTGATTTGCTTACAATTGATTCTTGAAAGTATTGAGCATCTCAGATGTGCTCAGCATTGTTCTGAGGGAGTTTCAATTTTAGGTGAAGCAGTCTTGAAATTTTTTATGATACTTGGTTCTCCAGCAGTTAGTATTGGTCCAATGAAGAAATCTAAAGTGTTTGGGAGACAGAATACTTTTCGTAGCCAAAATATTTCAACAATACTGGAAGGTGGAATTGCAGATTTGAATTAAGCAAATATTTCTACTCTTGCTTCAGTCTTTAATTTCCTGCCCTACACACTTGTATTCTGAGTACACCCTGGAATTGAGGAGGAAAAGGCCACCCACATTATTTTAACTGTGCATTGAGTTTCATCCTTTTTGCAGATGAGAGACTCCGATACCTTTCCTTCTTAAAACATCAGGATTCCGTGGAAAGTGTTGTCTAAAGAACAATTATTGCAATTAATTGAACAATTAAAGTCAGTGTTGTCTTAAGTATGTCCTGGCCAACTGTGAAGATGTTTATCTGTTTATCCTTGGCTTCTTTTCTTTTCACAATGGGTAATCAGTTACTATCAGTTCCAACTCTAAATGTTTGGTCTGCAAAGATGCAGGGCAGCATGTCTTTTTTACTCAGAATCGTATTAAGAGTTTACTTAAGAATGTGTGATTTTAGCTAGTAATATGTTCAGTGAACAGGATGGCAATGAAGGAATGACTGATGCTTTCGTTTAAGAAAGCTGTCCCTTTTAAAAATTATACGAACGGGTCTGTACTAATTCCAAATGCTTACATGCTTTATATTTTTGTGTTGGAAAATCGGTTTTCTTCAGTGATACAAAATGAATTTGGTACCTTTATTTTAAGAAACTTATGTATACATATGATAAGATACATTCGTGTTAGAAATTTTTATAGGGGCCCTCATTATACTTGAACTGCTGTTGACCTTCACCTGTTATATTTAAGAAGACAAATATCCTACAAGAGAAAGCAGATTATAGGTAAGTATAAACATCTTAGAAACAAAGCAGATTATAGGCAACAATTTTTTAAATGGTAATAAACTACATGGAGCCCACAAAACCATTTTCAGTTACCTTTCAGATTACTATTATATAGTTTGAAAAATCATGCTTTCTCGCAATAAAAATGTAATCTAATTTTCTTGGTTTATTAATTTTTTGATGTATGTAAATATTTGGGGATTACTGTAAATTAGAAAACATGAGCTATTTCCTCCTTATAGTGAATGGAAAGACTCATCTCTTTCTGAGAAATCAGTACCAAGTGATAATTTGGAGAAATATGTTACATAGTCTTGTCCCATGGAAAGAGGCTTGTTTCCCAATCCTAGCCAGAGTCTCAAAAATAAAGTGTGTTAGATTTGTTAGAAAAATCTGAGTGTCCTTTCACTTTTTGCTTTCAGTGCTGCGTGTTCTGCTAAGAATTTCCTTTGTACATGGTTTTCAATTCTTTAAAAATAGGATGCTTCCTTTATTTTTTTGATCTAGAAAAGGTAGCCAAAGCAAGCTTTGGAGAGAACGCAGTGCAAAATCTGCTTTTCATTTTGAACTTAAAGATTGACCTTCAGCTGATAGTAAGTGAAGTCTGTTGGAAAAGGGTATGCTAAGTGTTTTATATTTGTGGAATTCTTTAGTGATAATTAGTTTTTTGTCAGCATATGTTACATATATTTATTTATGTATTTATTTGTAACAAATTTGATGCTCCCAAGTGAGAGAAAAGGAGACAGATGAACCTAGGTATCGTTTGAGTATCACTACCCCAAGCGTATTTCAGTGACCTCTGTGTACAGGTGCACTCTTCTGTTTCTTCTTAAATATGCGAATGGATGAGATTCTGTTTTTACACAATACTCTTGCATGATAGTTATTATCTACCTGTAGAGCTCTGAATATTTGTACAGCTCGATTCCAGCTTCTCCCATTTTGCTCATGAGAAAACTGAGGCCCAGACATGTTGAGTAATTTGTCCAGAGAGGCATAGTAAATTGCAAAGTTGAACGTGGAATCTCTGTTTTTCCACTACTCAGGCTGCCTCCTAATTTGCTGGGAATGTTTGGTAAACTTCAGAAAATCTCAGAAATCAGAACAAGCATATAGTGAATGTAAATTGACTATGCTGTTGGAGAGATTATTTGGCTAACATTTCATTGAATGTTATAAAAGTATTTCTAGATAACATTTTAGTTTCAGGCCAGATTCTAATGGCTTCAGTTAAGCAGTGATTCTGGCATGCTTAGTACATGCTAGTATAAAACATTTGTAGACATTTGGAAACTGTAGAGATGTTCTCTGATGAGATTAAAGTTCAGGAAAAGTTAGTTATGATTGCTAGCTGTATGAAACTCTGTTACAGTTGGTGTGAGTACACGTGACTGTACGCATACCTCCTTGTAATACAGAATTTACTAAAAGTTGAAAATACTACATACACAGGACGATAGAAGTCAATACCCAGTAAGAAATTTGTCTATTCTGAACGTAGTATGTATATGAAAACTTATTCAGTAGTGTCTGTGTTTGACCTGTTTTTGTACATTTTCCAGTGTTTGTCAGTGTCACCCCACCCTCATCGCTGGTAACTAGTACTATATACATAACCCTTAGGTGCACTTCTTTCACGTAATTGATGTGGCCTCAAAGCTTTATTAACATCTCTTTATAAAGACCTTGTATTATTTCGGGGTTTTCTTTATTGTACTGAGCATGATTTACAGTGAGCCTCTTAATACTGCTGTAACAGCATTTCCAGTCAACACTTTCAGAGCACTTAACCATGTGCCAGATACTGCTCCAAGTACTTTATATTTCTTAACGGCCCTATGAGTTAGGTACTTTTATTATTTTCATTTCACAGATGAGATAACTGAAGCATAGGGAAAAAGCGCAAGTAACTTTTGCCCAAGGTCACACAGCGTGGTAAATTATGGAGCCAGACACAGCCTCTCTGGGCTGGTACTCTTACCCCCTAAATAATAATACTTGTGATGTGTCATCGTTAACTATTCTAGAAAGTTCATCTTCATGTTTATAGTCTCTTGGTACTTTTTAGGGTAATTTTTCACAGCAAGAATTTTAAATTGTGATCAGAGCTATGATTTTTAACATGTATTTTAAAAATTTGATTTGAAAAACTGCACTTTAAAAATACCTTTTGTGGGACCTACTGTATAGCACAGGGAACTCTGCTCAATGTTATGTAGCAGCCTGGATGGAAGGGGAGTCTGGGGGAAAATGGATATATGTATATGTATGGCTGAGTCGCTTTGCTGTGCACCTGAAACTGTCACAACATTGTCAATCGGTTATACTCCAATATAAAACAAAAAGTTAAAAAAAGTGCCTTTTTGTGAACGAACTTCAGCTTTGGAAGATGGTTGTGTGCGGTGATTTTGATCATTCATCAGACATTTTTAACTTTTGAAAGAGGAGTAACTTGCATGTTAGATCTAATTGCAATATATATGTCGCATATATACATTTATCTTGTACAACTTTTTGAATGTTATGATTGAAAATTATACTATTTCTTGTGCTGAGAAAAAGATTTAATTTTCTTTGAAAGAGATAGGTAATTGGAAGGATGTTAATTGGAAGGATGCCGTAGAACCTGTCAGTACATCTAAACTCTTACCAACTGAAAAAGCTGATCAGATAAATTGGAAGCTCATTTAGTGAATTAACGCGCTTAAAGTTCAGGTGACTCACTGCCTGGTCCTACCTTATTTAACAGTCTGTTTACTTAAAGCATTTTTCATTGTTAATTGGTGTCAGATCTCTAAGGTTAGAAGGTATTATGGAAAATAATGTAAGAAGATAGTACATAGAATGAGTCCACAGAAGCAAGATTTAAATTCTCTTAATTACGTTAGTACAATTTAGAATGCTACATGTGCCATGTTGTAGCTGTTAAATATTTGCTGACAGTGATCAGTATTTTTATAAATGAAGTATAGGTATTTTATCATTTCACTGTAAAGGGCAGAGCCTGGAGCCTCTTCTGGTGTTACTGTTGGTCTTTTGGTAAAGGCTGGCAGAAGTTGAAGGTAGCACTGTAGTATTTGGTTACGTTGAACCTTTGTTCCTGCTACTGCTTTATATTAACTCATTTCTACAAAGAAGATGGTCATGATTTTAATAAATATTTGTCGTAAAATAAACTGCTAAAACACAAATACCAGAAGTTTGTAATCAGATGTATGTGAGAGAGGACTTTTTAAAAAAATAAGTTTACCTTATTTCTTTAGGACTTTGTTTTTTAATTTAATTTTTTAATTTTTAATTTTTTTTTGTCCATGTGGTGGGATTGAACCTGGGCCTTCAGCAGTGGAAACACTGAGTCCCAACCACTGGACCTCCAGGGAAGTCCCGGACTTTGTTTTTTTTTGTTTTTTTTTTTTTTGTTTTTTTTTTTGCGGTACGCGTGCCTCTCACTGTTGTGGCCTCTCCCATTGTGGAGCACAGGCTCCTGACACGCAGGCTCAGTGGCCATGGCTCACGGGCCTAGCTGCCCCGCGGCATATGGGATCTTCCCGGACCGGGGCACGAACCCGTGTCCCCTGCATCGGCAGGCGGACTCTCAACCACTGCGCCACCAGGGAAGCCCCGGACTTTGTTTTTTTTTTTAAAGCATTCTTCGAGTTTCCTTAGCACTTAGGATTTTGAACTCCTGACACCATATTCTAGTTCTCTTCTGCTTCTCTCCTACAATTATCACCTGTGTAATTTTTGTCTTATATTTTCTCTAGACAATGGTAAAGCTGAGGACTGAAATGACCAATGGCTGCTTTGTGATGATGGCAGAATCAAGTGAGACTTGAGGATAGGAGTGAAGGGAGCCTCTGAACCTAACCTGCCTCAGAGCTCAAGTATCTTTCTTCTTTTCCCTCCTTCTCTAATGCCCATGCTTTTTCCCTTCCTTTCTTGGGCCCGGGGGAATGGAGTGGGGGAGTGAGGAATAGTAGAGAATGGTAGGGAAAAAGGCAAGAAATCGGAAGAGGTAGGAAATACCAACCAAGAGAGTGTGTTCCATTCCTTTCTTTCCCAGCCACTGTCCCCTTCCCTTCAACCTCCCTTGATTTAGGGAAATAAAGCTGAGGTCACAAGGACCTATGTGTTCCAGCTGCTGCTTGGCTGCTATTTTTAGCCTGGCCCTCCATGGGCTGGCACTAGGCCATGATGGCATAGGGCCAGCATGTTGTGGGACTGCTTGGCAAATGTCAAAAACTTAACTTCTCAGTTATTAAACAGAACTAATTTTTGTATATATTCTGTGTTATGATATTCTACTTACCTCTACTTTTTCGAAGTGGGATGTGCATTTTTTAAGAAAGGATTGATTTTTGATAGTAGTCATCATACTGTGATAACTATTTTAGATAGGAGAAAGGTTTCAAAATTGCCTTATCAGGTCTGACATATATCCTGCTCAATAATTTTGGTTTTGTGGTGGCACCAAGAGGTGTGAGATTTGCCTGATTAATTTAAAATGCCTTGGGCATCTTTAAAATTGCCATTCCTGTTGAAGTTGTAGAGTCTGAATTGGTTTATATAATTATGGGTGTCATTAGACATTAAAAAAAACACATGTACTTTTTTTTTCTACAGTTGTCAGTGTTCTCTTTGCTAACACAGTTGTGTGTGTTTAGGTTTGGTTAATGCTGTAAGAACATGTTTAGCAAATAAAAAGCTTACTATTTATTCTAGTAGGGCATATAGGTGAGTTTTGGTTGAAGTAGCAGTATCTGGGTCTAGATTCTGTATACCCTAGAGCCAGTATTATGTGGAGTGTATTTGCAAACTGAGTTTTAAACTTTTGGATACACATGTGAATTTAAGAATTTACTTGATTATCAGTTGTACTCAAAATGAAAAATATGTTGTATTTGTTCTTGTATAATTTTGGAAAGAAGTGAAAAGAATGCCACAGTGTGAATCTGTAGTATGTTTGGAAGGAACTTTGGTAAAAAGAACAGTATTTATATTCTTTTCATAGTGGTACATAAAAAAGCTGAGGGTATGTTAGGGATGATTTTCAGTGTACAATGGACCACACTGAATGTGAATAGAAACAGGGATGATGATTATTATTCACTTACTCGATGAATTGTGGTGTAATGTACTTAGATCTGTTGGATGTCAGGATAACATTTAGCTAGTGCATTGATGTGATGCCCTTCTTAAGGTAACAAAATAACTGGCCAAAATAACTAGGAATAGAATCAAATTGATTTTTTTTCACTTTGTCTTTAAGGTAGTTATTGGACAAATTTTGCTGCCTTCACTTTTTGAAATAAAGCTTAAGGTGAGGGATTTACTGAAAGGTGACTTGCTGGTCTAATGGCTTAGAGAAGGCAGATGTTTCAGAGTTAATTTAAATTTTTACATCTTAAAATGAGATGCTTCCATTGTGGATAAGAGCAAGTTGGGCAGCTTTACTCTTGCTGATCCAAGAATATTTTGTTTCTTAGAGTGAAAACAAAAATTTCATTAGGGAATATAATCAGAATGTCTTGGGGATAGAGTACCGAGTACATTGAACTATATCACAGTGTATTAATTATACCATGTGGTGTCTTTCTGCAGTTAGAGGTTATGGTAGGTGTATTTTCCAAAAGTGGCTTGGAGATAGATCCACTGATATATCTATGTATGTTTCTATAGATAGAGGTGTGTGTGTGTGTGTGTGTGTGTGTGTGTGTATGCACACATATATATATATTTATAATATGATGCTTAGAACATTATAATCTACTGGATGGTAGTAGGTAAGTGACTATCTTATGGATCCTTAATGTAATTTAGATTTCATTTAGGTTAGTCATGTAAATTATGTCAGCTCCAGTTTAACTAATAAGCTTGATTAAAACCAAAGCCCAGATGGTAGTTTGACTAGTGCTGTTATAAGCAAAGTGCTCAAATGATGTTCCTTATTGGAACTTGTCAGAGCAGTTTCTTTGCAGTTTTTGTGGATCTCTCTTAGCAACTTATTAAAAAGGCATTTTGTCTAAGCTGTTTCATTAAATAGCAAGAAATTCCAGAGTATTGGATAGTATTGCATTTTTGCTTTCAATAAGAACTATTGCAATGGAGAAAATTTTTTTTTGAAACTCTTTATTCATTTTAACAATTTGTGAAAAAATGCTTTTATTTTAAAATGGACAGATTTTAAAAAAAATTCTGTTTCAGGGCTTCCCTGGTGGCGCAGTGGTTGAAAGTCTGCCTGCCGATGCAGGGGACGTGGGTTCGTGCCCCGGTCTGGGAATATCCCACGTGCCGCGGAGTGGCTGGGCCTGTGAGCCATGGCCGCTGAGACTGCGCGTCCGGAGCCTGTGCTCCGCAACGGGAGAGGCCACAATAGTGAGAGGCCCGCGTACCGCAAAAAAAAAAAAAAAATTCTGTTTCAACAGTAATGTAAGTTTCATGCATAATTTTTCATGCTCATTTATTTTCCAGAATTCGTTTTCATAGTTTATAATTTTAGATGTGTTAGAAAACAAAATGGTGATGTAAGAGCCAGTGACTGAGTTTATTCAAAATTCAGTGTATGTATTAGGTCTGAATTTGCATTAGCTCATAGCCTAGCAGTGGCATTGTCTTTTGATTTTGATAAATCACAAGACTTCAGAGTTCTTGGGCTCTTGTATGAAGTTTATTTTTTGACACATAAGGATATGGTTTGTATTTTTTAAACCTTGTAACTGTGTGTATGTGTTGTGTGTGAACGCCTGTTTGTGCGCCTGCGTGCATATGCGTGCGTGTTGGGGTCTTGGGAAGGAATGGTGGTAAAGATGGGCTAAGTGGTGGTGGGTTAAGGCCAGAAAAGCACAAAAAATTCAAGTAGCCACGTTCAGATATAGAGAGTCCCTTTCCTCCTCCCTTTTCCGGAATGTATATTTCACTGGGCTGCTTATTTAATGTTACAAAAACTGTATTTTTTACTTACTCTCCCCGCCACCATTCTTCCTGTTAAAGATAGTAACAATTCAGGGCTTCCCTGGTGGCGCAGTGGTTGAGAGTCCGCCTGCCGATGCAAGGGACTTAGGTTCGTGCCCCGGTCTGGGAAGATCCTACATGCCGCGGAGCGGCTGGGCCCGTGAGCCATGGCTGCTGAGCCTGCGCGTCCGGAGCCTGTGCTCTGCAACGGGAGAGGCCACAACAGTGAGAGGCCCGCGTACAGCAAAAAAAAAAAAAAAAGATAGTAACAATTCAGAATGTATGTATGCAGTGTATAATGGCCAACTTATGGTGGTTTTATGGATAGATTGGGTATTGCATCTCTAAAAGGCTAGTTTTTAAAATTTACTCCTTGAGTTGCAGTTCCCCTCTTTGATCCTTTACAGTTGTGGAGCAACTAGTTTTCTCTTTACTTTTGATTTGCCTTTTTAATTTTTAGAATTGAGCTTTGAACCTGGCTCTTTCAAGAAGCCTAATTTATTATTTAATGTAGAAAATTCTGTCTTGACTCTTTCAGTAAGCCTTACCCAGGAAATCTAGAACCATCATACCGTTTTTAAAAAAGATATAATAGTAAATCAAGTTCATGAGTATACTCTGGTTTTTTCTCAGTGAAGGTGGGTAGGCCTTCTGACATTCTGCAAGGGGTTGTTGTAAAGACTGACACTGGCCTGTCTGATTCATGGCCCTTTCCAAACTTGAGAACACAGCTGTGGAACTCATCTTTAATGTGAAAATTGGAGAAAATGAGGGATTGTTTCTTATGAGAAATTGAAGTGTGTAGGATTGTAGATTTCTAAGCATCTTTTATAGAGGGGAGCAATAGTTAGGCTATCAAACAACTCAGAATATGAAGTGCTAACAAATAAATGTAAAAATATTCTTCTATATACTGTTCTTTTAAATAACATTTTATTTATTTACTTTTTAATATTTATTTATTTGGCTGTACTGGGTCTTAGTTGTGGCACGCGGGATCTTCATTGCAGCATGTGGGGCTTTTAATTGCAGCATGCGGGATCTAGTTCCCTGACCAGGGATCGAACCTGGCCCCCCTGCATTGGGAGCACAGAGTCTTAACCACTGGACCACCAGGGAAGTCCCTGCCGTATACTGTTATAGGGTCATTTTGAGTTTGCTATTGTTTAGTAGATATTTCTAGTCTTGTTTTTTGGGGTGAGAATCACAGAGTATTTAAATAAAAAGTCCCTTTTTGGAGTTGAAAGATAAATCTGCTAGAGTGAAAAAAATACTGGGAAATTTTAAATCCAGGACAGCCAACTATTAATAGTGTCAGTGCAGTGTGTGTTTAGTAGACATTGAAATGTCCCTTGAATGAATGGTAGGCTTAGATTATATGTCAGTATTTGTGTGTACCTGTATGAAATTCTCTTAGTTGAAAAAAAATAGCTCCAAGTTCCAATTTCTGTTTGATTTTCTAAATCTGAGTTGTCTCTTAGGAGGTATTTTGAATAGGAATATGACCACAAGATAGGAAGGTTGGTTTTTGAGACTTTATTTTATTACCAGCAGTACATTTATACAAATACCATGTAAGGTTTCTTTCTTCTTTTTCTTATTTGAGGGAACTTTTTCCTTCGAGCTTGTTAACTTGTTAACAGCATCAGCATCAGCCAAAAAACTATTCTGAAAAAGCAGTTTATTTATTAGATGGTTCCGGCGTCTACACAGAAAATAATTTGGGCATTCCTGTGTAGAACAGTACTTTTGGGTTACCAAAGCAAATAACTTTGAATTTTAAATACCTTCGAGTGATTAAGGGATTGCTTTTTCCTTTTATTTGATACTTCAAATTTTTTTTTTTTAAACAAGTTCATTGGAGCACTTTAAAAAAATTAATTAATTTTTGGCTGTGTTGGGTCTTTGTTTCTGTGTGAGGGCTTTCTCTAGTTGCGGAGAGCGGGGGCCACTCTTCATCGCGGTGCGCGGGCCTCTCACTGTCGCGGCCTCTCGTCGGGGAGCACAGGCTCTGGACGCACAGGCTCAGCGGCCATGGCTTACGGGCCCAGCTGCTCCGCGGCATATGGGATCTTCCCAGACCTGGGCACGAACCCATGTCCCCTGCATCGGCAGGCGGACTCTCAGCCACTGCGCCACCAGGGAACCCCTCAAGTTAAATTTTAAGAACTTAATATGAAATGAAATTTTGGTTGTGTATTTTTTTCAATTCTATTTTTGGGTGATCTCATATATCATTGCCCTTGAAAGCTGTGCTGATGTGACCTGGATGACCTACTCCACACTCTACTATCCAGTGAAAGCCCTGTTAATGGCCTTTGTATACTTCTAATATGTACCACAGAGCTTTTCATTTTCTTGTATGTGCTCTTCTCATGTGTGTACATGTGTTAAGAGTGGACTTCATGTATTTGTTAAGAGTGTTATGATCAGCTTGTGAACTTTGGACAGGCAAGGATCAGCTCTTATGATATGTATTGCAGGCAGGATGATGTTGCCTGTGCTCTCCCTGTGCAGAACCTTCAGTGGCTTCCCTTTGTTCAGAGGACAGAAGTCATTCATGGGTGTGCAAGGCCTAGCGTGGTCCAGCCTGGTCCCTCAGGTGCCTTTTGCACACTGTTCTCCCTTGCCCTTCACTGCCTTTGCCCATGTTCATTTTTTCTGCTTGGAATGCTCTTTGCCTGATTCATGCCTTAATTGTCAGCTTGGCTTAGAGAAAGCTCCTGGCAAAGAGTTCTCTCCTTCGTAACCCTAATCATAGTTTCCTATGTGAATTTTTTGTCTCCCCCATTAGACTGTATGTGTGTATGTCTATATGTATATATTTTCATATTCACAGTCCCAATAAAGCCCTTTGCACATAGTTGACTCTCAAAAAAAGTTTGTTGAATAAATGGATGAAGGCAGTGGTGTTTTACTTGGGAAATATTTTTCTGACTCCGGGAAGAGGCAGTGCTTTTACTCAGTGGCTCGATCTACTAGCTGTCTCACACCTGTCCCACAAAGAATATGTCAGTTTGAAAAACGTAGTCTAGTTTTACGTTTGTGGCCTCTTTTGGCCACTCCCAGACTACCCAAAGGTACTTTTTCATTTGTTTCTGCTGTTGGAGGGACTTCCTTAGAAGAGTTTGAGAAGCTCCCTAATCAAGGTCAATTGTATTGGTATGGGGGTTTATATAACATGGATTGAGAAATTCAGTTTGTCATACATAAGTTACCTGGAAAAAAACAAACAGCCGAAGGTTTTGAGAGGATGGTAGGGTGTGTCGTTAGAGCAGGAGACTCACCCACGTTTGTAGGTCAGTTCTCTTCTTCAGTCTTTTTCTCAGTTCTCTTGCATGAGAAGCTGTGTTCCATCTTGGTGGGCAGGGCACTGGCCTTGAACGGAGCTCACATGCAGGGTCCCTGTGGGCCACACAGCAGGTCTGCATGCAGCATCTTTTTCTGTTCGTTATTCTGTGCGTTCTTGCCTGTGCTTGAGCTATTTCTCTTTCAATTTTTTTTGTCCTGTTATCTTTGATCCGCATGTTAATCGAACTCAAAAGGAGCAGGCTAGAATGATGCATGTAAGAAATATCAAACAAGTATCTGCCACTTGAAGTTATTTCTGTCCATTAAAGTGATCTTAGACAAACTTGAACTTTTTTCAGTATGTTGTTTGGGGTGGGGTTGGGGGTCAACTCTTACTTGAAACTTGTGTTCATTTGCTGTTTTATGTAGTTGCAGCTCATAATGTCCACTTTTGGATCAGCAGTTCCGTGCTTTACAAGCATGATCTCCAGCCCTCATAACAACTTTGGGAAGAAGGTATTCTCTTCGTTCTGTGGCTGAGGAAACTGAGACATGAGGTGGCTGAGTCACTTGTGCAGGAGCATCCAGTGGGTCTTTGCTAGATGTCTTCTCAAGTGGGATTTTTTTCACTGACCCACCTTCTTTCTAAGCGTTGCTAAGGGCAGCTTCTCTGCCTGTCTGTGCATGAAGGAAACCATCCAGAGACCTCCTTGGTCTGTAACACCACTCAAAATCAGCTCCGACCTTTGAAAAATGTTCCATGATTTCTGGAATATGCTATGTTTTATTTTTTTCTCCTTGATAGTAGAAATGGTCTGATCCATAGTATCTTCTTGCTTCTTGGAGCTGATACTATACTAAGTTAAGTATGAATTTTTTTCTTTGCCGAGCTTTAAAAAAAAGAGTTTCAGTCACAGTATTTGATGACATTAATAGTTTGGCTTGAAACAGTAACATTTTCTCTTTCATCAGTTCCTTGATTTTAGTGGGAGACTTGGGGGCCATGGATATAGGAGATACTTCAAAGAGAAGTTTAGTATAATAGAAGCTGTGTGAGGCTGCTGAGGTGCACCCTAGCAGTGTTACTAGAAGGCAGTTTCAAGTGCTGGTGGGTTGTGTTAGCAGCCCTGTTGATGGAGAGATTTAGCAGTTTGCTGAAGTACGGGGACATTCTCTTCTTATTACTAAATTATAGCCTGAAGACCTGTGTAACTCTTAGAGCAAGCCTTAAAATTTTCTTTCCTGCTTTTGTTTTTAGGAAACTCCTCTGTTTGCAGGTGAGGAAAGATTAGATATGTCTTTCGAGGCAACATCCAGGATCTTTCCCTTCTCCTGTTCCCTCCTGTGTGTAACCATGAGACTATATAAAGGAATATTTCTGGAGGCTATTTAATCCACTAGCCTGAGATGCCAAGACCTGTATTTTTTGAGTTGAGAGTAGGTAGTGTAAGGGTGTGCAACCTGACTGACTAATAGAAGATAAGAAATAAAGTCAGGACACTATCCTTCCTTGTAAGACATGGATTATTAGATGGGCCTTCTTCTGACCTCATTCCTGCTGCCCCCATAGCCTCTCCTTGACTTAGTGAACTGCCTGTGGGTTCAACTTTCATTCTATAGCTGGGTGTAGCTGCAGCAATTATAGCTTACTATGTAGACTGGTCACAAGCTAAAAGTTTAGTAAATCTTATGTAACTTGTCATAGTTTTAGCACTTTAACTTATTTGAGGTATATGTTTTGATTATCTGATTTACAAAAGTACCATATAAAAGTCCACCTATGCTGTATAATTGCTGAAATACTGAGTAGCTCTGCTTAATTATGACCAAGTTATAGGATGAGTACTCTCTAGAGTGAATGGTTCAAAATGAAATAACTATATGCCTAAAGTGTGATGTGACACCAGATGTGTTTAAGCCCCAAAGGTATGTAATATCTCACTACTCTTGCACATACACACAAGTATAGTTATGCTTATGGCAAGAGTTTTATATGCAAAAGAAACCACTTTCTGATAAGTGAAGGAACAGTCCATTATTTTTGAGGGGCTCAGAGATTGTTTGATATTAGAGGCACCATTTCAATCTCCCTGTATTTCTTTAGGGTGTAATTTAAATTCATACATCACTGGATTCTAGAGTAAACTGGTATCAAACTGTAAATTTCAAATATTAAGGATAATTTAGGGAGTTTCTCAAAGTACCATGTTTATGATTTATAGTCTGCCTCTGTACCCAGAGACTTGTTATATACCCCATTCTTAGAGTCTTATTTTGATCATCAGTTGTAGTAATTAAAGGTAATAAATGTTGTACTGTGGCTTTCTACTGAAAATAACTTTTGTAGTCTACTTAAATTTTTAATTTTGTATGCAGGTTATCTGTCTGGTCTCTTTCTATAGATCATGAAGAATTAAAGGTAGTACCTCAAGCTGATTTGTCCTTTCTATTTTTCTTTTTTTAAATAAACTTATTTATTTTTGGCTGCGTTGAGTCTTTATTGCTGTGCGCGGGCTTTCTCTAGTTGCCGCGAGTGGGGGCTACTCTTCGTTGCGGCGCGCGGGCTTCTCATTGTGGTGGCTTCTCTTGTTGCGGAGCATGGGCTCTAGGCCACGGGCTTCAGTTGTTGTGGCACGCGGGCTCTAGAGCACAGGCTCAGTAGTTGTGGCACATGGGCTTAGTTGCTCCGCAGCATGTGGGATCTTCCTGGACCAGGGCTCGAACCTGTGTCCCTTGCATTGGCAGGCGGATTCTTAACCACTGCACCACCAGGGAAGTCCTGTCCTTTCTATTTTTAATTCAGTATTAAAATAATGTTTTAATCACATTAAAAATGTGACTTAATATTTTTTGTTTATCACAAGTCTGCTGTGCTGTTATTGAATAAAGTGATCAGGTTATATTAGTTTCCCCTGTCAAAGGACCAGATACTTCAGTTTGGGGGTTTGGTTGGTAGTTATGACTTAGCTTCCTGTTCACAAACACAGGAGATGACAATTCATTCCTTAGCTTCGGGACTGGTGGAGACCCATAGTGGCTGCTAGGGCTTCCCTTGGGCTAGAGAAAGGAGAGTTGAGATACTGCCAGCGTTGGGACTCCAAGTAAAATAACAGTGATGGTAGCTTACCTGTTTACAATGTAATTCTCTTGAGAGGCTATTCTTTTTTTTTTTTAATACAATATTAAGTGGCAGAAGCCAAATGTTAGCATAGTTTTGTAACTGTCTGAGATCAGTACAAACATTTGAAGCTTTAACTTCTTAAAAAATATAGCTCACAAGTAATTTGTGAAAACAGCATAGTAGAGCACTGCCACTATGCTAAGTATCAATATGTCCAGTAAAGAGACTGGTGAATTTCTATTCATCTATATTTGTGCTGTCTGATGTGGTAGCATTTGAAATGTGGCTAGCCTGAATTGTGATGTGCTGGAAGTGTAACACATGCAACAGAATTTGAAGACTTAGTGCAATAAAAAGAATGTAAAATATATCATTAAGGGCTTCCCTGGTGGCGCAGTGGTTCAGAGTCCGCCTGCCGATGCAGGGTACACGTTAGTGCCCTGGTCCAGGAAGATCCCACATGCCGCGGAGTGGCTGGGCCCGTGAGCCATGGCCGCTGAGCCTGTGCATCCGGAGCCTGTGCTCCGCAGCGGGAGAGACCACGACAGTGAGAGGCCCGTGTACCGCAAAAAAAAAAAAAAAAAAAAAAAAAAATATATATATATATATATATCATTAATAATTTGTTGAAATGAAAATATTTTGGGTATTGTGGGTTAAATGGAGTGTATTAATTTAAATCAATTTCACTTGTTTCTTTTTACCTTTTTAAAAGTGGTTACTAGAAAATTTTAAATTACATTTGTGGCTCACATTTTTCTATTAGTGCTGGTCTGTAGACCCTTTGGTCTCATAATAAGTTTTTTTTTGTTTGTGCACACAGTTCGGCTATGATTTGGTTGCATACTTGATTTTAACTTTTTGCCAACATAAATCTAAACACCATATAGTGATTCTTAAACCTTGGTTCCAAGACACTGTACTTTAATTGCCCTTCAAATTATTTGGGACTGTTGTTCAGTCTTAAATTTCTAAGGTAGAAGAACCATCTGCCAACTGATGGTTTTCTACTTTGAGATTTCATTGGCTAAGTTATTTCCAATAATCAGAGTCTATATCGATGTTTTCTTTATAGAAAAGTTCAGTGGATTTGTTCTGCTATTTAAAATTGAGATTTTATTTCTTGGTAAGGTATAAAGTAAGTGCTAAAATTCTGTTTTCTTTTAAAAACCATTCCTTAGAAACCTACTGGCCTCTGTAATAATGTAAGGAAACTATCTTAAAAGTTTGGTTTTTTTCATATGAAGACAGGAGGGTGGGATTTCCTTGAATTTCACAGCGTGTTTTGGATTTTATTGTCAAATGAAAAAAGGCAATGATGGTTGCACATGTCTGTGAATATAATAAAAATCATCAAATTGTATACTTTAAATGGGTGAATTGTATGTATGGTATGTGAATTATATCTCAATGAAGGTGTTAAAAAAAAACAATAACAAAAAAAGAAAAAAGGCAGACCAACTAAAGATGGCCAGTTCTTTGTTTTGTCTGTTGTAGAAGTTTTCAGAGTGTGGCCCCTTGTTCAGTAGTGTCAGCATCACCTGGGAATTTCTTAGAAATGCACATTCCTGGCTCCACTTCAGATATACTGGCTCGGAAACTCTGGAAGTGGGGCCCAGCATCTGGGTTTTTTTTTTTTTTTTTTTTTTTTTTTTTTTGCATTATGTGGGCCTCTCACTGTTGTGGCCTCTCCTGTTGCAGAGCACGGGCTCCAGATGTGCAGGCTCAGCGGCCATGGCTCACGGGCCCAGCCGCTCCATGGCATGTGGGATCCTCCCAGACCCGGGCATGAACCTGTGTCCCCTGCATCGGCAGGCGGACTCCCAACCACTGAGCCACCAGGGAAGCCCAGCATCTGGGTTTTAATAAAAGCTCCTCAGGTGATTCTGATACATGCAGAACCACTGGCTTAATATACTCTTTAGGGTCCACCCAAGAAAAGGGAAACCACTCTTAAGTTTTAAAAATAGGAATTCAGTTCAGGGGGTTGGTTACACAGATGATGGAGGAGCTGAGACAGCAGGATAGGATGGTGAAGCAGCCTGGAGATTAACAGCAAGGGGAGGAGAACAGTGTCGCTAATGGTAGGGTTATGGGAGCCCGGCAGCCAGAGTTACTCTGAGGAGATTGGAATCTCCTAGTAGTAGCAAGAGCCATGAAAGAAATACAGCCACTGCTGGGAACACTTCCTGAAGTAGAGAAGGAGGGACAGAAATATCCTGGCTCCATTGTTCCTCCCACCTGCCCATTCTCCGCCAGTGTTTCCCAAAGACTGAACCCACAGAAAAGCCAGCTGACCTGGCTAGGAGCCTGAGAAATGATGTCTGCAGTGATCAACTCTCCTGAGATAAAGAGCTCTCATTGATCTGTGGGAATAGGCCCATGACTGGCACATCTGGTATTTACACTTTAAAACAAAATAATACTTTGACATAATCTTAAAAATTTAAAGGCATTTTAATACCAAAAAACAATCTCAGGATAGAGGATAATCTTCTTAATGGAATAAATTTAGCTTTATAAAAACGAAACTGTCCTTTTGTAATTTCACTGTTGGCCAGGCAAATCTTTTCAGGGACCAGTATCTGTGAGTGTGGGAAATGTTACCTTAAACATTTGAAAGACTTTTTATTATCTGTTTAACTCAGGAGTTACCAAGCTGTCCTCGGTTGTTAGTGTCTCCTTGTGGCAGCTATGGGAAGTTTGTTTCCTCAATTTCTCTGCTAACTTTTCCTGGAATAGTTTGGATGTTTTCCTTTTCATATTTTTTCTTTCACTTGTTGCCTAAAGCTTAGTTTGCCTTTTTGTATGTCCTATTTGCCTCCAGTATTTAAAAATCCACCCCCCCCCTTAATTTTCCAGTGTTCTTCTTTATTGTTTCAACTGTAAGTAAACTGTGGCTGATGGGAGAAGGGTAATTACAATGAGACGTCTCTAACAAGGAAAATTCAAGTTGTAGATTTTCTAAGTATAGGTAGAAATAGTGTCTTGGACCTTTTAAGCTCTTGAAAGGATCCTGAATATCCCCTCAGAATCTCTACAAAAAGTCATGCATTTCCTCATCCTTCTAAATTAATTTTTTTCCCAGACACCAGTATTTAACTGCTATTACTTGAAACAGTATTGTTTTATAGTATTTATAACAAATGGAAGCTATGAAGCTAACAGTTTTCCTCCTTGAGGGGGACTGTGTTCTGAATTCCAGTTGACTGGCTGTCTTAGAATTCAATTGTGTTTAATGGTCCAAAATAAAATCTAATATTTATGAATGCAAATGGGTCTGGAATATATATATTTTTCTTATATTTGAAAGATCTGTGCTTTCATTCACTAACTTTCTTATGTTCACATTCCAAAAATTAAGAAAAAAGTTGTAGAAAGTGAGGAACTGGTATAGTTTTCACTTCACTTGTAAGTTTTTATAATAGGGAATGCTGCCATTAAAAACTTGGAAATGGAGCAGTTGTGTTTCATGAGGTTTGATGGAAGACTGGAGCTGTTGTTTTGTATGCAAGGTGCTGATCTGGATGCTATAGAGTAGAGCTTCCAACCTCTTTCCCCTCATACCACACAGAAAAAAATACTCTGTACAGTACCCTGGGGTAGGACATTTCTAACAGTAGAAAAGCTGCTGCTGAGCTGGTGGGTGAAGACCACTAGCCTGGGGGCTGGCAGCCCCACCTGCCTGCTCCAAGAGCTGAGGTATCAATATCTCACAACTTCCAGCTCTCATACTGGGAAGCTCTGCTATATGGAGGGCATGCAAGGGGTAAAGAATCTTAGTCTCCTGAGGAGCTCAGTACTTGCAACTTACAACACAAGCATGTGGTGCTAGGTAATAGTATTGGGTTGGTGAAATAGTATTGGGTTGGTGAAATGCTAGGGAGGCATAGGAGAGGTTAGTTCTGGTGAGGTAGAAGGGATCTAGCAGAGGCTCTGTGGGGCATGGAAGGCATTCTGTCCAGAGGGATTATCCTGTGCAAAGGTATGGAGGGACCAAAGGGCAAAGAAAGTTTGGAGGAGTGCCACGGGTTTCTGATGTGGTTGGGGTGCAAGATTTGGGGATGTAAGTAGGAAAGCAGTATGTTGGGAGCTCCTGTTAAGGAAGTAAGCAGGGGTTGACTTCAGGAGGAAAGGCCTATGTGTCGTGGAATGGACTCGTGACCTTGGGCACCTTGGATAGTGACAAGATCTGACACCTTCCCTCCTCCCTTTTGGAAAATCCTCCCGGTACAGTGTAGAATGAACTGGAGCCTGCAAGCAGATAAATCTCTGGGGAGGGGAAGACATTGATATAGACTCAATAAGGAGTAATAAAGGCTTGCACCTGGGGAATGGAGATTTGGAGGGCTCCCCGCAGTGAGAACTGGCGGATTGTGTTTATTGACGGGAAGAAAGGTGACTCAGATTTGGAGCCTGGGTGAAGGAAAGGATGATGGGACCATTTTCAGAAATAGTCTGTATGCGGGACAAGGAACTTGATTTCAGACGTGGATTTAAAGATCCTTGCAGCGTAGCAGTTAACATTTATAAAGTGCCTTCTAGGGTTCAGTTACTGACCCAAGCCTTTACTTTTAAAAAAAAACACCTCATTTTATTCTCACAATAGTAATAAGAAGTAGGTGTTTATCAATTAGTGTCCAATCAAGAAAATGAAAATCACTTGATGTTTTAAGCACAGAAAGATTTAACGCAGGGAATTGGTTCCAGTGTTAATTGGAAGGGCTGTGTTGGGGGGTTGGATGTTGGAGCAGAAAGGAGTGTGTGTGTGTGAGTGTGAGGGTGTGTGTGTGAGGGTGTGTGCGTGAATGTTGAAGAGCAAGAAGGGGAGGGGATGGTACTCAAATATCAGACAGCTGCCGCATAAACTGCCTGCTTTGCAGATTTGCTGGAGATCTTCATTGGTTCTGCTGCTTTGGAGCCACCACAGAAGCTGCTCGAGCCTGCGGTTGTCTGCTGCTGCTTTTGGAGTTACCACTAGAAACAGGAAACAAAAGAAGACCTTTTTCTTTCTCTCACCTTGCAGTCTCATTTCATTGTTTCCCATGGGCAATACCCGACGGAAATCTAGTTGACAAGGGAGTTTGGAAGATGTAGTTTATAGACTTCTAGCCCCTTTTAATACAGAGAAGAGATGAGACCAAACAGAAAAACCAGCCCAGTGGGTACTATTTTTATCCTTACTGTCTTTGGTGTGGAAACTGAGGCATGGAGAAGGTAACTCATTCTCCTAAGGTCACACAGCTACAACTTGGCAGAATTGAGATGTGACTCTAGATAAGCTGGTTTCAGAGCCTGTGTTCTTAGCTGCTACACTTTGATCTTCCCTTCACACGTGGTTATTGTTTGATTTTTCTCCTTATTGTCATGTGCCTCAAATGAGTAGCTGTTTTCATTGATTTTGCTTATCCTGCACTTATTTTCCTTTTGGTATCTCTAACTAGCTTTAGTTTTTCACCTCTACTTCTGGAACCTCTCCTCATGATCACCACTGATTTTATAGACAGTGCAGTGGGTTATTTCAGTTGTTATTTCTCCTTAATCTGTTTCTGGCTTTTGGTACTGACACCCATTTGTATGGATTTCCAACCTTGACCTCTGTGATGCTGACTTGCCTTATTTTCCTCTTACCTTACTGAGGCTCCTTGGGTTTCTTCTTTCCCTTCCCATTCCTTAAACCATTGCCATCACTTGGCTTGAGTTTGGATTTCAGTGTGTTATAAGAAGCTACTTAATGTTAATTTCATATTTAAACCAGAACCAATAGAGGCATTAAGTACGAAATTCTGTGGCCTTTTTCTTTTGTGTGTTGTGAAGTCACAGAGGCGTCTGAGTAACATCCCAGTTTGTGCTCTGCCTTGTACAAGGAGGAAAAGAGAATGGGGACCAAGGGAGGGACTCACTTTGTGTACATTCTGTGTTCCTGCAGTGTGCTAAATGCTTTAAATGCATTGTTTCATTTAAATTCTCCTGTGTGAGATTGGTTGTTGTTACCCTTGTTTTCCAAATGAAGACATTGACTTCTTTTGATGAACCACTAATAGAACTGGGGTTGAAACCTTCATTTGAATTGCTCTGACAGCCAGGTTCTCTCCTCTGGACCACCTGGGTCAAGCCCCCACTTTCTTATCTGTTAAGTGAAAGAACTGGGCAAGATAATTTTTAAGGTCCTTTTCAGTACCATCATTCTGATTCTATTACAAACTGGCTGTCCTTAGCAGTAGTTGCTTCTAATATTGAAAAAGGAAGCTGCCATCCCACTCTAGGAAATGTCCTGTTTTATTAAGACCAAGAGTATTAACATGTGATTTGTAGAAGTTGTGAAGTAGGGCAAAGGCACTTAAAGTAGTCACGATGATAGATCTTCATATAAGTTTCAAGAGAGCCCCATTACCTCCAAATGAGGCTGCTGCCCAGAACATTAGAGGCTGTGGCTTTTGTTGACGGGCACAGGATAATAGGTTTGGAACAATTTCAGTCTAAACGAAGGGCAACGCTGTTATTCCATTATACTCCCTGTTGAGAGCATTTGCTTCCAGAGTATTAGGAATCCCTTCTTTCCTTGAAGGGAATTTAGTGTGAGATTCGCAAGAAGATAGTGAAAATATATTTTAACGATAAGATTTATCGTAATGTGGTTTGACATCTTTAGAATGCCAATGGACAACCCTAAAATGATTAACTATCATGTGATTTGCCTACATGTTGTCTTCAAACATGTAAATAGGTGGTTTAAATGGATACCAACGTCTTCTTTTGGTTTACAGTACCCACCATAAAATACCGAGCAAGTGTTCCTAGATATGTGTATATCTGCAGAGTAAGTACATTTCTAGGCTCTGTGGCATCTATAGCATCTATTTATGTTACCTTCTTTACTCAAAATCATCCTGCAGCTTTTCCTCATTCATGCCTTATTTTTGAAAAATGGGAAATTGAAAGGGAGATGCCTCTTTTTTAACTTTCAGTTTTACTGGCTTTCCCTGCACGGGAAACCTCAGCTCCCCCGTTTTCCTACTACCTCTCTGGCCACGCCTTCATTTGGTTTAGGTGATTCTTCCTCTGTCCAAGCTCTAAATGTTGATGCCCCCAGGGTTTGAGGCTGGGCTCTTCTACCTCATGCCTTTTTCCTAGATAATGTCAAGTACCCCAAAGCTTCCTATGCTGTCAAGTGATGATAGCTTCCCAATTTTTGTTTCTAGGTCTGATTACTGCCCTGATTGCTTACTTATCTCATGTCTGTTTAGGTCTGGAAAGTATTTCAAGCTATTCTTAGATTACAACCCCCCCTTCAAAGTAAGACACTTTACATCACAACCCAGTACACACATACATTACTTTGAAAGAAACTAAAGTTTCCAAGATAGTAGTTACCCTTAAAACATAACATGTTTGCTCATGTTTTCAAAGGTATTGATTCACTTAATTGAAAAATGCTGTCTGTAACCCACAACACTGGTCTCTGCCTTGTTAGTTGATTGTGAACCACTCTTTGAAAAACACTGTTCTTGAGCCGCAGTAGATATTTGAGATATTTCATGTTGTGGGGAGCCTGCCCACGTGTTTGGAGACCATAAATATTTAGAGTGCAGTAAATAATTATAAAATGAAAGAAGGCATGGACAGATTCCTTGCTTTTCCCTATGTCAGGAAACCAAAATTTCTTGGGCTGTTTCTGCTCTTATCTAGGTCACTGATGATCCAACCACTAGCTGGATGACCCTCCTCAGAAACTGCATTTTTGCCCTTTTTCTGTCTGAGCAAGATCTGGATAAATCGAATTACTAATGACTTAAAAAATTTTGAAATGAAACCAGTCAGAATTCCCAGGTCCAAAACACATGTCTGGTCCATTTATTTTTTTAATCTCCAAATGCTGACTTAAGAGATTTTGGTATCCCCGAACAAAATATGTGTGTTCTAAGTGAATCACTGATTTTCATATAACTGAGGTAAGTCACTCTGGTTTCAGTTTGCCTCTTTTTTCCCCTGAGGTTCAAGATGAAAAGCTCTGTGTTTTTTGTTTGTTTGTTTTTTTAAACTACCTGTCCAGTCAGTAGATCTCTTGACACCTGCTTGAGCAAAGTTGCTAAAATGAGGAAAAGTATTTTCTCTATTTTCAACTGTGTCCTCCTCTCCCCACACCACAGGGGACACTGCATACAGGGAAGGTGGTTGATTGGAGTTCTGTGCGGCTGACCAGATGGAAAAGGTTCATTACAGACAACACCACCAGTTGAAAAGCCTATCCCACATAAGGGAGTCACTATGGAATCAGAGCAAGCTTTTGGTTATTCAGAATTGTTTCTTATTTAGAGTTGGTAAGGATATTCTCAGTCATCTACTGACATGTGGAAATTGTTGGACTATAGTACCAGGTTTGAATATAACCGTTAACAGAACTCCCCTATAATAGGATTTTATAGGTACTTACCTTGCACTCTTCTCCTAAGCTCGCAGAAGGTTGACTAATCCATCGTTCTCAGAGCCTTGTCTCTAATCTCAGAGTATTCTTATATTTTAGACCCAACACAACATGTATTCTCATGAAGCTTCAGGAAATAGCTTTTTATCATGCTATAGAAATTACATTTGGCACTGTGACTTAATCATTAGTTGACTTCTGGGGGGCAGAGGAGACCCTAGCTATGCTAGGGTGGACCTGAAAATACTGTGCTAATAATATGAACACTGCAGAGGTTTAAGTCATTCCTGAGAGAAGCTGAAATATGTTTAAAGGTTATTAAAAAGACACACTCTTATTTAACATTTTGGTATTAACTTTAGAAATCAGGATTTTAAAGTAGTCTGTATATAGCCCATTTTCTATTTCAGAAGTACAGTAGTGCATTGTTTAACCTATGGACTATCCCACAACCCCCTCCAGATTCAAAGAGAACCTAATCTCAAAATTGCAGTTGTTGGGGTTTTTTGTATTTCCTTTTTTTTTTAACATTAGAGTATCCTATATGAGGGATCAGAAAATTATGACCCATCAGCCAAATCTGGCCTGCCACCAGTTTTTGTGTAGCCTGCAAAAACTAAGAATGGTTTTTACATTATTTTAATAGGTAGGGAAAAAATCAAAAGAATAATGGTTTGTGACATGTGAAAATGATATGAAATTCAGATTTCAGAGTCCAGAAATAAAATTTTATTGAACATATCCATGCTTATCAGTTTACGTGTTGTCTATGGCTGCTTTTGTGGTACAAAGACAGAGTTGAGTAGTTGAGAGAGAGTTTATGGCCTGCAAAGCCTACAACAGAAAAACCCCTTTACAGAAAAAGTTTGCTCACCCGTGGTCCATATGTTTTGTAGCCTTTTGGAATGTAACATATTTCATCAGTTATATCAGTGAACTTGATTATTTTAAGAAGTTCCAGTGTAGAATATCATGTTTATAAACATTGGTAATAAAAAGGGTTTGGAAGTTATAAACATGACTTTATTCCTATTTGTATGTAGTTCGTATACCAGCTTCTTGGATAGGGAATGAATGACTTGCTGAATTTTGAAAAATGTTTGGAAATGGCAGAAATGCAGCAGTGCTTTATATAGTTGCTATGGTAAGAGTGGAACAATCCAAACTTTGTTTCAGATTTGACAGTTTTTCTTTATTTTTGAGGTGTCTCAAATACATTTTGTATGATCACCTTCATTTCACCCTCCCTTGTGTGCTTCTGTTTTAATCCAGTGAAGACTTGTCTCACAGTAAATAGTGTGATTACGTTCTCTTCTAACACTTAGTGGTTTTTGGTACTTGTTTGTCCAGTAGGCTCATCGCTGAAAGTTGGAGTCAGTTCTCTTTGCTGCCTTGCTAGAGGGCAAGAGAGCGTGTACGAATAGTGTTGAGTTGGCAGAGTGTGGAGAAAAGTTGTTCCTATTGAATCACCACATTTGGCAGAACTTTGAGCGAATGTGTCTAAAATGAGGACCTCCGTGTGATGAGACCTTAGTTCCTCTTCCGTCCAGTGCATCAGACCCTAAACCCTACCTTGTTTTAGCTGTCACTTCTTACCTCTACTAGCCCTTAGGTAGTAAGCCAGAGGAAAAGGATGGTCTATGCTTTTATGGACTATTTGAGTAATTTTTGGTGTACGAGCCTGCGGCCACTTTCCCTCACTTTGTTTATCTGATTTGACAGAATGGTAGTAGTGCCACATTCTAGTATGCTCCAGCAAGATCACGTTTATCTATAGATCAAAAATGTATGGTATGCTCAACACTCTTCAAAACCCACAAAGAAGCTGAATAAGCAAAAAGAACTCTGAAAAGCCAAAACCACATGTTACAAAGTCCATTCACTAAAGTCTTCCTCTTAACTAACTAGAGAGACCCTGGATCCTCCTTCAGAATCTAGATACCCTAAGAAATCAGTTTAGAAAGTCTAACGATTTAACCTTATAGTTTACAGCACATTTGAAAAAGTGTAGAAGAGGAGGAAAGAGAGGGGATGCCCCATATAGATACATCAGCAGCCAGGAGTGCCAGCTAGAGAAAATAAAACCTTAGAAAAAAAGATTTCGAGAACTCAACAAGAGCAGTTTGAAGCCATTTGTTGTGGGACTAAAGCCCTAATAAACACCTCACTGTTCCTTGGAGGAACACTGTTACTGCTTACTGACGTTTTTGAGTCCGCATTGTGGGCCAGTTACTGTTTACTAGGCATTACATTTTCTTCCCGTAACAGTTCCATGATACAAGAATTATTATATCACCTCTTACATTTCTTTTGTAGCTGAGAAAAGGGAGACAGATTTTCTCTAGTTTTTCTAAGATTCATCAGTAAGCATGGGAGCTAGGCTTTGAACCCAGAGAGTCAGATTCCAGAGCCCATGCCTTTCCCACTATCTCCAACCCCTACAAGAGAACAGGGAGGCAATGTGGTGGTTAAACTTTCTAGCTTCAGATCCCAAGCCTGTTCCTTTCTGATTTGTTAACTAATGTTCATTGCCTCCGTTTCCACATTTATAAAATAGATGTTAAAGTTGTTTGTACTTTACATCATAGGGTTGTTGTGAGGTTTCAGTGAGACTGTGTGAAAATAGCCCAGTGGCACAGCACATGGTTAAGAGCTCAAAACACGTTAGCTACTATATTTATGTAAGATATAATAAAGATTCAGAGTAGACACACCAGTAATTCTATATATTTAAGAAGATAGATGTTTAATAAACTCTAGAAACATTTTACTCAGTTTAAAATATTTTAAAAGTATTAATGCTTAAAAGGGGTCCTCATTTAAAGTAAGATAATTGGCATTGACATTTTAGATATTGAATTGTTGTCTTGTTTGATGTAAACAGCAGAAGAGAAGGGGAAACAAAACCCTTGAGAAGTCTGCCTTTGATACTCCTTTGTGGTGTTTGCCCCTGAACTTTCAAATAAATTCCTAAAAAATAAAAGTCTGGGCTTTGGCTCAGTAGGAGGCTTACCATTTTAATTATCAGTTTGCCTTTTGGTTAAATAACTGTGGGTTTTCTATTAGGTGTGTCAGTAGATGAAATAATAACTCTTACTG